>NC_056751.1:77925453-78040453 GCF_019279795.1 Protopterus annectens | reverse complement strand
ATACCTATGATCTAAAATATTTAAAAATACTTAAAAGTAAAAATCTTAACAGTAGCTTTCTATCCTTACATTACATAGCAAAGCTAATCTTCCTGTATACATTTTATATGCATATATTCAACATAACTTTGAATGCTAGGCATATATATATATATCAATCTAGAAATACTAAATATAAGGTATGATACTTGCATTTTCATACATCATTTCATTTAACATTTCATATGTCAGCTTAAAATTAATCATACAAAAACCTAAAAAGCTCAATAGAGACAGATTTCAACAAAGGGCAAGTCTTCTCCTGGCCTATGGGAGAGACAGGAGAGAAGTAAATACATCAAATAATGATACTGCCATTCAAAATATAGAACAGTCAGTTTTACATAATAAGACTCAGGACAATGAAAGAAGTGATAAACCTGAAGGCAGCAGGCAAATTCCTACTGGACTGCCTGAAAGTGGAACAGATAGCAAAAGAGTTAAGTCTACTGAGATTGCACATGAGCTAGTTTCCCAGAGGCCCAATAATCAGAGTGACTTCCTTGAGATCCCACAAGCGCAAGCTGTAGTGAGAAGGAAAAATACATCTCAAACTAGTCCTCAGGTTTTTCCGAAATTTCCACTGCCAATACGCCAAGAGAGGGGGAGAGAACAATATTGTTCACTGAGCAGAGGGCGGAGAAAATGCAAAGAACAGATAGAGCCAGTAAATTATCCCACCTTGAAGAAAATGTGGAACCAGGTGGAGAGATAGTATGGAACATTTCCCACAAAGTATTGACTCAATATGAAACTTCTGTGCTGAGTAAAGGCTTGTCCTTTATCCCAGTGCAAGGGGTTGTTTTGAGTGATACCCTAATTGATTTGTAATTATTTTGTAGGAATGTTTTGTTGAAAATGATATACCATGATGATGGATCAATGAATAATAGTGGGTTTAAAAAACGTAGTAACATGATACCCATTAACCACCCTGTTGTTGAAGCATTTAGCAAGGTTTGTGAAGAGAAATTGCATGGAGTATTAGGTCAGAAAAAACAAGGTAAGAAGTTTGTGAACTTCAATAAATTTGAACAGGAAGCACTGAAACAACTAAGAGCAGATACATCCATAATGATACAACCTGCCAATAAGGGCGGGATGATACTAGTCATGGACAAGGATTATTATATGACCTCTGTGAAATCTATGTTAAATGATATGAAAGTATACAAACAAATTTATCATCATGATATTGAATGTATGGTTAGAAAAGTTAATCTTAGTTTAAATAACTAACAAGTTATGAAATCACCCTTGACTTGATGCACTTCCTTAATGCTGAACACCCCATTATACCAATGTTTCAAGGATCCCTAACATACACAAGGATCCTGTAAGACCACCTTTTAGACCTATAGTGGCAGGGAGGGGGTGGCTCGCAGAACCTTTCTCTATATTTATAGAGAAACATCTAAGATTGGTACTGAAGAAGACAGAAGACAGAGGTTGTACTCAAAAACACAAAAATGTTTTTACACGATCTGTGCAGATTTATGCACAGTTATCAAGGGTCCAGTGAATTTATACTAGTAACATCAGATGTAGTTTTGTTATTTACAAATATCCTTAATGACATTGGGGTAGAATATGTGAGGAGAACTTTGAAAGTGAAAGTGGATATGATAGGAAGCTAGTAGATCTACTATGCTTGTTTATGAATACAGTACTTTACAACAATGTATTTGTCTTTGATGGCCTGTATTATCTTCAGCATGACGGCATAGCCATGGATACTAGTTGTGCCAATAGCTACGCCAACACAGTGATGTTACACTGGGAGATGAATACAGTGTTTAAATTGAACCTATATTTGCGGAAGGTGAAATATTATCGTCGATTTGTGGACGAACTGTTTATTTTATGGGAAGGTACTCAGAAGGAGTTAGAGCAATTTGTTGAACAGTTACATACTACAACAACATTCCTGAAGTTCACTGTGAAATCTTCTAGTATACAGATAAACTACCTAGATGTGAGCATCACTAAGTCAGTTAATGGCACCCTAGATACAAGGATGTATAGAAAAGAGTGCTACAAGAACACATTATTACATAGAACAAGTATGCACCCTAGGAGAACATTTGGTAACGTGGTAAAGGACCAAGCCATAAGGTTGTCCAGATTAAGTAAGGAAAAATACGTTTTTTTAGGAAGGAATAAAGACCCTAACTAATGAATTAACATCTAGAGGCTATTAGGATGGGGAAATAAATAATAAAATAGAAGTCAAGTGTTTAAGAACTGATAGAGCTAGACCTTATTATTCACTGGAAATGAGGGAAGAGGCTATATTAGATGAGACAAGGATAGCTAAAGGACAAGTCAAAGTTCTGACATCGTATAGTAATGATATAAGAGAGATACAGTCTGTAGTGGAGAAGCACTGGCCTATTCTGCTGACAGACAATAAGGTCAAGGAAGTAGTAGGTGAGATGCCTAAATTTCAGTATAGGAATCGTAAAAACTTAAAAAGAATGTTATGTTACCCTAGAATTGAAATTACAGAAACCACATGGGGGACATTCCCCTGTGGACATTGCAACTGGTGTAGTTACATGAAGACTACCAATAAATTTGTACATCCTACTACAGGTAAAGAATGTACTTATAAGGCTAGAGCAGACTCTACATCGAGAAATATAGTATACATAGCACAATGTGAGTGCTGTCAATATTTTTATGTGGGTATGACCACACGAATGCTGAGAGAGAGAATAAAAGAACACATTAATAGCATAAAGGCAAGAGACTCTATTAGTGCCTTATTGAAATATGATCATACTAGTACTGAGGTACATAAATTTAAATTCATGGCTATTGAAAAAATAGAGATGGATGATAGAATGGGAACTATTAAGAATAAAGTAGAGAGTAGGGAGCTAAAATGGATACTTAGACTGAGGGCAGACAAAGGGGGTCTATATTAGAACACCGAACATTCAAAATGTCGAGTGTTCTAAGATCGAACCCTATGAATCGAAAATCTAAAACATCGAACATTCAGAACAGCAAATTTTTTCCTAGGGAAAACATTTGCTGTTCCAAAACACATACACACAACACAAGCACACCAAACAAATAGCAATCCACGCACATACACTAAAACTCTTACACCTAATCCTACACTAAACTATACATACACCACTAACTATCCACTTACCTTAACCCAAACCCTAACACTAAGGTCCATCACTATCATACAGTCAGCTCACCTGCGCCCTAACCCTAACTCACCTAACCCGCCCTAACCCTAACTCACCTAACCCGTCCTAACCCTTACGTCCACACAATCACACACTTACCTGAACCCAACCCGTAACTTTCCACCACAGCGCTGAAAATACTGAAGCAACAGAAATGTACAACCAAATTCTTTCCCTAGGAAAGTTCGCTGAAAATGGGTCGATATTAGAACACTCGAAATTTTGAACGTTAGGTGTTCTACTATAGACCTAGACAAAGGATATAGACTGAATATTAAAGTTTCAGTAAAACCAGTCCTAGAGTCTAGAGGAATTAGAAATTAATGGAAAGTATATGAGATAGCTATAATATATATCCCTCAAGCAATAGATGGTTACAAAAACATAGAAACATAAAAACATAAATATAAATTGATTTACATATGTATAAATTGATGAAGCTATAATGGATATATAAATTTATGCACACTATATATATATATATATATATATATATATATATATATATATATATATATATATCTGAAGGTATATGTACTAGAAGTTAATATTTTAACAAACAACTTTCAATTAATGCATTCGATGATATATAAATCTTAAGTACATGCTTGATATATGAATTTTGTATATAAACTGCACATTAAAGTGTGAGCAGTTTGAGTGCTTATAATGATGAATGCATAGAAGGAATGTGCAGTTAAATGTACTTATATAAGTGCAACTATGAATAGTTACAATGTTTTTAGTACTGGACTTATTTATAGTAAGTATCTTTAAATTTGATATAAGCGTACAATATATTAGTATAGAATAAGATTGACAAACTATGAATGTCTGACAGGGTTGGAACAATGTACATGTTAGCTTATATTTTCATTTTTACTCCCATCAATGTATTGATTTTTCATGTCAGGATAATATATAAGCCTCATATATACATTAAGTAACATGAACCTCATGTGGTAAAATACGAAATGCAATATACGGGTAGATTAGATAATTACGGTGAATATACATAGAAGCATATTAGTCGGATATACTTATATAAGTGAAAGCATTATGCTTCACATTGAGTAGTTTTAAGCTGACATATGAAATGTTAAATGAAATGATGTATAAAATGCAAGTATCATACCTTATAGTTAGTATTTCTAGATTGATATATATGCTTAACATTCAAAGTTATGTTGAATATATGCATATAAAAGGTATACAGGAAGATTAGCTATGCTATGTAATGTAAGGATAGAAAGATACTGTCAAGATTTTTACTTTTAAGTATTTTTAAATATTTTAGATCATAGGTATAAATATATCAAGTTTACATGTTTAAGCATGAGTAATTTAATATTAGGTTTAAGGCTATTTTAAATATATTAAGCAGTAATAGCTGATTTATGTGATTTAAAAGTACTGTTCATTTAAGAAACCTTGGGCCTGATGCCGAGTGACATATGTTGCGTTAGGGAGCATGCGTTGACTGCATTGAGAGTTACAGGAAGGGGTTACAAGAAGCATGTGAATTTAATTCATGAAATGTAAGTGGAATGATATTTAAATGTGTTTGAAAATTTTTGTCATTAATGGTTTGAGGAAACCACCGGGAAGGTGGTGAAAGCGTTTACCTTATTTTATTAAATAAACAGTTTATGTTTTTAGAGCCGTACATTTTGCGACTGCTTCATTTCTTTTGCATTTGTTTATTACTCAAATTTCCCAACAGTTATTTTCATTAAGGGATAAGGCCTAACATATTTTATTCTGTGGTTTAAAGCAGCACACTCCAACCCTTGATAATATGCAAGCACTTGCTGTTCAAGTATCAGAAATTCTGCTCTTATCTGACCATAAACCATATCCCAAAGTGATCCCTTTTCACGCACAAAGCACATCCTATAGTTATATAATGAATCTATTTGTATACGTGTTTTCATTTAAAGTGTCTGACTCTAAAGTGCAGCTGAAGCAATTCCATCTTCATTCTGCATTCCAATATCCAAACTACAAAGACCAGGATCAGAAAATTGTGACAGAGATTAAATATCTTCTCTGTAACCTCCATATATCCAAAGAGCACCTCCATATGAAACTCATTCTTAGCATGTCAGCTTTGAGACACAAATGACCTAAGGTTCAACTGTATGTCCCCTCTCTACTAACCACCATCCTCAACAGTTCCCCAGTATCCATCTGCTTCACACAAACTTTGTTCAGTCCACAGAGCAACTCCAGCAATACTGTGTAATATCCAAAACACAATGTCTCCTTTATGACTGCACTGTGATAATACATTTTAAAAGCCTTATCACCAATCTGCAGCAATCTCTGAGTATCAAAACCTCCACCTATATGAAAGTATTTGGCAATACAGTTCAGTATTTCATCTACAGACAATAATCTACAGTTCCTTAAACCCAAACCAAATCATGTACATAAGAACAGTTCTGCATGTGGGATCCTGCATCATCACCATAACATAAATTCTAGTCATAGCCTCCATACTCAAACACGTGATACCAACCTTATGTTATCAAAGATGTGTAATGCAAATGAATTACTTGAAATCTATTCTGTTAGTTTTTATAAGAAAGTGTGTTTCTTTGTTACAACATGCCCAGATTCTGTGCACTTATTGGGTTACTCATGAGTCTCCTGACCTATTGCTGGCATGATAATTTCTAAAGTAAACTATATTTTTAAACACTTACTGCACTGGTGACACAAAACACAACTCAATTAAGTATACCATTTTAATGCATGATTTCTACTACTTCTACTACTACTACTATATTGATTGTGATTTCCTTTTCTCTACTATTGCATGTTTAGATATTTAAAAGACTTTATGTATGTGCTCGAAAACCATTGCTTCAAAGCCAGGCACTCAAGCACCTTGCAGCTCATGTAGGTTTTTGCTTGCACTTCAACTTGAGTATAAGTTTGGGCAAGCAGCTGTGGGAGGGGCCAGGAGGAGGACTTTAGGCTTAGGGATTGGGAGGAGACTTAAGGGTTAAGGAGCAGGAAGGGAGTTTTAGGATAAGGAAGTGGTAAGGAAGTTTTATATTAAGGGAGTCAAAAGGGAGCTTTAGGTTTAGGATGATGTAAGGGAGTTTTAGGGTTACTGAGCACTCATGGAATTTAGATTTAGGGAAAGGGGTTAGAATTTTAGGTTTAGGGAGTGATCAAGGACTGCAGGATCAGGGAGGGGTGTGGAGGTTTAGGCTGAGGAAGCGAGGGCTCAGGTTGTGTAGAAGTTTTCAGGTTGGAGTTAAGGTTCTGGTAGGACAGTACAGTTTTGTAAGATTGGGTGTTAGGAGGGCTATACACAAACAGGAATTGAGCTAGTCAGAGTTCAAGCCCTCGCTTTTTCAAACAAGTGGCAGTGAGTAGGTGTTTCACTCATTACTAACATTGTGGTAGACTACTGAAAACTTTCCAGACCGGTGATCACATAATGTGCATGAACTAAGCAAAAGTTTCATGTTGGCCTTATACCTCATCACTGTAGTAGGCCCAGTAATGTTGTTGTTGTTGTTGTTGTTGTTGTGTCTTTCGGCTTTTCCTGGTTAGGGGTCGCCACAGCGGAACTCCGGTTCGCTAATGATAGGCAGTAGATTTTTATGTGCCGAGTTGCCAGCCCTGACGCACAACCTTCAACGAAGGTACGCCCATTCACGCATGTCTCCACACAGAAGATGCTTTAGCTACCACAGCACCACCACCACAGTTATAGGCCCAGTAATAAGAAATGCATTTTTTCCAAATTAAATAAAGAAAATTATTTAAAGAAAAACCTCCATTTCTGTGTTTAATATTCATTTAAACTAAAACCATGTATGTGTGTGTGTGTGTGTGTGTGTGTGTGTGTGTGTGTGTGTGTGTGTGTGTGTGTGTGTGTGTATACGTGCATGAGTGCATAGGTGATAGTTCTTAACTGTTCTTGATTTTTTACTCTTAGTTTGGATTTGTGACTTTCTGGAGAAGTGTTCTGGACTGTAGTTACTACATAATGCCAAATCCAAGTTTTAGACTTCACACCCTTCAGAACATGCTTACTAACAGAAAACTTGTAAAACAGCACATTAATATTTACAGTATGTTACTCATTGTGGGTCTTTTCACTGATTCATAAACTAAGAGATTGGATGGGCACTGCAGGACTGCCAATGGTTTGCACTGTATGGTTCTCACTGCACCAAGATGAAATAAACTTCATGGTCATTACTTATATATTTGTTCATTCATTTGTTCACAAGCAAACACCTGAGTGTACATAGTTACACAAGGGTCTATAATTGATTATTATGCACGTGTGTGTGCGTGTGTGTGTGTGTGTGTGTGTGTGTGCACGCGCACGTGTGTGTGTGTGTGTGTGTGTGTGTGTGTGTGTGTGTGTGTGTGTGTGTGTGTGTGTGTGTAATTATGTGGTTCCTGCATCCCAGAGTAAATATGATATAAAGGAAGGAATCAATTGTAGTAAACTGGAACATCATCATATGAGCCATATTCTTTGTGTATGATCCTGGTTTTCTTGTTATGTTGACTCTTGAAAGTGTGTTTATTATTTGGATGTGAATAAACTTGCAACATGAAGTTTACAAGTTTAATGTTAATATTTTCCAATGAATGCATTTTTATTAAGTCGTTTTTTTTTTTTTGCAGGCACGTGGATGTGAAATGCACTGTGTTGGCTTACAACAGTTCTTCTGATACTTAGTGTAGATGACTTGCTGCTGTAAATGAGTTGCTTCCTGTAGTGAAGGGTTTGTTTCTCTCAGCCTTCATCCGTATACTGAGTGACTCTGACCAAATCACTTAAGCACATAGTGCTCCTGGGCTACATCTAAAAAGGAACACTTGTGTCCAGTAGGCTGCCCCAAGCTGTTAGCAAATGTATTACACATTTGTCTTTTGAATTCCTGCACCCTTTAAATAGCTTCTATTTGAATATGAATCCCACTGTGTCTGTTACTGTTTAATGAGTTACCAGATACATTTTTAAAACAAGTCAGTTTCTAGGTAAGCGATGTTTTGTGTTGTTCAAGCTAAGTTTGTTTTCAATGTGAGTGTGTTTTGTTTAGCAAATGGCTGTCAGTATTTTTGCTGGAAATTTTAATTAAGTTTTAAATTAAATCCTCATCTCTGTGATCATTGTAAAAGTAAATAAGAAAATTTTATGCACTCTAACAAGTTTGAACAGAGTTTTATGTTGATTATGGAGAGACACAGAGACAGCCAAGTAATGGGAAATTGGTATGGCTGGGGGTGAAGTTCATTATCCTACCTAGGTCCCCATTTGACCATGATCCAGCTTTGGGTTAGAGACATAGGGACCACAAACAATATATCAATAGTTAATGAACACTGGGAGAATATAAGGAAAATGAGAGACAAAGAATGGAAATATGATACAAGACAATGAAAGGCCAAAGAGAAAAAGAGCCATAGAGAGCAAGGTTGAAACAAAACTCAGTGTTAATCTATAAAAAAAAATAAAACTTGGAAGTAGATTAATGTCATGAAATCAATGTGGTATGTGGGAGATAGTTAATGTAGCAAGAAGGATGACACAGAAATAAAGCAGAAGGGAAAATAAAGTAGAAGACAAGATATGAAAGCTGCTGGAAATCTTAGATGGGGAAAAACCACGGTAGAAATAAACCTACAGAAAGGGGAGGGGTGGAAAGTAGAGATGGGAGAAACAAGGTGCCTGTAAGCAGTGATGATAAGGAGAAAGGACTTCTGATGGCTTCGCATAGGGACATTTCTGACATGAAAGCTGAAGGTGGAGCAAGCAAGAAACACTATCTATAAAAATCAGAACAGTAGTAAGAGAAGAGTTGCAAGGATGGAAATAAAATATGCCAATAGCTGGTGAACCTCTATGAGAATCTGTATATTGCAAGTGTCAAGGTGGCAGAAAAAATGGTAGAGAGGTGAAAATGGGAAAGGATAACTGAGGGGACATAGTAACTATACACGGAAAACATACAGGAAGAATTTCAGATAGGGATTATGAAGGAAGGAACGTGGTGGAGGTGGTTAACCCATTCAATTCTACATGACAATCAGACAAGTAATGAGAGGAAGCAAGCCAGAACCTTCAATAACTGTAATGAACAGAGAATGCTGACTGAGATTATGAAAGGAACAAATATAATTGTGTACCCAAAACAGAACCAGTGATAATGGATTGTATGCTTTCAGGCTCATATCCTTCCAAAATGTAAACCTCAACATTTTGGCAAATATGCTACTAGCGACAACGTTGAAAAAAAACAGTCCAAAATATGTTCATATAGGTCTGGTAGTTTGTGTCCAGGGGAAGGTCATCAGTGGTTAATTGATGGCTGTTAACAGGCATTTTTACAAATGGTAAAGATAAAGAGTGGGGATTGTAATATTTGATATTAGGAAAATTATGAAGGCCTTTGATTTTAGACAGCAGGGATTCATATAAGACTTTTGGAGATGAGGAGAAGTGAGAGAAAAATCTCTGACTGGCTGAAAGCCACCTACAAAAAGCCTTCAACAGGATTGTGGTAAGTGTAACTAACTAGGATGACCACCCCAGTAGAAATTATGATAAGATAAGGGTGCCTCTCTCTCTCCATACTTTTTTATATTAAATTAGTATAAATTAAAAAAATCACAGCATGAACTTAATAGATGCCAGTTCATTAATAAAGCAAATAAAATGCATATAGGTTACATTTCAATCATATCTGGTCTTCCTTAGACCGGCCAAATTGAATAACTCTCCATTTAAATAATCTTGTCACACATCACATGATCCTTCCTTACTAAAACATTTAAAACCATTCAAACTTCTTAAAAAACATACACATTTATACCTCTACTAATGTTTTTTACATAAAGCTAGTTTTCTTCTTAATTTTAATGATAGTTTAATTAAAGAAGTATCAATTAAATCTGACTTTGAATGCATCCACACACAGTTGCGATGTGCTTTATGGCTGTAAAAGAGTATTACAAAATCTTCCCTCCATTTTGTTTGACAAACCTCTGGCAAATTTGAAATTCAGTATTTCAGCTCTATTAGGTTTAGCCAAGGCATTCTTTGCATCATACTGTTAATAGAAGAGGTGGATATGGAAGCCATATGATCAACCATAAGCACCAGCTGACCTAACAAAGTATTATTCATGGACGCAGTAGCCTTACTCAGCCACTGGCAGTAATGGTTAACATCATCACAGAAGCCACACACCACACCGAACATCTCCCTCCAATGTGGCCAGCAGTAGACTGTGTCAGAATGACAGTGCTGCACATCTGTTGATTAAGCCCTGGTGCAGCCTGTATATCAGTGGCTTTCTGTGACAAATGACAATGCTGGGATCCCCTGCTGTGATGCCATATGGTGGGTATAGCCACACTGGATGCAGTGCACTTCTTTGCTACTGTTGCTGCAGCCACAGGATAAACATTTCTGGTGCTTTCAGTTACAAAGGACCCCACCCCCAATGGGGATGGTGAATGCTCAGGCTGCAGATCCTGTAGTTCAGGTATGGGTGAGATCACACCTCCTCAGTAGGTGGAGGACCATCCAGGAAGTAGACAGAAAGTGGGTCTGTGTTACTTAGCTGTGACTCAGTCTGTGTTTCAACATCATTGTCAGACCCTGCATAGCTGCTGAAATTAGTCTGTTGTCCTGGTCCAGCCTGTATGGATGTTACTGTGTTAGTGGTCTGACCTGTGAATATGCAATACAAAAGAGAACAGAGTGAATGTCCATACTCATTCTGCTTGAAGTATCAGTGGCTCAACATGTAGCCCACTCACTTTTGATGCTGGAAGATCAGAAGGCCATGGGTTCTATTCCCAACCCAGGTGGCTGGATTACTTTTCAGACTGCAGACACAGCAGTGGAGCATTAGTGGTTGCTGCACTCTTGAGTGTGCTGTCCTTCGGATGAGAAGTTAAACTGAAGTCTCATCTGCTTGAGTTGTTGATAGTTCAGGTGGCTATAAAAGACCTACTGCAGTTATCAGTGTTTAGTTCTGCACATCAGAAGAAATATCCTGTTTAACAATATTTAAAACAGGGCTTTCAGTACAGCCACCAGCTTAGCAGTATACAATACATACTCAATCAAATACAGAATAAGAATACAGCCTTGAAAAACAAAATAAATTAATGTAGAAGACATTCTGTTACAGTTGGAATACCCTGCCTTGCAAAAGGAGGTTGAATGTCTAAAAATAACACAAAAAAAGAAGACCTACACAAAAAGTAAAATCGAGAAGCAAAAAATGGTGTAATCAGAATAAGCAGTAGAGCAATGAGTGTTGATTTGAAGATTTAGCAGGCGATCCATGAAATGAGGTAATCGCTCCAAAATAATATCGCAGCCCATAAGAAGAGAATGAATAAGGTTGACCAGGCTCTGAACAAGCACGCCACAGCAATGCAAGCAATAATAGATGAGAACGTGGAGTTAAAGCCAGCTTGAGACAGCAGAAGCAAGGTTAGATTGGGTAGAAGCCAAATTAACAGACTTAGTTAACAGGACAGGTCCTGAGGAAAACATCTCAAAATATCTGTGGTACCTGAAAAATCTAAAGGCATGGATTGTAAAAAGTCAATGGTCCAGCTTCTGGGTCTGTGAACATACATTGCAGAAAAAGACTTAAAAACAAAATGGGCACACTGCAATGTATGGCATCTGATTAGAGAAGGATAGTTGAAACCAATATCTATTATTATAAGGCTTCAAACTTGTAAGCTCAAAAAAAAAATTATGGTAGTAATTTGGTAAAAAGGTAAAAAGCTGATGGCAGGGGAAACAAGAGTGTGCATAGATCATGAGTATTTGTTTGAAACAAGGAGAAGGAGAGAAGGGTTCACACTGGGTATCAGGTAGTGTAAAATGAAAGAGTGAGATGGCAATTAATGTACCCAATAAACCTAAGGATTTACATCCATGGGCAGACAAGTAACTTTTCTGACCCAGAAGCAGGACTGGAGTATTTACATAAACCAGTGAATCACAGAGACATGAGGAAAAGAGAATGAGAGGGAGGCACAGGAAAAATGAGGAGGAATAAACCTTTTCCCGATGTTTAAAAGAAAACAACAGCTAAAGGGGAGAATGAGTATTATCCAAGATGTAAGGAGAAACTGAAAATATGTGAAGAAGTGGATGAAGATAGCAGATCCAAAGAACATTAAGTACAGCAAGAGAAAGGAAGACTGGAATAAGGGAAAGATAACCAACATATGGTTAATGGGAAAACTGGATAAAGATAGAACTATAAAATGCTATTTTATTTTTGACCCAATTTCTCAGTCCTCGTCTATTGTCCATTGCAAAGAAGTATGTTGTCTGCAGTTGGCTGAGAAAGCTGCAGGCAATGTAAAGGCAAGACAAACAAAAATGTGACTGTCCTGAAAACCAGATATAGAGCAAGACTGTAAGAAGTAAGTGGGAATTTAAAATGGAGTCCCATGTTAAAGCTAAAGGTAACTCAGTGTATATGTAAACTCCTGAGCAGGAGTCTGTCTAGAAACCAGCAATAGTAAGGCATATGGTTAGCATAAAGACATCAGCCCCTACAGTGCTAACAAGTTAATCTGTGAAGTACAGTGCAGGCAGCAACCAGATAATATGGGTGTTTTAAGGAAAATGTGCTAGAGAGAGCATAGAAGTGCCACAAAAGTATAAGAGACATGGGAGAAACTGTTTAAAATGAAAGGCAAATCACAGATAATTGTGTGTTTACTTATAACAGGGCACAAAATCCCAGGAGTTTGTTTCCATGTAATAAATAATGTTTACTGTTCCAGATATAATACCCTATGCATATGTTTAAAAACTGCTAAATGACATTGTGTAAAGGCTTTATTATTTATTGACATTTGTTGACCGGGAAAGTCCACTGGGCCATTGACCCATTTTCAGTGGAGGCCCGGGGAGAAAAGCTCCATGGTAATACATTCAAAAATATAGGACATTAAGACATTAAAAAAACATTTGCACATTATATACCATTGTGGTAGTACATTCAACATAGAACATTTAAAATGAGCATTGTTATAATTCCTTATTCAGAAAAAAAATTCTCAGTAGGTTTAGAAGCAAGAAAGAGAGTAAAGCCAAGCAGTAATGGGCAGAGGTATGTAATGAGGTAATATGTGAGTGTCACTTAGGATAGTTTAGCATGAGGTAGGGAGGCTATGGGGGTCTGATTGTTGTGCAGTGACAGGATAAGTTTTTTTGATAATGTAGTTTGAGTGATGATTTAAAGAGTTTTGAAGATTCCATTAGAGTTATATAGGAGGGTAATGTGTTCCAAAGTTTGGCTATATTACAGGAGTACAGACTTTGTCTAGCTCTTTTGTTTGGTTTTGTAACCTTTATTAATTGTTTCGGAGATGATCTAAGCGACCGAGTAGGAGTGTAAGTTTGCAGGACTGAGTGAAGTGCTGGGCAGAGGTGGGGTTTGAAAATTAGTTTATGTGCTAGTGTTAGTTGGGTATAAGAAAGATGGCTTGAGAATTCGAGCCAGTTGAGTTCTGCAATTGCTTCACAGTGGTTTGTGCAGTTAGGTTTTCCTGAGGCAAATGTAGCTATTTTATAATAGCAGGATTGCAGTTTATTCTTAAGGGATGAAAGTAGATTGGTAAATATAGCACTTCCATATAGGAGGGAAGGGAGGAGTAGGGTATTTGTTAGTTTAGTTTTGGTTTGCTTGTTGAGGTATAATTTGTGTCTATATAGTTTGCCTAATTTAAAGTGCACTTTTTTTGTTATGTTATGAATATGTGGTTCAAAGGTAAGTTTGTCATCTATTGCCATACCTAGTAGTTTAGCAGTTTTAGCTAGTTCTATTTCAGTTCCATCTTTAGGAAAAATCTTAAAAGTTTATGCTTGGTTTTGAAGTGAATAGGAGTAGTTTTGTTCTTTTTTGGCATTTAGCAACAGTTGAGAATTATTTAGCCAGGTTTGTATAGAAGTAAAAGCTTTTTGGGTTATTTTGAGAAAGTCCGAGAAATTGTCGGTGGAAGATATAATTGTCGAATCGTCAGCGTATTGGATCAAATTTCCTATTTGAGAAACTTTATGAAGGTCATTGATAAAAATATTGAAGAGTAGTGGCCCTAGAATGGAGCCCCGAGGGACTCCTATGTTGTTTATTTGATAGGTATATTGCGCATTTGCCATTTTACTGATTGCTCTCTGTTATTGAGGTAGGAGGTAAACCATTTGACAGAATTGGGGGAACATCCTAGTTTTGATATTTGCTATAGTAGTTTATTATGTGATACTGTACTGAAAGCCTTTGACAGATCTAGTAGGATTACTGATATATAGAGACCAGTGTCAAGGGGTTTGTTAACAATATCATGAAACAGAGCAGGGCTATAATTGTGCTATGCCCTGGATGGAAGCCATGTAGTGTGGGAAAGTAAAGGTCATTGTCTAGGAGGTGTTTAAGTAATTGAGTGTGTACACATTTTTCTAATATTTTTGATAGTGGTGAAAGTATTGAGATAGGCAGGTAGTTTGACAGGTCATGGGAAGTTCCACCTTTATGTAGTGGGGTTATGATAGATTTTCTTTCCATAAGTTTGGGACATAGCATTCAGAGGGTTTACTATCACAATGCCGACGTGCACTTGCACGGCTATGAAGTATTCGAACAACAGATGTTCGAATACTTCATATTTCGGCAGGTGATGTGAGCGAACGTTACCATTGCGAATGGACTGTGCATTCGCAATTCTAACGTTCGCTCATGTGAGGGGATCGCGGTACAGTGCGGTTAGGGAAATACATCCCTTTCCTCACTGTAGTGCGATCTCGGAGTTGGAATATTAAGGTAGGGGGGTGCAGGGGGGCTTGCCCCCCTGCATAACTGTGAGTTTAGGCTAGGTAGGTAGGTAGTTACGGGACAGGTGGGAGTGCTGTGTATTGCCGTAAATGTCGCGAGCGACATTTTCGACAATACACAGCTGTTTTCGACTTTAGGTTGATTCAGAAATGTTCATTTCCGATGTATAAATTCGAAAATGCAGACACATTTTTTTCTGATTTTCGAATTTATGATAGTAAACCATTCAGAGAGAGACCGATTTATTAGAATACTGACTGGGTATGCAATTGCGCTTGATGCTAGCTTTAAATATTCGGGGGGGGGTTGTCAGCAGAGAGAGGCAGGGTTTAAGTTTATTTAGAAATTTGCATATTTGTGAGGTTGGAATTGGTTGGATGGAGAATGAAGGTGCTGTTAGATTATTAATGCAGGAGTCTAGAGTAGGGGAAGTTTTATTAATATGTGAGGAATTTGTTATAGGGTCTTTGATTAGGTTTTGAATAGTAGTAATGAAATGGGTGCTAAAATCATGAGAGATTTGCTGTGGGCTTTTATCAGGTGCGGGGGATGGATTTTGCAAAGTGCCAGGATTAAGTAACGTGGAGACTGATTTCCAAAACTTTTTTGGATTGTTGTTTGCAGTGGATAGCTGCAAGGTAAAGTAGTTTTTCTTATCCTGTATGACTAGTTTTTTGGAATTATTTCGGAGTTACTTATAAGTAAGTTCGGTTTGTTTAGTTTTAGATTTTTGCCACTGTTTCCATGCTTTATCTCTGTCAAGGAGGCTTAGTTTTGTTGATTTGGTTAGCCAAGGGGCATGGTTGGCCTTCGTACGTTTGGTTCGTGTAGGGGCTAAGCTGTTTGGTGTGTCCAGAAAAAGTTTGTTGAAATAGTTAATAGCTTCGTCTAGGGGGAGAGTTTTTAGTGGGAGCCAATTTTGGGTTTTTAGGATGCTTTCAAATTTGTCTGGGTCAAAGTGGGTGAGATTTCTGGGTATGTATTTTTGATATTTGAGGGTGGGTCCTATGGGTGAATGCTGAGAGATGATCACTTAGTATGTTAGGTAAGGTGCCTGAGTTGGAATAATTTTGTGGGTGAGATACTAATATCCAGTCAAGGGTGGATTCTGATCTAGTGGATAGGCCTTGGGTAGGAGTTGTAATAAGCTGTGTGAACCTGTATAGGTTTATGCTGTTGACTGGAGAGTTGGTTGTTAGGTTTAGCCAATTAATGTTTGTATCTCCTAGAATAATGGTTTCATGTGAGATGTTCTGGTTTGCCCAAGATAAAAAGTCCTCTAGGAGGGGGATATTTTGCCCTGGTGGGATGTAGATTACTGCTATAAGTATTTGTTTGTTATTGTTGATGTGAAGGGAAGTTAGTAATATTTCTAGATTGCCAAAGGTAGGGAGTTGTTTGAGATAGATTGTTAAATTAAGGCTGTTTTCATAGATTAGTGCTAAACTACCACCTTTTTTGTGGAGTCTATCAGCACAAATAATGTTTTACCCTGGAGGAAGAAGTAACTGATAACAGCATTGCTGGGGGGAAGAAAAAATGAAAGACAGAAAAAAAAGATGAAGGGGAAAACAACTGAAGTAGATCAGAAGGGCCTGTGAAGCATAGAAGATGCAAATGAAGAGAAAGGGGGTTAAGGGGTAGCAACATGGTGCTAAGATAAAAGGAGAAGTTTAGGCTGCATTAAATAATATGGAAGTATAGAGGTGAGTGAAGAAGAAAACATAATAAGCCAAACAAAAAGTAAAACTAGACAAATCAGAGTGGTGAGGTGGCATGTGTGTACACAGTGAAACAGCTGCTATACAATAGCAGAATAGGGCAGAGCAAGGTTGACAACACAAGAGGTGCTAGGACTCAAACCAAGGAAGTCAGAGGTGTACATTTGTAAATAGTTAGTGGTAGGGAATAAAGAAGGGGAAGAGGGAGGAAAGAGTATTATTACAAAACTAGTGGCAAAACTGACATCAATTAATTACAAAGTAAAATGGGCACCTAGAAAAAGGAAAAGCTGTAGTAAGGCTTGAGAGGATAAATGCAGAAAAGAATAAGACAAGAAGAAAGAAGGTAGTAATTTGGTAAAGGATAAGTTAAGAGACCTGCAAAATAGGAAACGTAAACTGAGTCATAGGAAAATCTAAAGAGAAAGGGACCTGAAGAAATTATTGCAATCATGGGAAGATGAAAAGTTATTAAAGAAAAAAACAGGATTAGAAAACTTATATTTTGCAAATATCTCTCAGTCAATGACAGCATTAGTGGTTAGATTAAGAGAGCTGGAAGTGGATGAGGGAGTCTATACAATAAGGGATACAGTTACAGGGAATGAAAGGAACACTCTAAAAGAGATATTGGAAGCTTTTAGAAATGTTTATGGAAATCTCTGTAAGAAGAGGAGAAAGATATTGGCAGGAAAAGAGGGGAGATCAGGGACGAGGAAATGATATATCGAGAGATAGGAAAGGAGGAGAAAAGGCAACTGATAGTGACTAAGGAAAAGATAAGGGATACCTTGAGAAAAATGGAAACAGGTAAAGTGCCAGGCACAGATGGCCTTGCATTAGAGGTCTGGGAGCTCACACAAGACAAGGTAGTGAGGAAATGGAGTAAACTTCCTACAGGCCAATATCAGTTTTGAACCATGACTACAAGTGCTTCATGGCAATCGTGGTACAGAAGGTAGGAATGGTAGTGCCTAGGATACTCTATGATGACCAAATGGGATTTTGTTGGGGGAGAAGGACAGTGGACAACTTAATAAAAATCTTAAAGATACTAAAAGGTGCACAGGAGAAAAAAACAAAACATTAACTGCCCTCACCTTGGACACAGGCATTTGATAGAGTTAATTTGAGCTACTTATTTCAAGTGATGATGGATTGGGTATTCCCAGAAGAATGGATAACCATGTTGGTCAAAGCCAGAGTGAAAGTCAGGGCAAGAATGTCAGACATTGAAATAGAAAGAGGGACAAGACAGAGCTGTCCCCTCTCACCATTATTATTTGCTATCTATTTAGAGACACTGCAATGAAAATGAGGAATGGCCCAAAATAAAGATACCAACTTGGAGACAGCCAGATGATGTCTTAGCAGAAGTGATGGTTATGAAAAGAGATGTTAAAAATTATGGGAGGTCATGGATAAAGTCAGAAGCAAACAGGATATAAGATAAACCAAATGAAAGGCAAACAGTAGCTGTAGATATGAGAGCTATGGAAGTTCAGAGAGCAGGAATAAAGGAAACAAGGAGAAAAGACATAAAATACCTGGGAATCTGACTGAAAGAGATGGTAGAAGAAGCATTTAAGATTACATACAAAATGGCATTGAGTAAAATTAAGCAACAAGTAGAGAAATGGAAGCAAATAAAATTAGAGCTAGATCTAAATGTTCAAATAATTCAACTATACATGCTGCCACAGTTATTATAGCCAGGGCAGGTATTTTGGAGTTACACAAAAGGAAGTTTTCTTATCTTTTAGAGTTCATATGGAGGGGAAAAATCTAGAGTTGTATGAGGAATAATAACTTTACCTAAAGAGATTGGGAGAATGGAGATCACAGAACTGGGGGGAGGGGGGGTTGAGCAAAGTGAATGTCTAAAAGGTTGTCGATTAGCCAATATATTAAGAATTATGGCTATCCTATACACTGCAAATTGGAAAAAAAATTTGGTAAACAACAGAAAAACTCAGAAGGGGTGTCACTATATGGGAAGTTATTTTGGAGCACAAGAGTGATTATTAAGAGTTAGCAGTAGTAGAGTGAATGAAAAAAGTAGGAACAAGATTTTTTTTATTTATTTATCCTTTGTTGACTGGGTTAGTCCCACTAGACTGGTGACATCTTTTCAGGGGAGACCACAGGTTGTATTTATCCTACTAGGGGGAATATGGCCAGGGAACTAGGGAACTTTGCCTACTCTTTTTGATAGGTGTTGTGAGATCTTTTACAGCCACATGAGCTACTACCAACTCAAGCAGATGCAGCCTCAGTTTAACATCACATCTAAAGGATATTTAATGAGGAATAGATGAGGCAATATTGGAGGGAGAGAGAGGCAGAGAAGAAAAAACAATGTTGTGGAGATGGAAAAAAATGAAAAAACAGGAGTAAGATATTGGAAGCAGGGAGGAATTGCAACAGGGGTTTAACCTACCTAGAGATATGAAGGGAGTACCAGGTGTTACTAGGAAGATAGGAAAGCATTAAGAAAGGGAAAAAGAATACTACAGACCTAATGGGAAAATTATGAAAGAAGTAAACAGAAGGTGAAGAGAGGAGGGATAAATAGTGGATTGGTCTCTAAAGCCTTAGAAATAGTAAGGATAAGGGACAAAAGAATAAATAAGAAGGTCAACGGTTTGGACCTAGCAGCAGTAATTATGTTGGGGGAAGTAACAAGGAAATGTAAACAACACAATGCAACCACTATAGGTGAAGTAGAAAGTGTAGTAATGCAACTGAGACAAAAAGAGAAGGAAATGAAAGATGGGAATGAGAGATAGATGGTGTAATAGTAAGTAATAAAGTTGGTGGAGAAGACGGGGAAAAAGAGAAAAAGATGTAGAACACAATGCAGAAAATGGAGAAAAAGGGGAGACTCCTCCCAACAAAGTGTCACATGAAGGAAAATAGTCTCTAGAGATGGGATACTAGGATTGAAAAAATAAAAGGGCAGGCAAAGGAAGGATGCAAAACTTCTGCCTATTTTCTTTTTGTTCTTTCTTTAATGCATAATGACTGCCTTAAAGAGAATATCTCAATGAAGGTGGATTGCCATAAAATGATGGAATTATTGATGTACAATGGAGGAGGGGTAAAGTGTAAATAGTTTTATCAGCTGTTCAAAGATAAAAAAAAGAAAAGTAGCATTTGAGGTACACACAAATAATGGATACAAGGAAGGGGAGATTCTGGAGGTTATAAATAATGAGGAATTTAATAATAGGAAGACAAATAAATATAAATAAATATACACTAAAGATTTTGAAATGGGAAAGCAGTGATTGCTAAGATTAGACCAATGAAAATGTATAACATGTTGTCATAAAGCTTAGTAAAATCTTGCACAAAAGTGAAATTACTGGTCATCAGCAAAAATAGAAAAGCATTATACATATAGAAAGTATAGTTGTACGGAAAAGAGAAACTTTAATGAGACATAGTAAATGTATATATACTCTGATCATGAGCTGTTCTATCTGTATAAATATTTGTGGGCTTAAAGATTAAGTAGACAGCCATCATGGTAAGTATTGAAGATGCACAATGCATGAGGTCTGCATTTAAATCACATGGTACCTGGTGTATTCAAAATAAATAATGTTTGGTTTATATATATATATATATATATATATATATATATATATATATATATGGGTCCCCTTCACATTGTCGATACTCGAATTTCATATGGCCGAGACCATATGATCAACATTTGAAATGCTGACAATGTGGAACCGGCATCTCCGTACAGTACAGAATGGAAAGATTTCCATTCCTGCACGGTAGTGTGATCTCAGAGTTGGTATATTTAAGTTATGGGGGTGTTGGGGTGGAGGCCCCCTCAGGGGGTGCAGGGGAGGCTTGCCCATCTGCTAGCAATGTTTAGGTAAGTGTTTGTTGTTTCTTATTTTGCTATTTCATATGTTCAACATTTCAAATGTCGATTATATGGTCTCAGCCATATGAAATTCGGTATTTTGAAGTGTCGAACATATGAAGTAGATCTATATATATATATATATATATATATATATATATATATATATATATATATATATATATATATATATATATATATATATACATATTTTTTTTAAGCAATCAGTATAAGTATACATTACATAATATTTGCAATATTTCTGTTTTACCCCATCCTTTCTTCCATTGACATCTTCTTATTTCAGTTAAAATATCTTTGTCTCTATTTTTCTTATTATATAATAATTCAATATACCTTTTATTCCACATGACTTTGATTGTCATAATCAATATACTATTTCACTTACCAATATTACATCTGTCTACTATGTCATTTTACTTCCCATACAAAATCTTTGCATACTGATATTCCTAAAGCCTTGCTATCTATATTAATTTTTAAGCATTTTCCAAAAAAAGTTTTATTCTTTGTTTATCAAAAAAAAAAAACAATGTTCTGTTGTTTCTTCCACGTGACATTCAACACACTTTCTTTTTTCCCTAATGTTGTACTTCATATTACATTTTTCTGGATATTTATCAAGTAGAATTCTCTATAGAAAATTCCTTGCTTCATAATAAATTAAATCTCATTTTTTCTATCTTTTATTGCAGTTTGTTCCTCTTTTAAATTTTTCCATGCATATATATTAAATAAAAATTACCATAATCATCATATAACAGTTTTCCATTAAATTGATTCAGTTTTAGTTTCTATAATTTCATCTTAATTTTGTATTATTTTTTTCTTCCATCCTATGAACATTTCTTTTGTTTTTTATCATATGACAAGAGAGAATACAACTTGAACCTTCAAAAACAACACAAAAATAACCCAAACTTATTCTGGTCCTCTTTAAACATTCTCCTAAATCCTGGCACTAAAACTAATCCTTGTCCCTTCCCAGACAGATCAGCAGAACAAATGGCAAGCATCTTTAACTCCCATGTCATAGACACTATAGCTGATATCACAGCCACTTTCTCTCAACCTATCACCACATCTAACTTCCCAAATAGTACTCCTTACTTTCAGCATACTTAGCCCCAGTTTCCTCTCTCTACTACAATGACATTTGGTTTTGGCCAAATGACTACCATGATCCATTCCCCCCTCATCCACCTTTAAAAACTCAGATAAATCCAATTGGTTGTCAAAATTTAAACTTTATGCCATTTCCATAGCTTCCATATAGTAATTTTAGAGGAAAAAGTTAAAGGCAGGCCTAGGTGGAACTTCTAAATGTGGGAGGTGTGGACAATGCCCCTATATATTGGACACTGATTCCATTAGAGTCAGGAACTATGGTAAAATTACTACTAATAGGAAGTGTTACTGTTACACCAAGGGAGTGGTATATATTGCAACCTGTATGGTATGTGAGGAGCACTATGTGGGGAAGACAATCAGAGCCCTCAGACAAAGAATATATCAACACAACTATGATATATTAAAAAAATAAAGAAACCAATGCTTTATTTAAGCACATAAAGGTACATCCGACATATTATTTTAAATTTTTTGTACTTGAACAAGTAGACCTGGGTCCACGAGGGGGGTCCGATGATGACTTCCTTGAATATTTAGAGCTGAAGTGGCAGATTAAATTAAATGTATGTCAACCACCTGGGCTCAATGACAAGTTATCCATTAGTTCTGTATTAAAACTAAAATCAGCTTTTTTATGTGATTTTATTCACGATCTGTGTTTTAAATCATACTTCAATACATAATACATTAATGTCTATGTGGTTGGTAGGTGGCAATTGGGGTGTTGTAGTGGGCATTTACTGTGATTATGTGTTACTGTCTTTTTAAACTGCTTAATTATTTTACAGGAAATGATGTTTGCTTTGTCAACCAATGGCTGTAAGGGTTAGAGTATTTAAATATGGCATTTTTTGTATGTTCTTGTTCTGATGAAGTCTTGTGATTTTGACGAAAGCGCTTAACATTTTTCAATAAATTTTCTGGATTTAGTGCTGCAGTGTTCCTTTGGTGATCCTCTTCATATATTTTTTACTTGGTTTTGGTGTTTTTTATTTCTAAGTCTGTTTTAGTCATGGGTGGAGGGTAGCAACCCGGTAGCACTGGCAGCATGGACTTGAACATTATTGCTCAAACCATGGCAACACTTGCATCTACTGTTGCTGGGCTTTCCGCTAAGGTAGAGTCACTTCTGCGTCAATTAGCGGATCATCATAGTCAGGGGCTCAACAATACTGGTATATCGAGTCCTGACATCTCAATGATTACTCCAGCACAAAGGAGCACTAATTCTAACAATCACTCCTATGAACGAAGTCTGGCAGGCAGCAGTAACGTAAATGGGAGTGGACTAGCATCTAGCAACACGCTAGATGCACGTAATGACAACATGCCATCAGTTTCAGTTGAGCAATGGCTCAGGAACGGAATTATCTTTGATGGACAGAATATGAACGCTACCAACAAACACAGCAGTCTTGAGCAACAATTTTGGGGTTTTAAGGAAGCTTTATTCAGGTACAAACATTTGCAATTGGAAAATGAATATCTGCATGAGTGTGTAAGGAGAGCAGATTCCCAAGGTCCTTCGAACATGGAAATATCCAACTGGGCTTATTAAGGACTCCCAGTTACATCGGAACTTAAAGAACTTTTTCAATAAGCAAGGTTGCGAGTTGTTAAACATTTTTATCATTGATAACAATAAGAAAATGGCTGCTATTTTAAAGGACATTAACAAACTTGATACTGAAATTAAGCGTGATTTATTATTTGAACATAGGTTGGTTGAATTTAATAATTTATTTAAAAGTGTTGATAATGACTTGGTGCAATTGCAAAAAAGGAAAGAAAGAAAACTGTTCAGGGATAAAACTGATTATGATGAGGGGAGGGCATACCCTGACCCACCCCTGGGCCAACAATCTAGGTGGGCTGAAAGATGTGAAGAGGTAAATGTAATTAATGAAGATGATGATGTGTTAGATTCAGTGGATGACAATGCCCCTTTAGAATCACCACCTCTGAGGAGATCCCAGCGGTTGATGAATCAGAGGGGGGAGCAAGGGAACGGAGGGTATGGACAAGTGAATTATCAGAATCAATGGAGGAGGGGGAGACAACAACAACAGTATTGGAGGTGATGAATGATACCAATGAAAGGGATGGGATGTATGAATGTACCATTGTGAAGAATCTTGAGCATGATTTCAGCATTTACAATTATAGTAGGACAACTGTGAGTACTGATTGGGCAGAACTATTCTCAAAAGGGCTCAGTTTTGTGCCAACAACTGGTAGTGACATTGTCAATACTATTTTGGAGTTTAAATTATTCACTAGGAAGTTGAATTTGGAACTCTTTTTTACACAAGAGGGGGCTGGACAATGCATGTTGCAGGGGAATCTAGGCCGAGTAAATAGACCATGTACTTTCATTCCCCCTGTGCACCCAACAGTACAAATGTATGAGACCCTTTGTGAAAATGAATTCAGAAAAGTGGTTGCCAAAAATAATAACAAAACACTTCTTGATAATAATGGGGCCAATAATTTAACTAGGCAAGAAACTACATTGCTCCATGATATTTTGGAGAATGATGAAATCAGGATTATGAAACCGGATAAGGGGGGAGGAATTGTTATCATGGATGTGTGTGATTACAATAGTAAAATGACTGACTTATTGTACAGTGACACATACACAGAGGATTCCAAAAATGAGATGAATATATCCTACAGGCATATAGATTTAGACATTGAACAACTTTTACTCAATGAGCAAATTACTGTAGAAACTCCTAGATTTTTGGAAACTAAGCATCCTAGGATTCCTACCATTTTTGGAATCCCTAAAATACATAAGAGTATCTCTGATCCCCCCTTATGACTGATTGTCGATGCAAAAGCTTCTAAGACCTTCAGTTTGGCTAAATATATTGACAACACTGTTAAGCACACCCTTGATAACAGAGACTTGGTGATCAAGGACTCCTGGGACTTTCTGTCTAAATTTAAGAACAGTATGTACCACGAGGACTTGATCTTGGTCACCATTGACATCTATGACCTCTTCTCAGTAATACCCCATGATGTTGGACTAGAATGGTTCTATGACTATTTATGCTTAAACAGTACATTGAACCATGACACTATCCTTACTATCAGGTCCTGTATGGAAATGGTTCTGGACAACAACTTTATCACTTTTGAGGGGCATTTATTCAAGCAGGTGCAGGGGGTGGCAATGGGCGCATGTTGCACACCGTCATTTGCTAACATTGTATTAGCACAGTGGGAAGACCTCTACGTAATGAACTCTGAATTCAAGGACATGTGGGTACTATATGGATGATATGGTCTTATTTTGGCATGGGAGCGAAGATGACCTGAATAGGTTCTTCGTTTACATCAACAACACTACCAACTTTTTGAAATTTACCATGACCAAGGACCTTGACACCTTGAATTATCTGGATGTTACTATTAAGAAAGATCACTTTAAGGGTAGGTTTACTTCGCACCTTTATAGAAAACCTACCTATTCTAACTTTTTGTTGCATTTTGAGAGTTGCCACCCTCTGCATCAGAAAAAAATCCCTTGTCAAGGGGCATTACGTGAGATTGGTCAGAATGCTGTCTGACCAGGACGATTTTGTTAAAGAATGTGATGTCCTAATGGGAATGTTGCAGAAAAGAGGTTACCCCTTTAACTTTGTCAATGACATAGCTGAAGAAGTCAAATCAAAAAGAGCTGGGGGTATTTATTCTACACGCTTGAATAAAACCTCTGGTTTGGTCAAAACTGGCAGTTTTACTAGGGCATGTGTCCTGCCCTTCACTAGGGATTTTTTTTAACATTAGAAGCATAATGTATGATTTTTGGACCATTTTTGTTTGGATGAGAAGATCAACAAAAGGTTGGGGGAAACGTCTCTTGTGGTTTACAAAAAGGGCACCTCCTTGAAAGGCCTGGTGGAGAGGAAAAAGTTAAAGGCAGGCCTTGGTGGAACTTTTAAATGTGGAAGGTGTGGACAATGTCCCTATATATTGGACACTGATTCCATTAGAGTCAGGAACTATGGTAAAATTACTACTAATAGGAAGTGTTACTGTTACACCTAGGGAGTGGTATATATTGCAACCTGTATGGTATTTGAGGGGTACTATGTGGGGAAGACAATCTGAGCCCTCAGACAAAGAATATATCAACACAACTATGATATACTAAAAAAATAAAGAAACCAATGCTTTATTTAAGCATATAAAGGTACACCTGACACATTATTTTAAATTTTTTGTACTTGAACAAGTAGACCTGGGTCCACGAGGGGGACCCGACAATGACTTCCTTGAATATTTAGAACTCAAGTGGCAGATTAAATTAAATGCATGTTAACCACCTAGGCTCAATGGCAAGTTATCCATTAGTTCTGTATTAAAACTAAAATCAGCTTTTTTTATGTGATTTTATTCAAGATCTGTGTTTTAAATCATACTTCAATACATAATACATTAATGTCTATGTGGTTGGTAGGTGGCAATTGGTGTGTTGTAGTGGGCAGTTACTGTGATTATGTGTTACTGTCTTTTTAAACTGCTTAATTATTTTACAGGAAATGATGTTTGCTTTGTCAACCAATGGCTGTAAGGGTTAGGGTATTTAAATATGGCATTTTTTGTATGTTCTTGTTCTGATTAATTCTTGTGATTTAGATGAAAGTGTTTAACATTTTTCAATAAATTTTCTGGATTTAGTGCTGCAGTGTTCCTTTGGTGATCCTCTTCATATATTTTTTTTTACTTGGTTTTGGTGTTCATTATTTCTAAGCCTAAATAACAAAACGTCCGAACTTCACACATAGTTGGCCCAACACAAACCTCACATCCTGGCTCTATTGGAAACTTGGCTAAAACCTCATATCATTTCCTCTGAATTATTCCCACCTCAATACAGTAAATATAGGTCTGATAGGACACCCAAAAAAAGGCAGTAGGGTGGCTATCTTGTACTCTGTTTCACTGACACTAACACCTATAGACATTACCCTGCCTAGTTTCTCCCCTGCTGAACTACTGTTCCTAGACTGCCACATCAATAACTATAGGACATTTGCTATTGCCTCTGTCTATATCCCCCCAGGTAAAAACATCCCTATCCTTGAAAATATACTCTCCTGGATAAACACCTCTATCGCCTGCGAAACCATCATTCTTGGAGATGTTAATATAGGTTGGAACTCCATTATTGGTGACTCACCCCAACATTTTATAAATCTGTATGGATTCTCATAACTGATCACTACCCCTACCCCTACCCATTACAGTAAAAATGTTATTGGTTCCACAATTGACTGGATCCTGACCAACTCTCCAAACAACTATTGTAACCCTTCTACCTTTCCTGACTGTATTAGTAACCATTCTCCCATCTCTATCTTAAGGCACTCGCCTCATCTCACTAAGCCCCATCTCTACAGAGATTGTAGGAAACGGACTAACTTTTCCCCTGAAAACTTTAACTATAGACTCTGCCATCAGCTGGTCTTTCCTAAAAACTCTCCCGCTCAATGATGCTGTTACTAAATTCAACCAGATTTTCCTTGATGTCCTAAACTCCCTTGCCCCAACTCACAAAATCAGAACCAAATCTAATTTTGCACCCTGGCTCTCCAAAGCTACTCATATTTTGATGCATGAAAGAGATGCTCTATGGAAAAAATGGCAAACCACTAAAACTCCTACCTTTCTCCAAGGTTATAAGCAACTCAGAAATCATGTAAAAAACTTATTATTTTGGATAAACACCAATATTTCAATAAATGTTAAGGCTCTCACCCAAATGACCTCAAAACGTTCTGGAGTACTATCATCTCCCTGCTCCACGCTGGTTATCCTATCATCTCTAAATCTTTCCCCTATCACTCTCCCTCTGAAATTGCAGACTTACTCAAAAAACACTTCATAGATAGCATTTCTAAACTCCTACCCTCTGGTAACTCTGTTCATCCCAACTCTTCTGTGTCACCCTCACCTCCCCTTAAACCTCTATGCTTCTCTGTCTCTCGGCCTTTTACCTTGTGACCTGTTTCTACTAAATATATCAAATCCCTGCTTCTTAAACTAAAACCATGCTCTCCCTCCACTGATAAACTCCCCCATCAATTTCTGAAAATTGCTGCTGACTCTATTGCATATCCTGTATCTATCTTAATCAACTGCTCCATTAAGGAATCCTCCATATCGGAAATATGGAAATCCTTCTATACCACTCCTCTGCACAAAGGTGGAAACTCTATTGAACTCTCTAACTATAGACAAATCGCTATTCTATCACCACTCTCTAAGATCCTTGAAAAATGTATACATACTCAACTACTGTCCTATCTCATTCACAAAAATCTCCTCACCCCCTCATAACATGGTTTCCACCCAAAACACAGTACCTTGACTGCCTTACTATCCTTTACTCAAAAGGTTGCAGAAGCTTGGGACAACAACTTCCTCATCTCCTGTCTATTCCTTGATCTCTCTAAAGCCTTTGACACTGTGTCTCATCCCATCCTTCTTAACAAACTCTCAGACCTAAACCTCTCTCCTTCTACTTTTGGCTGGTTCCAATCCTACCTTACAGGTAGAAAACAAGCTGTTAGATGGCAGCAGGCTTTCTTACCCATCCTTGCTGTTCAAATAGGAGTACCCCAAGGCTCCATACTTGGACCACTCCTTCTCAACATTTCTACCAACAATCTACATTCATCTTGCAGTCTCTCATCTGTAATACAATATGCAGATGACTCTACTCTCTTATCTATCTCCAGTACTATCTCTGAAGTAGGCACACTAACACAGAATTCCTTTATCTCTGTTGAAAAATGGCTGAGAAATAATCAACTAATCCTTAACCAAAAAAAATAAATTCCTTCTCTTCCTACCTCAGACACTCTCTCACCTTAAATCCAACTTTTCTCTTTCCTCCCTAGATGGCACCACTATATCTCCTACCTCACACACCAAACTCCTTGGGGTAATAATTGATGACCGACTAAAATTTGGCTTGCACATACAACAGGCCATCAAAAAAAACACCAAAAACTTGGACTACTTCATAGGAACACAAACTTCCTCACTACTGCCACTAAACGCGCTCTTGCGCAGGCATTTCTCTTACCCAGTCTTCTAAACACTTCCCCCATCCTTACCAATATCCAGACTACCTCAATGCAGAAACTGGAACAAACATAAAACAAAATTGCCAGATTTATTCTAAATCAACCACTCTCGTCGCATCACTGCCTCTCACTAAACAAACTTCAGTGGCTGGAATTTCAACATCTTCTCCTACAATCGCAACTCCACACTACCCTTTCCATACTCAACAACCCCTCTGCCTGGCCTGCTCTCACCTCCCATGTTATTCTCTACCCCCCAGCCTCTCCAGAGTGCTGATCAGCATCTGCTCTCAGTTTATAAACCCAAAATGAATACTGACAAACTAATTTACAAACACTCTGCCTCACTAAATTGGAACAAACTCCGTCTCCATATTAGATCCAGCCTTTCCTTTCCCTGTTTTAAAAAGGAGCTTAAATCCCACTACTAAACATGAAATATGTTATTGCCTTGACCACATGTAGTCTTAGTCTGTCCTACTGTATAACTTGTTGCACCTCCTAACTTTCTTTCTCTGTTAGTAACTTCTGCTTACACTAACCTCCTAAACCCTCAGCTCTACTACTATAGCCCTACTATAGCCCCTTCCTTTCTCCCCCCATTCTCCACACTATTTATCTTTCTCCCACTTACTATCAATGTCTGTACATTTTCCTTCTTTTTAACAATGATTATCCTTTTGTTTTTACTGTTATATGTAGTAAATTTAGACCACTGCTATCAGTGCAACCCTTAATATTCATATTTTTTTCTTTTGTTTTTCTCTTTAAAATTAATTTCATATTTGCATTGTTATTTTTAATAGTTTTTGTCCTGTATGTTTATCTTTGCTTATGTTTGCTGGGGCTCTTTTCCTTGGGTCTCCACTGAAAATGGGTTGCTTACTATCAATGCAATGCAAATAGTTAATAACCTTTTCTTTTTTACAATTATTTTGTATTGTGATTGTTATTTAATATTTGTAACTGTCACCTTATCTTTACTTATATTTGCTGGGGCTTTCCCATCGGTTCTCCACTGAAAATGGGTTTGTTTGCAAACTCAGTTTGGACTAACTCAATTAACAAATGTGAATAAAAATGTATCCAGCAAGCCAACAATGTTTTATTCCTTCGAGCGTTTCTCCCCATTTTTATTGTACCATCATGTACTCCAAAGGCTGCTTCCAGAGTCTTTATTTATTCATTGTAAAATGCATTCTACCTACATTTGTATTTCACCAAAGGCTGTACACTGCAATTTGTTTAACTGTATCATAGGATCTCAAATTTTATTATAAACTGACTTAAGTAAGTTAGATGCCCTCCAGTCAAAATCAGCTTATATTGACTCTATGGGCAGATCCCATAGGCTCTTTTGCCATATTATAGAAGTAGATTGCCAGGCCTTCCTTCCACACAGATACTGTTACTGCTCACTTATGCCCAAACCAAGTTTTCAACTCGGGTCTACCAGTTGGTAATCCTGTATATTAACCTCTATGCTGTCAGTCCAGGGCATAGCCTCACTTAGCCATCCTTTATTTTTAACTATAATAGCTATAGATTTGCATGCAATAAACATAATGGTATTACAACTCTTTCATTCATTTTCCATCTGCTCTCTCTCTCATATTAATCATACCCATGTTTACTATTACATTCATTATTAACACAAATAAACATATACTCATTGGACGTCCCTGCTTTATTGCTATATTGATGTATATTTTTATCCATCCAACCATTAATCATAATCTGCACTCATGATTTTTCATAGTCTGATTTTATTATCTTATTTTTTCCTCTTTCTCACATACCATAGGCTTTAATATTATCCATAGTATTTCATGGATTATGCCATCAAATGCTATTTATATGTCATAAACTATAAATCTATTGAATTTATTTGCTTTCAAAATCACCTCTTTTACTTCCTTTGCATTTAGAAACAGTTCTGTCAGCTCTTTCGTTTTATTCCATATACCTGTCCCCTATTACTTCTTTCATTACTTTCTGTAATTTGTCTTGTATGATTTCATAAATATTTTGTAACCAGTGTTTCCTAGTGTTATAGGCCTCCATATGATTGTGTTTCTTCTATATTTTTCCCAAACAATTTGTGACACCACCACATTGGTCTACATGTAAAATATTGTCCATCATCCATTCAATATCTTTACTAAAATTCAGTTTTCTTCCTCAGTTATTTCTTTTAATATTCATATCCTAAGCCATCCAAACCTAGAACTGTTTTATTTTGCTTACTTTATAACTTTCTCTACTTCACCTAGTTTTATAATTTCTTCTATTTTTACTTTTTCAGTTATTTTCTTCACTCTCCATTCTTCTTGTCCTATTAGTTCTTTTTCATATATTTGTCTTACAAAACTTTCCACAGCTTCCATAATTTCTTCTTGTTTGTGATTTTGTTCACTATCCTCATCTACTATAATATCCATCTTTTCTTCTTTCACTATTCATTTTATAAACGAGATAAAACTTCCACCTTTTCCCCATCAAAAATGGGTTACATTCATTTGGTTGTCAGTTCACTTTGTTGACAAAGAAAAAAGGCGGTTCATTTAATCTGAAACTCATTTGATCAGTACTACATTTGATCAGCACTTATTACATTGAAATGTATGAAATGGCATCGAAAATGATTGCTGGTATGGTTTTGGAGGACAGGAATTATGATCCATATTAGTGTTGCTCAGTATCTTTACCATGACAATTCCCTCTGTTATGTTGTCTCACCATGTCTAGAAGTTTAGGTATGGGCACCAGCACTGATTCCGTGTGTAGGGAGCATTCTGTTTTTCTCTGTGTTTGTGCAACTATGAGGTTAGTATATTTATGTTAGGGGGTTTGGGGGAAAGCCTCCTACATTGGGGATGCAGGGAATTTGCTTCCTACAAAAAAGCTTTTGGAGATATATTTAGCATGTATGAAATTGCCAATAAAATGAGTGTCGATCAAATGAGTTTTAGATTAAATGAAGCACTGTTTTTTTCTTGTACATTAAGTGAAATGTAATGCATCTAAATATAAACATCAAAAATATATTTGTCTAAATAACATCTTCTTTATTCTTTCTTTAATTTTTCCAATATCTCTTTTTAGATTTCCTTTATATTCATCCTGCCTGCCTCAAGAGATATTAAAAATTAAAGAAAGAATAAAAAAGATGTCATATCTTTGTATTTTTCTTCATTTCTTGCACTGCTTTTTTTCTGTGTCCACATATTCTTGTGAGAGTGGCACAGTGGTGTAGCAGTTAACATTGTCACAGCACAGCAATAGATTCTCTGGTTTGATTCTCAGCTGGGGTGCCTTCTGTGTGGAGTCTGCATGTCCTCCCTGCATTTGCATGGGTTTCCCCCAGGTGCACCTGTTTCCTCCCACATTATAAAGATATGCAGTAGGTAGATTGGACAATCTAAACTGGCCCTAGGTGTGCGTATGTGCAGGTTAGTATGTGTGGTGCATCCTCCAAGGACGGCTGGGCCTTGGGCTAGCAACCTGAACCCATAAAACCTGTAAATACTACAGAAACAACTGGCACTGAAAGGTACTCATTGTTCTATGTACCACATGGTGTGTAAATGGGAAAGAGAGAGAGAGAAAGAAAAACATATTCCTCTATATTTCTGTTTGCCTAAAACCAATATGTCCATTTCTTATAGAATGGCTTCATAATTAAATGATCTTTCCACAATCTTCTGTTTTCCCATTTCATTTCTTCTATATTTCTGAAATGTACTAGTAACCTTTTCATTCTCCTATGATTGCCCAATATGGTCTATGATCTGAGAAATGATCCATCTTTACACCTTCTTGTATTTCCTTCATCTGTTTAGAATATATTATATGCTCAATTTCAGTCTTGAAAATACCCCTTTTTGTATGTCCATTCCATATTCTTTCCTCCCCCTCAAATTACCACACTCTTTCACGTCTCTTAAGATCTTTATATTCTGTGTTATTTTTCCCTTGTGTTATCTTATGTTACAAATAAAATCCCCCACCATCACTACTTGCATATTCACAAATAAATATGGCATAATATCTTCTTCCTGTTATATTAGTTTGCACATAAATTATTATAAATCTTATGCATGTTTGTCTCATTATTAAATCACATATTACAACTCTTCCTGGAACTACTGTAATAAAATCCAGTATTTTTACTTCCTCATTTTTTTATAAAAAATCCTACTATGGAACATGTCTCGTTTTCAATCAGTCCAATAATTCTCCCATACTACATCAAATCTTTTTTTCCTTATGGACTACGTCTAGTATGCAGTAAACATATTGATTGTTAGTTTTTACAATGCTCAACCACTAGTAAACCTCTTATTTCATTTTTAATATTATTCACATTCAAGGTTAAAATTCCCATCTCACCTTTTTCCTTTTTTGAATTTTTTATTTCCATTTTATATTTTTCTCTCCCTTAAGTATCTCTCCCAATTGCTTTCTAATCATGTTTCTTTTTCTTCCTCTGTACCCATATCTCCCTCACTTCTTCACTTTGTAATGGGATATACTTATTTTTCCTTGTATCTGAAACTCCTTACCTTGAATTATTCATCATCACAGTGGATCATCTGTTTCCATTTCTTCCTGTCCTCTGCATCTTGCTCTGTCCCATCAACCACTTGTATGTCCTCTCTCACCACATCCATAAACCTTATCTTAGGCCTTCCTCTTTTCCTGTTACCTGGTAGCTTCATCCTTAGCATCTTTTTCCCAATATACTCAGCATCCCTCCTCAGCACATGTTCAAACCAATGTAATCTTGCCTCTCTGGCTTTGTCTCCAAACCTTCCAACCTGGGCTGACCCTCTAATATACCTATTCCTAATCCTGTCCACCCTCGTCACACCCAGTGCAAATCTTAGCATCTTTAACTCTGCCACATCCAGCTCAAACTCCTGCCTTTTTGTCAATGCCACTGTCTCCAACCCATATAACATAGCTGGTCTCACTACCCTCTTGTAGACCTTTCCTTTCACTCTTACTGGTACTCGTCTGTCACAAATTATACCTGACACTCTTCTCCACCCACTCCATCCTGCCTGTACTCTCATCTTCACCTCTCTTCCACACTCAACATTACTCTGAACTATTAAACCCAAGTATTTAAACTCATCCACCTTCGCCAACTCTAGTCCCTGCATTCTCACCATTCCTCTATCCTCCCTCTCATTCACACACATATATTCTGTCTTAGTCCTGCTGACCTTCATTCCTCTTCTCTCTAGGAAATATCTCCATCTCTCCAGGGTCTCCTCCACCTGTTCCCTACTCTCACTACAGATCACAATGTCATCTGCAAGCGTCATAGTCCACGGGGACTCTTGTTTGATCTCGTCTGTCAACCTGTCCATCACCATTTCAAATAAGAAAGGGCTCAGAGCTGATCCTTGATGTAACCCCACCTCCACCTTAAATGCATCCGTCACTCCCACTGCAGACCTCACCACTGTCACACTACCCTCGCACATATCCTGTACCACTCGTACATACTTCTCGGACACTCCTGACTTCCTCATACAATACCACAACTCCTCTCTAGACACCCTGTCATATGCTCTCTCTAAGTCTACAACAACACAATGCAACTCCTTCTGACCTTCTCTGTACTTCTCCATCAACACTCTCAGAGCAAACATTGCATCTGTAGTGCTCTTTCCTGGCATGAAACCATACTGCTGATCACTAATCAAACCCAGCCACTGGGGATGCTCAAGCCAATGCATTTCTTTGTGCCGGTCCCAAGCCCAGATAAATGGGGAGGGTTGCATCAGGAATGGTATCAGGCATAAAACTTTGCCAAATAATTCATGTGGACACCAGTAAATATTTCCTTATCTTGAATTATTATTTTATGCATTTGTTCCATGTGTATTTTACCTTTGTTATTTTCATCGCCCACATAACTTTTTTTCATTAATGTGCTTTACTATAACATTATCTCTGTCTTCTGTGCATTCTTTTTTCCCTTCTCCAGTACAAGACAATTAAACCAGAAGCAGCCCACCTCCTTACATTTCCTACAAATTGGCTTGTAGATGTTTGTAGAATGTCCCCTTTTTTCATATTCAACATACTTTGTTATCTACACTTCCCAACTCCCAGTGTACAGATTTCTATCATCACATATTTTAACATCACATACTTTATTACAAAGAGAAATAAAGTAAGCCTTTAGCTGATATCCAGCCATATTGGAAGTCCTGAATAGTACAGTTAGCTTTCTTTTCAGTTGGAGTACCACATTTTAAAATAAATAATCCTTGCATGTGTCACTGCATTCTGTTTTTCAAATTCAGGAATAAAATGTTCTAATAGAGCAAAACTTTCAAATGTTACTTTACAGAAACTTTCATGTTGTAAATATATGAATGCCCTTATATCATTAACAGTAAATCTTAATGCTAAAATAATCTTGTTTATAAAGTCATCTGTTAATATCAGAATTAGTTCTACTTATTATTCTTACCACTAGATGCTTTCTCATTGTTAGTGAAGTACCTGGAAAGTCTGGACTATTTTCATTCACTATTTCTTTCCCTTGTTGTATTTGGCTTGCTCCATCAGTGTATGAATATATGTATATATGTATTTATGCTTATTATTATTAAAAACAAAGCCCTGCTGCAGAGATAAAAACCTTAGAATTGGCTACTACACTGGCCAGGACTATCTCCATTATTTCTTCTTCAGCTCCTACTAGTCCATTTTCCAATCCCTTTATCATTTCATACTTTAGAATGTGATCTATAATCTCAGTCCAGGTAGCTTTGCTTTCATTTGCTTCATCTTGATTAATTAGTTTCACTAATATCGGTATTGCTAAACCACCATCCTATATTTTCATTACAATCATCTCTTCATCCTCTTTTTCTATCACTAGCATACCTCCTGCTTCTTTCACTCAAGCTGTTATACTCTCCTCCATCTTGGATTGCTGGAACTGTACTAGCTGCCTTCTTGTGCCAGCTAGCAGCTCCAAAGAGTAGGGGGTGCATTATTAATTTTCATTATTTTTAAAAAAAAAAATTAAAACTGTTATTTACACATTTTTCATTCATACTTAAAAATATTTACAAGTTATCAACACAAAAAATTAACTAAACTATTCTGCTTCTTAAATTCTTGTTTCTTTTATATTTACACTCTATCCACCACCTTTTCTTCCACAACCATCTTCTTATCTCAGCTAATACAGCATCTTCTTCCTTTTTTCTTGTTATATAACAAATTCTCACATATTTTCCCACACCTTACATTTTTCACGAACAATATATTATCCCATTTATCAATATCACATTCATTTGCTTTATCATACTTCCTATATAATATCATTTTCATATTTATACATTTAAATCCCTCCAGTCTATATTCATTTTTAAACTTTTCCTAAAATTCTTTATTCTTGATGCAATCCAAAACCAATGTTTTATAGTTTCTTCTTCACTACAATCAACACATTTTTCCCCATTGCCTTATATTTCATATTCCTTTTCATCAGTAACTTGTCTAATATAATTCTCTATAATAATCCTCTGCTTTGTAAAAAAATTGTCTGACTTTTTTCTTCTGTCTTACATTCTTTTTTTACTTTCTTTTAATTCCTTCCATGAGTACATTAACATTTTTCTAAACTCATATTATGCCATTCTTTTCTTTTCCCATCAATGTCACTTACTTTTAACTTCCATAATTTCATTTTCTTCTTATAGGTTCATAGGTTCATAGGTTCATACTAGGCTATCTGCCCTAGGGCATTTATAAGCCTAGCCAGAGTGTGTTTGGCTTTCACCACCCATTTTAAATTAATTTTGCTATGCCCTTTTTCGAGGTTAGTATACTGTGCCTCTGTCTAACAGTGACACAGAAGTGATACCCGGGGTAAACCTACGATCTCCCATCCACTCATCAAGATTCCTCTTGAAGAGAGTCAATGAGGGACTCTGCCTAACCTGGACTGGGATTTTATTCCAGAGTGAAGAGAGCCTCTGGGTTATGAATCTGTCCCTCCAGCATGTCCTATTTATTTCAGTGCTGAGGTTCAAGTCTCTCGAGCACGTGGCTCGATGGGATTTGGATTTTCTGAGGTGCAGCATGTCCATTAATTCTGGGTTGGACATGGCTTTATCGTCAGGCACAGATCGCCTCTGAGCAGGCGGTATGCCACTGAGTAGAGCTGGAGTTTCTTTAACCAGGCAGCATATGGCATCTGTTTGAGCCCTTTAATCCTCTTGGTGAGGTACTTTTGGGGTCTTTCCAGTTGCTGCAGGTGTCTGGTAAGGTACATCCCAAAAGGGCATTGTACTCAATTATGGGCCTGATGAGGGATGAGTAAAGAGGTACGATGACCTCCCTGATCTAGATGTGAATCCCTTCATGATTAGGTGGGCTATATAAAATGTTTTTCTAACCACTTTGGCCACGTGGTTGTCAAATGAGAGATTGCTATCAACTTGGGTCCCCAGGTCCCTAATGACTTCTTCTGTACTTAATGGATTACCACCTATGTGGTAATTTGTGGGCACTTTGTTTTTGCCAAAGGAGATGACTATACACTTTTTGGCGTTTAGCTTGAGGCCATGGCTCTGGCACCAGTTGTCTGTTTCTATGGGGCCCTTTTGGAGGATGCTTGTGTCGGCTGGAGAGTTGATTATGGTGCCCAGTTTGCAATCATCTGCGAACTTGGTCAGCCACAGTCCTTCCGTGTTGGCTGTACCGCCGAGAAATATATACCGAACAAGAGATGTCCCAGGACTGAGCCTTGTGGGATGCCACTAGTAACTGGTTTGGAGTCTGACATGGCTCCAGCAATTCTAACCATGTGGGTTCTGTCCTTGAGCCAGTTTGCAACCCATCTAGTGACATAGGGGTTTATATTTAAGCTGGTGAGCTTATCTATAATGCCCGAGTGGGGTATTGTATCGAAGGCTTTTGCGAGGTCCAGGTAGGCTGTGTGGACCACCTTCCCTCGTCAATGGCCTTGGTGACTGTTTCAAAGAAATCAACCAGGTTTAAGAGGCAGGATCTGCCCTTAACAAAGCCAAACTGGGTAGGATCCAGTGTCTGTAGGTCCCCAATATCTTTATTTATGAGGTCCATGATGATCCTTTCCATAGCTTTGCAGACCAAGCTAGTCAGGCTTATGGGGCGATAGTTTCCAGGATCCGTTGAGGCACCACCTTTGGGGAGAGGGACCACTGTTGCTGTACGCCACTCTTTGGGTACATATCCTGTAGTAAGGCTAAGATTGAACAGTAGTTTTATGTTTGGGTTTAGCTCTTCTTGGAGTTTATGTAGGGCAGCCGGGACACTATCTGGTCCCATTGATGCTGTGTTTTTGCTTTGGAGAGGGCGACTCTTACCTGAGCATCTGAGATGTCAGGGGGGAAGCACTCTGCTGGGATAGATATTTGCCCTTTTGGTGGGGAGGGGGGAGAAGTTTGCACTGAACCTGTCAGATAGGATGTTGGCAATGTCTGTGGGCTTGGTGTATTTTTTGTCATTTTGGGCTAATTCTGAGCATATCTGGGAATTCCCACCCAGGTTCCTAACATAACTAAAGAAAGCCTTGTGATTATCCTTAGTGTCCTGTGCAATTTTTCTCTCGAAGCTGGCCTTAGACGATTTTATGAGTGCCCGTAGTTTTTTGATAATACTGATCAGAGATGCCTTTCCTTTTTTGGGATTTTGCTCTATCATGTAGTAGCTTCCTCTTTCTATTGTATAGTTTGTTTATGGCTGGGGTCCACCAGACAGGACGTCTGCCTTTGGAGGATTGGGTCTTGGTTTTATTTGGGATTGCATGATCCATGCATTTCTGAAGGTGTTCATAGAATGCGTTTATAAAGGATTCTGCGGTCTGGGCCGTATTTTCCACAGGCCCGGGGCTTTGTAGGATTTCGCCTCAGTTTTGAGGCATGTGCAATTTGCTTTAGAGAAGTTTTTCACTGTGGTTTTCTGGGCAGGGGGTGGGGTCGGGATGTGAATATCCAGTGAGATTAGTTTATGGTCTGATCTTACCAGTGAGGGATACACTTCTGGTCTGGAGCATAGTGTCCCCATGTTGGTGATGATCAGGTCCAGTATGTTTTCCCCTCTTGTGGGAGTGGTAACAAGTTGTTCCATAGCATTTGAGTTTATAAATTCTAGGAACCTTTGGGCTAGGGTGTTGGAGCTAGAGTAATGCTCCCAGTCTATGTTTGGGTAGTTGAAGTTGCCCAATATAATGGTGTTTGGAGAGACCTTCATATTTTCCAGTATTCTCAGGAAGGCCAAGTGGGGTTCCTGTGTTTGGGAGGGTGGTCTGTAGCAGGCTATAAACTGGAAGGCAGTTTTACCCACAGTTAGTTGCACAAGGATAGTCTCTGATGCTTCGTGCTGTGCCACCAACCTGGAGGTGTGGGTATCTTTGTGAATATTGATACTCCCCTCCTTTTGTGGTTCGGTCCAAGTTTTGGGGCAAAAAGCATGGTATGAGGTATAACCTGGTAGTGCTGGGGTGCTCTCGGGAGCCTTGAACCAGGTTTCTGTTACTGCACAGATATCGATGTTCTCCATGCTAAGGAGAGTTTCGAGTGGTGCATCTTGAGGTTTAGACTTCTGGCATTGAGTAGCATTACTCTTAGTTTCTTATCCCTTGTGATACCTATGGAGGTGGGTTTGTCTTTTGAGCCTTGCCTAAAAAGGCACTATGGGGTAGCAAGAGCCTTTGCCAATATCCGAAAGCCCAGGGGTGACAGGTGCAAGCCGTCCCTAGCGAAGCATCGTGGCTTGTCGAGCATGTCATCCCAGGCTGACAGGCATTGGATCCCCTTTGAATGACACCAACACTTAAGCCAATTGTTGAAATTGATCATCTTGTCTTCATATTGTGGCATCATTCTTGGTGAGGGTAAGATGCTACTCAAGGTCAGGGTCATACCGGCCTGGGCTACATGCTCAGAGAGCTCCTCTATGTCTCTTTTCATGTAGTCCAGGGAGGTGCGTCTCAGGTCATTCACACCAGCATGGATAATGACTGAGTCATATTTGTACTTGCCTTGGAGTGACCTGAGTGCTTGTGTTATGTGGCGGATCCTAGCGCCCAACAGGCAGCTCACCGTGACCTTCTCCTTGTTCAGCCTGGTGAGCGGGACGTCAGTGTGCCTGACGATAGAGTCACCTATTACAAGTGTATCAGGTGTGTTGTTTAGCCTTAAGGGCTGTGACTGTTCGGCACACTGGCTTTGTGAGCTATGTGTTGCATGGGTTTTGTTTTGGGGTAGCGGTTGCTTGTGTGTCTGCTTTGGAGGTATCTGCTGCTTAGGCAGATTTTTATTTAGAGCCTCCGAGTATGTTTTTGTGTGTTTATGTGTTTGGTTTGTTGTCGTGGTAGGTCTATGTGAGACTGGAATTGTAGTGAGTGTGGTTTCCTTCTCCTCCTGACTGGTTACGCCAGTACTGAGTTGAGAGAGCTTAGCCTCCAGTTTGGCTATATGGTTGCATCTCTCACATGTGTTGGAATTTGTTGGGAGGAGGAGAGGGTTGTCTGTGTACATGAGGCAGTTGTAACATTGCCTCAAGATTCCCAGATTCACCAGCTGGACCGGAAAGGAGATTGACAACTGACCTTTGGACATGCTAGAATAGTATTGGGAATTCCTTTATAATTGAAAAAAGGGCCAATGGGGAACAAGGTACTCAAGGGAGTTTGTGAGGGTGTAGTGCTTTTAATTTTTTAGAGCTGACTTACATAATTGCTTTAGTGAGCAAGTGCCAGGTAACTTAAATGCAATGTGTTACAGGTAACTTAAAAGCAAAAACGACAAACAGTAACTTTCTTTCAAGTGAAACAAGGAAATAAGTACAGTAAGCAATGCAGATATCACTAGGGATCCACAGAAGTGCTAAAAGGCCGCGTTTTAGGTGGAATTAGCATTTCAGGGAAATAAACAAACAACAAGCATACAAATAAAGCTAGATTCAGCAGGCCTGGATCTAGTCTATGCTACAACAAACAAGGTGTACCAATTTCAGTAAGAAACAGTTAGAATATGCAGGCACTATAAGCCTCTAACCAGAAATTCCCTGCTCAGAAGGGCAGAGTCCAGCCTCTCCTCCCACAAGAGTGCAGACCGCAATCCTTCTTAACGTAAAATAACTGGCCTGAAGCCCAAGTGCTTAAACCAGAACTAATACACTTTTAGAATAACAGACACTGAGCTCTCAATCAGCAGTTCCCAACTTAGAAGGATGTAAGCTACCTGTCCTGCCACCACAGTGCAGGCCACAAACCTTCCTAATGTAAAACAACTGGTCTGAAGCCCAAGTGCTTAATCCAAAAGACTTAGAAATGATAGCTACACTTTAATCAAGTTACTACCAGCAGTAATAAATACAACTGAATACTTTAAAGAATGCCTGGATTAGTGCTCAAGTTATACAAACAAAGCTAGATTCAGCAGGCCTGGATCTAGTCTATGCTACAGCAAACGAGGTGTACCAATTTCAGTAAGAAGCAGTTCAAATATGCAGGCACTATAAGCTTTAACCAGAAATTCCCAGCTCAGAAGGACAGAGTCCAGCCTCTCCTCCCACAAGAGTGCAGAACACGAACCCTCTTAATGTAAAATAACTGGCCTCAAGCCCAAGTGCTTAAACCAGAATTAATACACTTTTAGAATAACAGACACTGAGCCCTCAATCAGCAGTTCCCAACTTAGAAGGATGTAAGCTACCTGTTCTGCCACTACAGTGCAGACCACAAACCTTCCTAATGTAAAACTGGTCTGAAGCCCAGGTGCTTAAACTAAAAGGCTTACAATGAGTAACACCAAGCAGTAATAAATACAATTGAGTACTTTTAAGATGGCCTTAAAGCAAAATAAAGTAGGAAAAAACACAAATACAGTAAAAGCAGATACATTTTTTTTTTTTTTTTTTTTTTTTGGAAAGAGAGAAAGGAGTAGCAGAAACAAAGCTGATTGGCCTTCTCAAATGCTCTCCCTGTACTGGGTAGAATGAGGTAATGACACTAGACTGGGAGGAGGGTCCCAGATCAAATTTACACTAGGGGCGGGCAACTGCAAAGCCACCAACTATAAAAACACTATACCAACAGGGAGGGAGGGTAGGAAACAAACAGCAGAAATGTTACTCACAGCTGAAAAGCAGCAGTGAGCCTTTAAATGAAAGTTTTAAACAGCTAAAGGAGCCACTAGAAAAAAGAGTTTAACTGCAACAAGTTATCATAAACAAACAACCCAACAGATGCTTAATAAGAGTGGACAATTTCCAGTTAATACCTCACACACAGTGAAACTAGCTAGAAAAAATACACAGTACACAAAGTGCTATAAACAACAAAGAAATAAAGAACAAAATAAACAAAAGCAGGATACTTAATTTTATATATTATAGCTCGAGTTTGCTGAGTGTCCTTCCATTGATTAGCTCACTGTAAAATGGCAGAACACTCACAACTGAGCTTCTTAGGTAACAGAAAGTTGAAACCTGAGACAGCTTTCAAGAAAGAAATCTCAAAAGAACCAATGAGGTGCTTAGTCTAAGCTGTAGTCCAGGAGACCTCAGTCAGCCAATGACCTCAAACAATTCTCTCTCACTGAAATGCCTGATGGCTTTGGCTAAAACAAGATGTCCCTGAATTATGTGCTCAGACACACAGCCTCCACAAACACTAGGCCCAAATACAAGCCTGAATATGGAAATGCTACAAATATCCCCACTACTTAGAACAAACTGCAGAAATGTTACTCACAGCTGAAAAGCAGCAGTGAGCCTTTAAATGAAAGTTTTAAACAGCTAAAGGAGCCACTAGAAAAAAAGAGTTTAACTGCAACAAGTTATCATAAACAAACAACCCAACAGATGCTTAATAAGAGTGGACAATTTCCAGTTAATACCTCACACACAGTGAAACTAGCTAGAAAAATACACAGTACACAAAGTGCTATAAACAACAAAGAAATAAAAAACAAAAAAAAAAAAAAAAAGGATACTTAATGTTTTATATTGTAGCTCGAGTTTTCTGAGTGTCCTTCCTTTGATCAGCTCACTGTAAAATGGCTGAACACTCACAACTGAGCTTCTTAGGTAACAGAAAGTTGAAACCTGAGACAGCTTTTAAGAAAGAAATCTCAAAAGAACCAATGAGGTGCTTAGTCTAAGCTGTAGTCCAGGAGACCTCAGTCAGCCAATGACCTCAAACAATTCTCTCTCACTGAAATGCCTGATGGCTTTGGCTAAAACAAGATGTCCCTGAATTATGTGCTCAGACACACAGCCTCCACAAACACTAGGCCCAAATACAAGCCTGAATATGGAAATGCTACAAATATCCCCACTACTTAGAACAAACTGCAGAAATGTTACTCACAGCTGAAAAGCAGCAGTGAGCCTTTAAATGAAAGTTTTAAACAGCTAAAGGAGCCACTAGAAAAAAGAGTTTAACTGCAACAAGTTATCATAAACAAACAACCCAACAGATGCTTAATAAGAGTTGACAATTTCCAGTTAATACCTCACACACAGTGAAACTAGCTAGAAAAAATACACAGTACACAAAGTGCTATAAACAACAAAGAAATAAAGAACAAAATAAACAAAAAACAGGATACTTAATGTTATATATTGTAGCTCCGAGTTTGCTGAGTGTCCTTCCTTCGATCAGCTCACTAGTCTTTTGTCTCATCCTGTCCTTTTTCTTTTCTTTCCCTTTTTCTCTTTGCATACATTTTATACTTCTCATATAGCATCTACTTATTATTTATTTTTGTCTCTCTTTTATCTCTTATTACCCAAAATAAATGCATAGATGATAAATTGATTTTTTTAATTCAAACCACCTTCTTCTGTTTATTAAAAATTATCTCTCCTCTCAACAGATTCAGCCTTGATCCCCAAATGAAGCAAAAAATCTATAATAACTATTTTTTCCATTTGACTAGCAAACATATATATCTCCCTATAATATTTTTCTCCTGCACCATATGTCTCTAAAATCTGAAACATTGCTTCATGACTCACTTTATCAGACATTAATTACATCACACTATCAGTCTTGCTTCTTTATTTTCTTTTAGTGTCATTTATGTTACTTCTTTCTCTATAATTAACATTAACATTAACATTTCTTTCACCCCTCTTTCTTTTATACCATACATCCCCTCTCCTACTAGCTCATCCAAGACTTTCTCCTTTTTTTGTAGTGTTTTAATACATATTTTATAGTCAGTATTTCCTAGTGTTATATGCCTCCAATTTTTATATCTTTTCTTTCAAACTTTTCCATATAAATGTTATCACTTCAACACATATGTCTTCTTCAATCAGACCTTCCTTCAGCCATTCATTAAATATATTAAAATTCTCTCTCATCTTTATTAATTTCTTTATAATATTCATAGCTTATATCATTCAATCCTGGTTTTGATTCATTCTTACTTTCTTTTATTGCCTTCTCTATTTCTTCTATTGTTATATTATTTTCTAAAAACATATTTACGTTTTTAAAAAAATTCACTTTCCATTCTTCTTGCCCATTTATTTCACCTTTTTTATATATTTTCTCTGCCAAATTCTCTATTACCTCCATAATATCTTCTTGTTTCTATTTTATGTCTACTTTTCCACCTAAGATAGCATCCATCTTTCCTTCACTAGTTTTTACTTCTTTTCTAAATAAGGAGGATCCTCCCTTTCTTTGCTTTCAGAAAAAAAGTATTTGCCTATATAATATATTTATTCCTTTTTCTTTATAATTTGATACATCTTTCTCATTCCTTTATTTCCTCACTTCCTTGTTCTACCTCCTTCTCATAATTCTGTAAAATTTCTTTGTATTTCATCTTATTTATTTGTTATTCTTCTTTCCACTTCTAAATATAGTGTTTATACTTCTGTATATGCATTATCCACCAATGTGGCCAATGTTTTATAAAATGGTCTTTTTGTCATATGATCTTTCCATATTTCTTTCTCTCTATCATTTCTTCATTCTTTTCAAACTCTAGAGTCAATCTCCACATCCTTTTCCTCCTTTATTATTTCTCTGTCTTCCCTTATTCTAGTCCGTACTGCTCTATGATCTGAAAACTCTGCCATCTGGTTCATAGGTTCATAGGTTCATAGGTTGGTACTAGGCTATCAGCCCTAGGGCCTATACAAGCCTAGCCATAACAATTCCCTGTACTCTCCTTGTTATTTTCTTTCACACCTTTAAACTATATAATCAGTTTCAATCTTTAACTTCCATTGTCTATTCCTTCCTACTTTTAAATTTCCACATTTTATTAATAACCTTAACATCTCAATATCTTCTGTTAATTTTCTCTTTCTTTCCTCAGGTTATAGTTAAAATTCCATACCATCACTGTTGACATATATTATTAATACAACTGTTTTAATGTCTTCATACAACTATTTTCTCTCCAACACATTGGTATACGCATAAATCATTATTAATCTTATACATTTTTGTCTTTCTCATGTTACATATCACTGCCCTTCTGGGTACTATTATTGTTAAATCTAGAATTCCTACATTTTTCATTTTTACAAGAATTCCTATTCCAGAGCATGTATTATTTCCTTCCAACCAGTTTGGCAACCAATACTGCTTGTATTATTGTCTGTTTTACTTTTTCTTTGTTATATCTCATGGATTCCTATCAAATTATCATTGAACATGATATGGTCAAATCTATACCATCAAATATGCAGTCTGTTGAACTATTCTGAGGGAGATAACATTATGGTAGGGATTAGGACAGTTGCCTTTTTTTCCCCACTGTAATGTGATCTTGAAGCAGATTAGTAATAATAGTAATAGCAGTTTTTGTGGTGTGTAAAGGTGTTGTGTTTGTGTTAATTTTTGTTCAACAAACCTCATTGTCAGTGATATGGGTTTGACTGTATCACATTTGACAATGTGTTTGTTCCCTTATTTGATAGGAACACATATCTGGTATCTAGAGAGCAAAAACATCCATTTTTTATTGTGTTACACCATTCCATCACCTCCTTCACATTTAATGCTAACATTCCTATATTATCATTTTCTTCTTTTACAAAAGTTTTATTTTCAGATCTTATTTTTATTTTCCTTCTCCTAAGTCTCCCAGTAATTGATTTTTCACTGTCTTGATCTTATTCTTCTCCTGCATCAATTTCTTCCTCTTCTTCGCTTTTCCTTTCTAAAATTTTAAATCTTCTTCTTCCTGTACATTAATATCCTTACTTTGAACTGTTGTTTCTTCTCTAATTACCTCTTCATTCCTTAACCTATCTTCAGTATCACCTTTCCCATACCATCTCCTCTTTCAAAACCTTATGTAGTAATATTGTCTACTGTTTGTCTTTCTTCAGAGCTTTCTTCTTCATCTACTCTTTCCTTTACTAATATGGGAAAGTAAATCTTGAAGTGTCCTAATCTGTTACATTTTCTACAAACAAGCTTACTTTTTTTTCTTTTTTGGTTATACGTTCCCATCCACACACTGGCCACACCTTTGTTTGTTACAGTCTTGTACCAAATGATTTTCATCCCTACAGAGATAGCATGCTTTAGGTTGGCTCCAATACCTAACAAATCCTCTCTTACCATTCACAATTATTTTATTTAAAATATTTTGAATGTTCCCATACTTAACATCCATTATTATCTACACTTCTCAACCTTCAGTCCATAAATGGCTTTCATCATGTATTTATTAACTCATGTACTTCACTATATATTGAAAGAAAAACAGTTTTAATTCATGCTCATCCATACCTAAAGTCCTAAACTGCACATTTATTTTCTTTTTTAGTTGTAGTCCCAAGCTCTGAAATACTCTTTCCATGATGCAACTGTATTTTTCAGTGCCAGTCATAGTATTTTCCACACAATTAAAGCTTTCAGATGTCACTTTACAAAATGTTTTCATCTTCCATATGAATTAATGCTCTTAGGTCTTTAATGTCAAACCCTAGTGGTAAAATAATAGTATCCATAATGTCATACCTGTTCACACTACCATTGTTTTTATTTTTTTATTTTTTCCACTTGACATATTCTCTTTAGTCATTGAGAAACTGCAAATCTTTATCCCTCTCAGATCCTTCTTCCATTCTTCCTTGCCTTCCTGAATCTGCATAACTTTTTCTTTCTTGTAACAAAAACAGTGTTGCAGAGGTAAACTCTTAAAACTGGCTAATCCACCAGGCAAGAATACCTCCAGTGTTTCTCTTTGCCAGCTGTTACTTCTGTTTCCAACCTCTCAGTTTCTTCCTCCTGTAATACTCTCTCCACTGTGTCACTCCATTGTACTTTCTCTCATTCCTTTGGCTCTGTCTAGTTCATCAACTCTACCAGCACTGGTATATCCAGTCCTCCAGTTTTCAACTCCATAACAATATTTTGTCTCTTTCTTCATCCTTCAGTAAGTCTTCTCCTGAGCTTCTCTCAATCTCTGCTGCACTCTCCTCCATCTTAGAATTCCAGGACTGCAGTAGCAGCCTCTGCTGCCACCTAGCAGTTGCAGTAAGTGCTCTACTTACTCTCCCCCAAACAGGAAGTTCCCTGGTGCCTTGTCAAATTTCCCGTAAGGTTAAAAATACCACTTTGGGTAACCACTGAAGAGAGGCTGCTAGCCTAGTTGTACTAATCCAGTCAACAAAAGCTAAATAAAATAAATAACTACATATAAGGCCTACATTATCTATGCAAACAAAGGCAGAGACTATTAGGATATATAAAAGACACAAACTTCACCTGCCATTCCTGTGCACCTATGCACTAGCAATGCCTGGGGAAAAATATGCACTGGTATTTGTGTCTTGCCATCATGCAATGCACAACTGCAATACAGACATGCAGAATAGTATCTATCTTGGTACATCTCCCGCTCACACATATGCAGGTTGTCCATTCCCAAGACCTGTGTCCAGCACTCCGGTTATGATACCTGTGCCTCTATCATCTCTTTGTAGGGACACTAAGAACCCCTTTCTCATAGGTTCATAGGTTCATACTAGGCTATCTGCCCTAGGGCATTTATAAGCCTAGCCAGAGTGTGTTTGGCTTTCACCACTCATTTTAAATTAATTTTGCTATGCCCTTTTTTGAGGTTAGTATACTGTGCCTCTGTCTAACAGTGACACAGAAGTGATACCCGGGGTAAACATACAATCCCCCATCCACTCATCAAGATTCCTCTTGAAGAGAGTCAATGAGGGACTTTGCCTAACCTGGACTGGGATTTTATTCCAGAGTGAAGGGAGCCTCTGGGTTATGAATCTGTCCCTCCAGCATGTCCTATTTATTTCAGTGCTGAGGTTCAAGTCTCGGCATAGCTCGATGGGATTTGGATTTTCTGAGGTGCGGCATGTCCATTAATTCCGGGTTGGACATGGCTTTATACATCAGGCACAGATCGCCTCTGAGCAGGCGGTATGCCACTGAGTAGAGCTGGAGTTTCTTTAACCGGGCAGCATATGGCATCTGTTTGTGCACTTTGATCCTCTTGATGAGGTACTTTTGGGGTCTTTCCAGTTGCTGCAGGTGTCTGGTAAGGTACATCCCAAAAGGGGCATTGTACTCAATTATGGGCCTGATGAGGGATGAGTAAAGAGGCACAATGACCTCCCCATATCTAGATGTGAATCCCTTCATGATTAGGTGGGCTATATAAAATGATCGTCTAACCACTTTGGCCACGTGGTTGTCAAATGAGAGATTGCTATCAACTTGGGTCCCCAGGTCCCTAATTACTTCTTCTGTACTTAATGGATTACCACCTATGTGGTAATTTGTGGGCACTTTGTTTTTGCCAAAGGGGATGACTATACACTTTTTGGCGTTTAGCTTGAGGCCATGGCTCTGGCACCAGTTGTCTGTTTCTATGATGCCCTTTTGGAGGATGCTTGTGTCGGCTGGAGAGTCGATTATGGCACCCAGTTTGCAGTCATCTGCGAACTTGGTCAGCCACAGTCCTTCCATGTTGGCCTGTACCTCCGAGAAATATATACCGAACAAGAGAGGTCCCAGGACTGAGCCTTGTGGGATGCCACTTGTAACTGGTTTGGATTCTGACATGGCTCCAGCAATTCTAACCATGTGGGTTCTGTCCTTGAGCCAGTTTGCAACCCATCTAGTGGCATAGGGGTTTATATTTAAGCTGGTGAGCTTATCTATAATGCCCAAGTGGGGTATTGTATCGAAGGCTTTTGTGAGGTCCAGGTAGGCTGTGTGGACCACCTTCCCCTCATCAATGGCCTTGGTGACTGTTTCAAAGAAATCAACCAGGTTTAAGAGGCAGGATCTGCCCTTAACAAAGCTGAACTGGGTAGGATCCAGTGTTTGTAAGTCCCCAATATCTTTATTTATGAGGTCCATGATGATTCTTTCCATAGCTTTGCAGACCAAGCTAGTCAGCCTTATGGGGCGATAGTTTCCAGGATCCGTTGAGGCACCACCTTTGGGGAGAGGGACCACTGTTGCTGTACGCCACTCTTTGGGTACATATCCTGTAGTAAGGCTGAGATTGAACAGTAGTTTTATGTTTGGGTTTAGCTCTTCTTGGAGTTCATGTAGGATGCAGCCCGGGACACCGTCTGGTCCCATTGATGCTGTGTTTCTTGCTTTGGAGAGGGCGGCTCTTACCTGAGCATCTGAGATGTCAGGGGGGCAGCACTCTGCTGGGATAGATATTTGCCCTTTTGGTGGGGGGGGAGAAGTTTGCGCTGAACCTGTCAGCTAGGATGTTGGCAATGTCTGTGGGTTCGGTGTATTTTTTGTCATTTTGGACTAATTCTGAGCATATCTGGGAATTCCCACCAAGGTTCCTAACATAACTAAAGAAAGCCTTGTGATTATCCTTAGTGTCCTGTGCAATTTTTCTCTCGAAGTTGGCCTTAGACGATTTTATGAGTGCCCATAGTTTTTTGCTAATACTGATCAGAGATGCCTTCACTTTTTGGGATTTTGCTCTATCATGTAGTAGCTTCCTCCTTCTATTGTATAGTTTGTTTATGGCTGGGGTCCACCAGACAGGACGTCTGCCTTTGGAGGATTGGGTCTTGGTTTTATTTGGGATTGCAAGATCCATGCATTCCTGAAGGTGCTCATAGAATGCATTTATAAAGGATTCTGCAGTCTGGGCCGTATTTTCCACAGGCCCGGAGGCATTGAAGGATTCCACCTCGGTTTTGAGGAGTGTGAAATTTGCTTTAGAGAAGTTTTTCACTGTGGTTTTCTGGGCAGGGGGTGGGGTCAGGATGTGAATATCCAGTGAGATTAGTTTATGGTCTGATCTTTCCAGTGAGGGATACACTTCTGGTCTGGAGCATAGAGTCCCCATGTTGGTGATGATCAGGTCCAGTATGTTTTCCCCTCTTGTGGGAGTGGTAACAAGTTGTTCCATAGCATTTGAGTTTATAAATTCTAGGAACCTTTGGGCTAGGGTGTTGGAGCTAGAGTAATGCTCCCAGTCTATGTTTGGGTAGTTGAAGTCACCCAATATAATGGTGTTTGGAGAGACCTTCATATTTTCCAGTGTTCTCAGGAAGGCCGAGTGGGGTTCCTGGGTTTGGGAGGGTGGTCTGTAGCAGGCTATAAACTGGAAGGCAGTTTTACCCACTGTTAGTTGCACATGGATAGTTTCTGATGCTTCATGCTGTGCCACCAACCTGGAGGTGTGGGTATCTTTGACGAATATTGATACTCCCCCTCCTTTTGTGGTTCGGTCCAAGTTTTCTTAGGCTTGCAGTTTGAGATGCCACCGCATTGCTGACCATTGTGCTTCTATATTGTGTGCCTTCTTGCGAGCCTGCCAGATCAAGTATGTGACATGCATCCAACACTGGTGTTTTGTATGATTCTGCACACCAGCTGCAGTCATATCATGAGCCACTGTTTTCTAGATGTGACTACATGGGGTGTTGAGGACACCCCCCCCCTTCCAGTGAGGTGGTACCCATGACTCTTGGTTGCCTGTGGCAGGATGTGATTCTCAGTTCAACTGAAGTTGTCCAAGCTCTGATATCAAACCTCCAGGAGGACATAAGAACATCTATGGGAACAAAACCCACATCTTTAGGCTGGTGGCTGCTGAGAATGGTAGGCTACCAATTACTAATAGTGGATTTCCATAGGTATACACAAAAATACAGGTTTGGACAAGTATGTTAATACTATATGTGCCACAGATATGTTGTATTATGGACAACAGGGTGTTCTATGATACCACTGAGTAAGGATAGGGAAGGACCTGTGCATGTGTGCAAGTTTGCTCCTGGAGTGACTACCATAAATGCTCACAGGGATATACAGGAAAAGGGTGTGTCACACTTGCTGCATGGGTGGAGGACAACTATTCAGTAATTTGAGAGAGTGGGTTCCCATGATATACATGTGGTGCCCACAACAGCCATCCCCACATCATAGGCTAGTAGCAGGTATTTGTAGAATATTCTGCAGGATAATCAAAGTAGTATACAGTCCTGATAGTGGTTCTGTTCCCTTACATACATTGTAGAGCTGTGGCTACATACAGAACAAAAGGGGTATATGTCTCACAGTGTGCATGAAAATAATATCACATAATAATATACATTACTATTCTGTGTTCCACGACAAGGGCTGACACGTACATCACATCAGAGATATAACTCAGCCCAGTACTGCAGATGACTGCAGCATAACTCTTTAGAGATCTGTCTTCTGAAAACTCATCTTATTTGCTGATAGTTGCTGGAAAATGTTGTATAGGTGCAGCTGTTCTTTTTTGTTGCAGGGTTTGTTATTAAATATAGTGGACTACCCACTTAAGCTACAACTAAATTAAAGTTTCTGTGGCATGTATTCAGAAAGGCTATGTTCTACATATGTGTATGAGTTAGTATATTTCTGTAAAATGCAAGGGTGAAGTTATACACAGTACATAGCTCTTTGGGTGTGGGTTCATGCATGCTGCCTATACATATATAAGCATTTTCCTTATGGGTACACTATTCTTTTTGTTCATGATTCAAACTTCATGGCTTACAGCATGAACCCAAGCCACCGTTTTGTTTTACAGATTATTCATAGTGACAGCTGCTGATGTTAATGCCCCTTGAGAAGCACCTGCCTGGTGTCCTAATAAGAGCAAGACCATGCTCTACATGCTGCACAGCCAATTCATGGACCCTTTTAGGGTTCTTTTCATAAGACAGATGCACCATATGACATTACTGAGCTTCTTAGTAAAGCTACTGGCATGCCCAGGCCCAATGTGCAATGGAGGCACCAGCATGTTTACCTGTGGCACTGCCACCCTGAGGATCTCCAGCAGTGAGAAGCAGAGCGTAGGCCAGAAATACCTAAACTACACAGCAAGTATTTGCAGTTGCTACATTTTTCAAACTGTAATTCAAACTCTTTTTTTCTGTCAGACAGATCTGTGATCATAATAAAGGCTGTTTTCCCTGACAGGTACCAGACTTTACCAGGTGGCCTTTATGAGGACTGTCTCTCTTCTGCACCTATTCCTCATCTGTCTGTCTTGGTACTGCTACATATTTTGTGGTTCTGCAAAGCTGTTCAATTATGAGTCTGTGGGCATGAGTTTACTTCATTATCTTGCACATACATGGGCTGTAGATCATTTATGAAGCTGTGGGCACACTGACATGCATATGCACCTTTCTTGCATATGCATATGGTGATGTTGCTTAGTTGTGCAGATGTTGACATGCTTACAAGACTGATATCATGCACATCCATGTGGAAATGCTGTTTTGCAGTGAAATATGAATCTCACCTACACCTACACCAGTGATAGACAGTTGTTTTGTCCCTAGTATCTTCCAGCACTAAGCATAGCAGAAGGCCAGCTATGTTGGCTTCCATAGGAGACAGCAGAGACTTGTGGTACAGCATTGTTAGTGTCACTTATCTACTATGTTGTATTATATTCCTTGTGCCATTTGTTGGACATATTCAGTAATATTATCCTTTGAGTTGTGTTTTCCTCCGTCAGGTCATGAAACCAAGAAGCCACAGGTGTATCAGCTGCAGCTGGCTAATGTCCCTGTGCCTGCATGTGTTGGAGGTGAGTGGGCTGGGATTGCCTCAATGGGGGGAGATCTAACCTCTGCCTGGCAAGTATCCAGCACCATGTCTTGCGACAGCCATCAGTGCAGTAGGTTTCTGCCAACATGTCCCTCGAAAATTGCTTAACAGATGTGCTTGATCAGCAGGTAACTGTAAAAAGGCCACCAGAGCAGGATATAGCATCTGTCATCAGCCACCCCACTATGTATGAACCATCTTCTGGGTTAATTGACATCCTTATGTAAAAGATGAATCCAGTACACTGCCTGTAACCACATCACCATCTAGGTACACCTTAATTCTGTAGTGCCACAATTCACCTCTTGCACATTGTTCTCTCTTCACATCACCATTTGTTCACTCCCTGATTGTCTCTGTCAAGAAAATGTCTCTCTCGCCTCGTCTGTGTGTTTTGTGTGTGTGTGTGTGTGTGTGTGTGTGTGTGTGTGTGTGTGTGTGTGTGTGTGTGCGTGTGTGCGTGTGTGTGTGTGTGTGTGTGTGTGTGTGTGTGAGTGTGTGTGTGTGTGTGTGTGTGTGTGTGTGTGTGTGTGTGTGTGTGTGTGTGTGTGTGTGTGTGTGTGTGTGTGTGTGTGTGTGCGTGTGTGTGTGTGTGTGTGTGTGTGTGTGTGTGTGTCTATACAGCCACCTGTGGCTTCACTGTCTCTATGTATATATAAAAATGGGCACCCAGCCCCCAAAAATGTGCCATGATTCTCCCCAAAATCTGCTTTTTCTTTATGCCTCCTTTCTGTGTGTACCTCTTCTTGCTATGCTTCCCTATTTCCTCCTGTCCTATACTCCCAGTACCTATCCTTTCATGGAACCCATAAGTATCCAGGTGACTGGACACCTGGCAGCAGCATTTTCCGATGTGCTGCAGGTTCATACTATACAGCACTAGCCAAAAGCCTCCACACAATGAGTCAAGCAATCTTCTACCTTCAAAGATCATAGAGGCTATGCTAGCCAGCACATGGCTGCTGATTTGCTCCATAACTTACCACTTGCTCTGTTCTGTTTGCATCTTTTTAGCCTTGCTTCAGTTGTGCTTTTAGAGTATAGCATTGGTGACACAGTCAGTGAATATGTTCAGGCTGAATAATTTTAAGAACAGCTCTACCAGCACATGTATATTATCACCTTCCTGGATGCTACTAGTAATGGAATTGGTAGTTCAGCATTCCCTTCAGCCATAACCTGGTTTTCTATGCTATTACACATGGCTTTAAGAGAAGTCACTTGAAGAGGTGAGATATAGGTAGGCATGAATCACATACATTTGTTATAACTAAAACTACAACCCATCTACATGTCTCCATGGGTGTTATATCACTCATGAAGGACAAGAAACACATAAAACTTGTGTCTAACAATTCTAATAAAGTGTGGCACAAAAACCTGTGACTTATAATATGTAATCACATGCACCATGCCTGACCTGGCATGCTTAGCAAATCGAGTGGTGGTATCCCATCCTGCAGTACATCAATAATGTGACATGAATGTGCCCTTACATGACACCCCAACACGTTTGTAGTGCAACCATGTGAATCATAAGAATTATACAATACATAGGGGAGGGTACCAATGTCAGAAAATCTGTGGTTGAAGCCATGACCACCAAATGAAGCCAAAACTTTCTTTACTTCATATAGCAGTATCGTTGATGGGCCACTTACAAGTGGCATTTCTAGATGCCTCTTTGTCATGTGTAGGGTGCATATCTGGTCCATGCATGTTTCAGACGTGCAAGGTCAGAATTGCATTTTATGGTTGTGGGCACTAACTGTGTGCACACACTGAACAGTATTATCCCACAGCCACTCATGCTGGTCATACTTAATCAGCCAATCTCCATCCAACAGAGTTCATAGGTTCGTAGGTGTGTACTAGGCCAATGGCCCTGGAGCCTTTACAAGCCTAGCCCATAGAAGTGCCCTGGCATCATGCCACCATTAGTTCCCGGTGTCTCTATCAAGTAGAGCCACTGGAGTGATCCCCGGGGTGAACTTTCTATTTCCCATCCACTCATCAAGATTTGTCTTGAAAAGGGCCAGTGAGGTGATCTGCCTGACATGTATGTGAAGTTTATTCCAGAGCATGGGCAGTGTCTGGGTTATGAACCTGTCCCTCCAGCATGTTCTGTTGATTGTGGTAATGAGGCTGAGATCCCTGGAGTGTGCGGTGTGGAGGGATTGGGATTTCTTTAGGTGTAACATTTCTAACAGGCCTGGGCCATCCATGGCTTTGTAAGTCAAGCAGAGATCGCCTCTTAATAGACGATATGAGACAGAGAAAAGCTGGAGTTTTTTTAGTCTGCCCATGCAAGGTATGTGTTTAAGGCCTAGCATCCTCTTTGTAAGTTACTTTTGTGGCCTTTCCAGCTGTTGCAGGTGTTTAGTGAGGTACATGTTAAATGGGGCATTATAGGTTCATAGGCTGGTTCATATGTTGGTACTAGGCTATTGGCCCTAGGGCCTATACAAGCCTAGCCATAACAATTCCCTGGCTATTTCTTCCAAAAATATTTACTTCCCTGGACCCCTGTCTAGCAGGGCGACTGACATGATCCCCAGGGTAAATTTCCTATCTCCCATCCAGTCGTCAAGGTTCCTTTTGAAGTGGGCCAAAGAGATGCTCTGCTTGACATGTATGGGCAGTCTATTCCAGAGTATGGGGAGTCTCTGGGTCAGGAACCTATCCCTCCAGCATGTTTTGTTCTTTGTTATGACAAAGCTTAGGTCCCTAGAACCTGTGGCTCTGATGGATTGGGATTTTTTAAGTGTAGCATGTCCTACAGCTCTGGGTTTGACATGACCTTGTATGTTAAGAAGAGATCGCCTCTGAGTAGACGATATGCGACAGAGTATAGCTGGAGTTTTTTTAGTTGGTCAGAACAGGGCATCTGCTTTAGGCCTGTGATTTTTTTTTAGTGATATGTTTCTGCGGCCTTTCCAGTTGTTGCAGATGTCTTGTGAGGTACATACTAAACTGGGCATTGTACTCTATGATGGGTCTAATGAGGGAAGAGTACAGTGGGACAATGACCTCCTTTTTCTGGATGAAAAGCCCTTAGTGACAAGGTGTGCGACATAGAAGGATTTCCTGACTGCTGAGGCGATGTGGTTATCGAAGGTGAGACCACTGTCCAGCTTGTTCCTAAGTCTCTTATCACACTTTCGGTATTTAGTGTACTGCCACCTATGTGGTAATTCATGGGTACATGTTTTTTTCCCAAAGAAGATAACTATACACTTCTTGGCATTGAGCTTGAGTCATGATAAGTTTTGGTTATACATATGCCCATATCCAATTAGCGCTCAGGTAGTTCCAACCTGATGGCTGCCCTTCGGAATTTGGCACTGTTTGCTAGTACATTGTTGTATAGTGCAGATATGATGCATGCTTCAGTACACCTTTTCACATTACGTTTAATAATGCAATATACACATAACTGGCTTTTCCAAAGGATATATTTGTAAATCATGGTGTTGTATGGAAGCGTGGATGTACAGACATGTCCATGTATGTAAACAGAGTACTCTGTGCTTATTCACATGTCATACATACTATACGCATGCATGCTCATTGCATATACCCCATCGTTATGTGCTGGATCTGATAACAAGTTAATTTTTCTGGTCCTTTTCTGATCATTGTTCATTCTTTGTATTTTTTCCTTCCTTGTTTTGCTCATACAGTTTTATTAGCCTTACCTGTAAGTGCCTTGTTTGCTGCATCTATCTGTTTTGTGCTGCCGTACCTGATATGTGTTTTCCACTCCCTGTTTGTCTTATTTGTTGCATCTGTCTATTACTTGCTGCCTTACCTGATATCCATTTACCATTCCCCCTTATTCCTCATTTTCCCCACACAATCTTTTTCTGCATAATATAAAAACAGGCCCTCACCCTACAAAAATATTACCATCCCATCCTTGCAGCTTCCCCTTAGACTGACCTATGCACATCCCTTTTGTGCATTCCTCTGCTTGACCCCCTAATTTCTTTTTTCTTATTACACCTGTTGCTTGTAGTGTCATCTGATGCTCACTGTGTTCTCCAAATGTGACCTGGCCACATCAAAACATTTTTTATATTACAATTGTGATAATGACAGCTGGAACAGTACTAAGTGAAAAAGCTCTCCACAGACTGGGACTAACCACATGGGTATTATTTACCTGGTGAAGTCAGAAAGCAATAGGCATTGGAGGACTTTAAAACTATACTCAAGGAACATCTGTTTAAATAAGCAAAATATAAATGTTTTCAAGACAATGGCTGACTTTTATTCTAATCCCTCAGTTAATGCAATGCATTTATTTCTATTACCATTTATAACACCATGACCAAAACGTTCATTTATTCATTTTTGTTAATTTCTTGTATATTTATAAACATATTTCATTTTGTGAAAATTGGCCGTAGGTGATGGGCATTGTTGATGTGACACCTTCATCACATGTATAAAATGGGGAAGGGGGGTTTGATGCTGATGCCAGTTTCATTTTTGTTTTCATATTTATTATACTTGCACCAATAAATCATTACCATGTATAACTCTGATTTTGTTCCTTGTATAAATATTACTTTACCATGTATATACTGTACATTCTCTTATGAGACCGGGTCATGATTGAAAATGGTCACTAAACTAGCCTACCTACCTGATTATGAAATAGTAAAATGAAGCACATTGCACATATTTTTTATCTTTTTAGCCACAGCACTGCTGTGGATAGTTGCACACGTTTAATATGAAACTGTTCATTTATGGATCTGTGTTGTATATTGATGTTTCTTTAAGTTAGAAACTTTAAGTTAGAAACCCCTAAGCTGTCAGTACTGTAAGTTTTTTGAGTATAGTGTTTTACTAATGAGTTTGGAACACTTATGAGAAATCTTGTTTTGCAAGTTGTGGTCCTGTTTAAATATTCAGACTTATTCATAACCTAATGGAGATAGATGTCTTTTCAATTAGAAGGCTCTTCACAACACTCCAGACTTTTAGGAATCTGTCACATAGAAATATACATGAACTTTAAAAGATGCATGTTAAAAACAAAAAAAGCTACAGAGCTGAGAATTCATCATGGCATTAGTTTTGTATTTGGGTTTGACCTTAGAGCAATAATATTAATACTTCATAGCATATAAATGTCAATCCTGTTATCTGAGAAAATAGTGTTTATAATCAAGATATCCCATGATGTAGAACAAGGGTAGAATCATAATAGCCAAGAGAACGCACTTCTCTTTAAAAAGTATAAATAATTTGTGAAACAGTCTCCTATTAGAAATGTACAAGTAATGGGAGTGCTTTGGTTATAATGCATTTCACATAAACAAGGGATTACTATGGAAAAAATCTGAAGTGATAAAAGAATTGTGTCTGAAGTGTAATCTCCAGTAATAATGTTGATAAGGCAGAGATAGAGAATGGGCAAAGAAACAGTTCTTATTTGTAAGAAGTTTTTTGCTTCTAATACACTAATCACAGTAAACTGAATAATGACAGTCTCTGAATCTGTTAAGGTGCATTAGCTTTGTCAGGGGGTACTGACACCATAAACCTCAGGAGGTTTGTTTTCATCAGAATCCCAAGACATGATTGCTGCTTCTTAGCAGACAGCAAGCCATCTGTCATTAGTTTTTGTCCTAATGCACTGCTGTCACATTTAGTTTTCTGACATTTTTACACCAATAACTGAAAAAAAAAAACAATTGTACTTTCAAATGACTCTCTCATTCTGATCATCACTATTCCAATTTCCTTTGGTTTGGGCACTTTCCCATCTCTGCCATTTCCACTACAAACATGAGTCATCCTCAGTTTAATAGAATGGACACCTTCCCAAATCACTTGTTGACGGCTCCCCTGTGATTATATTTGCAGCTCCTGTCACCATCTGAAATACCAGTTTAGTAGACAGGCATGCACAGTGAAGTGTAATGTTATTGTTCTGATGTCAAATCCATACTACCCTCATCTCTTGAGGTAAGAACAATCCGGGTACGAGTTTTCACTGCTGCCTTTAGTAAAGCAGAGGAATAAAATGCACATTTCCATTTACATAGGCATATTATTTCTACAGGCAGAAAAGCGTAGGATAAAACTAAGTTTTACATGTAAAAGAATAATGATGCGAGTGTTTCTTGCACTGTCTCACCGTCTCCTATTCTAACTTATCTGCATATCATCTCTCAAAAGACGTTTCATGTGCAACATGGAATATAAATATGTCTTGATCTTTTCATCTTTGGGAGAAAACACTTTACATTTCACTTTGCATTACTAATTTACCTATCCTTGAAGCCTGAAAAGAAAATGAAGACTTATTTTTCAGTTGTCTGGTTTGTAAGTGCATACCACAGTTGTGGAATATGGGAAATAAAGAAAAAGAAAACCGGTTTATAGCCATGGCTCTTCATATTTCTGAAAAAAAAATAATTTTAGATATCAGTTTTATTTTATATTTTTTAAATACTTGCATGCATTAATATTAGTTTTTATATAGGTGAAATTAGGATAGGGAATACCACGGTACTGAATCCACAAACACAAAAATGTTACTTCTTGCTGATTGGGCAATGATGCCCATGTGATATGAACAGTAGTAAAGCAAGCTGGAACGGTACAATCGACTGTCATTCTCACTCCTCTTTCAGCTATGTGGCATAGTTACCACCTCATAAACCTAGTAGCATGGTACCCATATCTTCTTGAAGTCTTCTTCTATGTTCTTAAGACAACTCATCATCAGGCCTCAGCACCCTATTAAATGGGTTCTGTCCATTGTTGAACCTAATATTACTTGTCACATCCCTTTTCACTTACAAATAACTTCTGTTTCATTTTTTTCATGTCAGCTTGTTATATCCATCCATCCATCCTCAACTCCTTTTCCCATTTTGCACGGGGTGTCAATTCAGCAGCGACAATAATCTCGAGCCAAGGTTTACACGGCCGCGTGGTGAACCCTGCTGCAGTAGTTAATTTGTACCACAAACTCATACACACACTTGCATGTATGGCCAATTTAGAGTGTCCACTCCACCTACTGCATGTCTTTGGAATGTGGGAGGAAACCAGACCACCTGGAGGAAACCCAAAAACCTGATGTAAACATGCTGCACTAATACTGGATGACTGCCTAAAACTGGGATTTGGAGCTATGGAGAAGGAACAAACAAACAGTCTGGGAACTAAACAACATATATTAAATGAAAACACAGTATATTTCTTTATCTTAACTGCCCTTTCACTAAAACATCTTTTTTTTTAAGTTTTGTACTGTTATGTTGAATTACATTAGTTATTATTAATCATGTATGCTAGTAACCACTTGCATAACATGTGCTACTGTTTGTTCATTTTATCTCTGTTGGAGCTTTTCTCCCCGGACTCCACTGAAAATGGGCTCTTTGTAGCCCAGTTGGACTTTCCCAGTAAACAAATGACAAATAAATAATAAAGCTTCTAGAAATTACGGGGGATATGTTAGTTTGGGCAACGCTGTCTGCCTCTGTCTATCAGAGACATGGGGCAGACCAGGGGTGAATTCCCAATTAGTTCAGATAGTAAAAGTAAATGCTAATAAAAATGAAAGAAAATAGGGAACTGCAGCTTAAATGACTATGTTACATACACAACATTACTTGCTGGTAAGTGCAAATAAATATACTGCTGTGCATCTAAGTATGCACTTCTGGTACTTCTGCATTATGTTCTAACATTTTGGAACTGAACAGTACAAATTAAGCCATTTATGTGAATTAGGACTCTTGGGTTTACATATTAGGCAGTCGTAATGAAAACAAAGCAACGGATTTCAAGTTGTCACCCTCCCCTTCTGCAAAATACAGCTGAACACATCACTAAATGGATGACAAAGCAACACACTTTCCCATGCTTCACTACACACACACACACACACACACACACACACACACACACACACACACACAGTTCTACAACTGAGTGACACTACTTAAATCAAGAAGCAAAGACACAGCTTTTAGGATGATGCACATTTCCAGAGCTATGCTCCCTATGTAACCCATGACATCCGTAAAGATCCTGGGGCCAGACAGGTTCAGGAGGAGTGGCAGGGACAGAATGTTATAAGACATTCATAAGACCCTTAAACAGACAAAGGCTTTTGGACCACCCTGGAATGAGGAGGACTTTGTCTTGTGTGTGCCTTATGTAGTTAACAAAAGAAATAAAATGTCACCCTAACAAAAAAAAAGGTGTGAACAATCCCAACTCCGTGGACAGGTAGTTATTAACTTTATTTGACTTAGTCAGTGAGATTACTACCCTATTAACAAAACCACATTACTAGCACTTCCCAAGCACAGCATGCGCTGAAAGTGCATACATTTATAAATGGCATACACAGCAGATATCAACCAATCTGATCTCCTACATTTTTTATGTATAATGTAATGTGCACATATTTTCATGCATTCCCAGTGCATTAAAAACTGTATATCATACTGATGTATAGCTGAGCTGCACACAACCCTTTTATCGTACAGTATGACTACAAATAACATTAGCTAGTTATATATGGATACATACAGAGCAGAAACAAATTCATTCTAGAGCTGCACTGAATGCAATACTCCATTAGCACAATTAGATTACATTCAGCTGTATAGTTACTTTCCTGAAAAAAGCTTCTCATGATTATTTATTTATTCTGTTGTTTTTTTTTTTTCCAGTTTTGGTTGATAACAAAATGTCTGAGTAATTATGCCTGTGTTAAGCCTCTGCCCAGAGGAGAAAGAAATAGAATTGAAACCCAATTAACTTATGCTTATGAAATGCCTAAAGCACAAATTCCAAACCAAAGACTCTGTAATGCATATTATAACACATAAAAATCAAACAGGATAAACTAATCAGTTAGTAAAAAGGCAATTTCATCATTATGCTAGAACCTCAGAGTAGGAATACTGAAGGGGGTGTGGAGACAGCCCCCAAAGACTTGAACTCTTATAAGAGATGCTGTTTTTCATATGCTGATTAGCCTTTTGAGGTTTGGCATTAAGTGCTCACTATTCTATATTTTGGAGCTTTGTGCTTTCCATGATCATTGTCAATTAATTACAAACCAGCTTAGTCATGACTGAATTTTCAGTGTGACTCTAAGATACCTGTTCTTTCGTACTCATATGGATGCAAGCAATCATCTTTGCCAATGGCAACTTGCATTCAGTTAATGGTCCTAATATGTAAGGCTGAGTACAAATGATAAATCAAATGACTGAAATCAGCTTTGTGTTTTACTCTGGAGAGAATAAAGGAAGAGTTGTGGCTTGACTGTGTCATGATGGAAATTAGTTAAGTCAGCCCATGTTATCATGGAGGCTTCAAAGCAGGATAGTCTGATGGGCTGTCATGCATCAAAGTACATATACATCTTTCTTCTTCTGTCATTTTGCACTGCAGGAATACCTCCCAAGTGTACCTCATTGTGAGGAACATTCCTTGTTTGAGTCTTAAAAAGTACATTTTCTTGCTGTTCTACATTGAAAAGGTCTACAGGTAGATTGCCAGACACCCAGAATTACTGCTGCACACATTAAAACAGCACTGTCCAAGGCCAAGAATACAGCTTCTATGGGACCTTACAATATCCCTGGCTGTGTTCTACATGAAATACAGAGTGAACTGGCACCACACCTGTGTGGCCTGTTCAATCACAGCCTCACCTCAGGCTTTGTCCCTACCAAATGGAGCACTGCTACAGTCATCTCTCTCCACAAAGGATGAGTGACTACAGACCCTGGGAACTATCACCCCCATTAACCTGATGAGTCTGATATGCAAAGCTATGGGACACATCATCATGAACCTAATAAACAAGGATATAGGGAATCTCCAAACTCTGGATCCCACACAGTTTGGTTTGGTGAAGGGTAGATCATGCCTGCTCAACCTGGTCAGCTTCTTTGAGTCAGCCACCAGAGCTGTGGATGAAAGCAAGGTGGTTCATACAACCTGCCTTGATCTGGCCAAGGCCTTTGATACCATTCCCCACTCAGGAATCATAGAAAAACTCACTGAGTTAGGCATCAACCCATATATCACTAGGTGGGTTGCAAACTGGCACCCACAGTGTGAAAGTAGCTGACTCCAAGTCAGAATGCTGACTTGTCACGAGTGGAGTCCCACAAGGTTCAGTCCTGGATCCTCTCCTGTTTGGTATCTAGTTCTCTGAAGTCCAGACCAACACAAAAGGACTGGCTGACAAAGTTCACAGACAATTGCAAGTTGGGAGCTATTATTAACTCCCCAAGTGATGTTGACATCCTACAGAAAGGCCTCATTGAGACCAATGACTGGTGTCAGAACCATGGCCTTATGCTCAATGCCAAAAAATGTGTTGTCATCCCCTTTTGGGAAAAAACTGGTTCCCATGAATTACCACATGGATGGTAGTCCACTGAACACAGAAGGAGTTACAAGAGATATGGGAACACAGGTTGACAGCAACCACTCTTTTGACCACTACATTGCCACTGTGGTCAGAAAGTCTTTCTATGTGGCACATCTCATTACTAATGGTTTTGCATCCAGGAAGAAAGAGGTCATTGTCTCCCTCTACTCTTCCCTCATTCGGCCAATCATTGAGTACAATGTCACATTTGGCATGTACCTCACTAGACACCTGAAACAACTGGAGAGGCCACAAAAGTACCTCACAAAGAGGATCCTAGGCCTTAAATACTTGTCCTATATGGACAGACTCAAAAAACTCCAACTATTCTCTGTCTCATATCAGCTGCTTAGAGGAGATCTCTGCTTGACTTACAAAGCCATGTCTGACCCAGCTATGTTAGAAATGCTACATCAAAAGAAATCCCAATCCCTCCGCACCACACACTCCAGAGACCTCCACCTCATTACCACAATCAACAGAATGTGCTAGAGGGACAGGTTCATAACCCAGAGCCTGCCCATGCTATGGAATAGACTTCCCATACATGTCAAACAGATCACCTCACTGGCCCTCTTCAAGAGAAATCGTAATAAGTGGATGGGAAATAGAAAATTCACCCCGGGGATGACTCCACTGGCTCTACTCAACAGCGGCACTGGGAACTAAGGTTGGGTGGCATGATGTCAGGGTAATCCTATGGGCTAGGCTTGTAAAGGCTCCAGGGCCATTAGCCTAGTACACACCTATGAAGCTATGAACTTATAAATGTATAAACTGATATTCATGATAAATAATACTGAATTATATTGTCCTTCCCTCTCCTCCATACTGACCATGTACCATGCTAACTGACACCTCAGGTCAGAAAACAAAATGTTACTGTCTGTCAAGAAACCCAAATTATCAGCCGGCCAAATGTTGTATTCCTATACTGTCACCAAGGCATGGAACAATCCCCCCACGCAGGACTATTTATAATCCTGCCCTCTTTAAAAAAATCCCTTAAACTACATCTATCCTCTCATTGGTTATGCTCCTGTACCCAATTAAACAACCCCAACATCTGACTTATCTCTTTCCTGTGCTTCACCTTTAATTTTTCTATTACTATAATTTCCTTTCTCTTCTCTCTGCCTACCTACTACTTGCTGGCTCATTCGCTTCACTTCTTCCCTCCTTAGCCCTCTATTCTTACACTGAATCTAACTTCCCTCTGCTATGATCCTTGTAGATGTATTTTTCACTAATGTGTGTTAGTATGCACGCTTGTTATTAAGTCCATGTTACCATGATTGTAATTCTACTGCTTGTTATTCTTATGTGTATTAATATTTTATGTGTATTAATTGTATGTAATTATTGTGGTGCTTTTCTCCCTGGGGCTCCACTGAAAATGGGCTCATTCTAGGCCCAGTGGACTTTCCCGGTTAACAAATGCAATAAATAAATAAGTAAATAAATATTGTTCCATCAAAAGAACTTTTTCTAAGTAAAAAGTAACACATTTTAACCATCCTGTTAGCTTCCTAGTAGCAGTTTCTAGGAAGCTGGTAGTAAGTGTTCCACATTTTGCCCATTAGGTCCATATTATGAGAAGTAGTTTTCTTCATTTTGGAGATGTAAGGTTCAGAGCTATGACTGCAGGTTTGGAGAATTTACCCTTAAACGTAAGTACTGAGAAGAACTATAAAAAGACCACTCAAGTAACAAACCCCTGCTGGCAATTTGTATCTGGCTTAAAGCAGGGCCAATGTCAGTACAAATATTACAATTATTTGCTAACAGAATAAAGCCAACAAGATACAAATGTCTTTTCAAGGGGTGACCTGGGACTACAAATCCTATTAAGTGACTAACTCTGAGGCCCAGAGTTTGAATGCAGGTGAGTGGATACATAGCTAATTTGCAGCTTACTACTTACTCTAACCTAATAAGGTACACTAACAATCCTTGTAAAAGGGGGGCATATGGGGATAGAAGCCCCATCCTCCAGGCTCCTGTATGTAGCCCTAGAAAAGATGCACAATAACCCCAAAGGTCTCCAGGTAAGTTACATAGCTTAATCATGAATATAACATTCCCCTTGGCACAAGGAAAGCTCAGCAAAAGAATATAAGATATATACAGGACACAAGATATTTTTTTTTCTTTAAGAAGGAATCCCAAACCTGTAATGCATGTTTGAACAACCTAAGCATCTTGTATCTAAGACTTCCAGTTAGCGTCATGCTAAAAAGAAGGTTAGGTATGATTAATGAGAAATAGCTACAATCAATCAATAATCTAGTGAATGAAACTGCTCTTTCATCATATTATAAGACTTCTAAAACAATAACTTGGAGCAATTTGCATGCATTACATGGTATATATGTGTTTGTATGCATGCATGTGTGCATACGCCCACATATGGGTGTGTTTCTGAGTGTGTGTGTGTGTGTGTGTCTTTGTATATGTATGTGTGTATGGGGTGCATGTGTTTGAGTGCATGTATGTGTGTGCATCTATGTGTGCTTGTGTTTTATTTCTTTAGGTGAGATGCATATACATGCATTATATGTAACAGGGATACTTAGTATGTAACTATATCCTGCCATCTTATTAGTGGAAATGTGCAAATGCAGGGTTTAACAATGAAAGCAGCAATTGTTTAACATCTTAGATTCACTTTGCAAATATAGACTATATATCTTGGGCTATAAGGGAACAAGACTGTAAAATGGCTAGGCTTTTAAAGACCCTAGGACCAATAGCCTAGTAACCTCCTATGATACTATGATCAAGAAGACACAGAAGACAATGTTCAGAAATGTTCATGCCTTGCATAAGTAGCTTATGCCACAGTATGTATACAAGCTGTGAGCTGTGGCAGTAACCTATAGGAAGAAAGGTACAGGTAATTCACTGTTGACATTCTAGTGCTACAAGCCACTTCTAGACATATCATGAGAATGCATTGGGGAAGCCTTGTGCAAAAAAATAACTGGTGAAAGAATATGTTATGCCATATCATTGCTGTAAACTATCATAATCGGAAGGCATTATTACAACTTCCAACCTGATGTACAAAAAAATGGATTTTGTGGCACCAAAATCTTTGACACAGCTACTGTCCAGATTATCTGGTCGCAAAACATTGGAGGATTATTACTTCCATACCTGTGAATCTGACCAAAGATGTCACTGTTTATTTTTCTTCTTGATTCATAGGTAAGTACTAGGCTAGCTGCCCTTGTAGGCCATTTTACATCTAGCCAAAATCTTTCAAAGTTAAGAATCAAATCCTGTACCTTTTGTCTATGAGGTAAACACCTTAACCATTATGTCAAACCCCATTCCAAAAATGTATTGACGTTTTCCTGACCAGGAATCAAACCCAGCTGTGGTGGTGAGAGTGCTGCATCTTAACCACTAGACCACCAGGGACTCTCCCCACAGCTATTGACAGACCTGCTAATCCCTGAAGCCTACGTTATCCTCTTTGATACTTGGTCCCTATCATGCAACAATTCTTAACATGGAACAAAGGTCCCAACACTCCCTAATCTCATGATGATAACAATCAGGTGTAAGACACAATTCAGCAAACCTCATGTGAGCAGATCTCACTCTTTCATCTAGGTCTTAAAATTATGTAAGGCAAAAAACATAGCACATATAATGCCAATATCACGTGCTGATAGAATAAAATACTTTCGATCTGTTGTAGACCGTAGTCTAACCCTTTGAACAGCAAATGCATGCCATTAATAAAGTATCCATCTAGCTAGGCAAGACAGTGTTATTGTGGGAACTGTGAGAGATGCTTTATTTCTTAAAACAAGGAAATAAATAAAAAAAGTATAAGCAGAATTTAAGGAAGAGACAACATGAGGGAAGAAAGGAAGGAAAAGAAATATTATTTCTGTTTTAGTGCCCATTGGCTTAAAATGGAAAATATCCATTAAGTCTGACAGGTAAAGCATAATAAAAAAAAAAAAAAATTAGGGATGACTCTCTCTAATATCTTGTCTCTGGCAAAAAAAATCAATAAATAATACAATAAATGTTTAAAAGTTATTGATTTGTATGCATTAAGGTAATGTTTACTACTTTAAAATAATTCCTGTTTTGATAGTTTCAGTGTTTCATAAAACCCAAATGAATGAAGACTGCTTTGTTAATTTCAGTAGAATAAAGACAACAGAAATGCAGATCTGTGGGTAAGTTAGTTCAGTGCTCCATTCAGTAAAACAGACAGTTTCCTTCCGACAGGTAACTGATTGGATTAAGAGACCCGCCTGACAGCATGTCTGTTCTGCCACAGAGGCTAATCAACCTCCCTATCCTGTCTGTTAATAAATCCTCCACCAGGGACCGTTCTGCTTGATGATCTCTCCTTAGGGAGTTTTTAAGGCTTCTCTCAGGGAAAATTACTCTGAGTCTATTAAAATGGCTGTTCTGCAGTTGTCAGGTAGTCCCTAGAAGTCATGGGAGGTGCCCATCACCCAGGTAGAGGTAGCAATTACATATTCAAGGACCAGCATTTTGTACTGAATACAGGGAGATTCAAACAGCTGGCAAAAGGGAATGGCAAGGTTTTTCAAAGTGGTGGCAAATTTATAGCCATAACATACTCTATGTAATAATAGATAACACTCTTTGTTATTTAAATAGTGAATGACTTCAAAACAGCATTCATTCTGTAACAGGAATTCTGCTGGCAGCATCCATAAAGTCATCTAGGTTGTGCATTAAAATCATTGTTCCATACAAAATGAATAAGCAAACTAAACCAAACAATATTTTGCAAAAAAAAAAAAAAAAACTTGTAAATGTAATAAGTTAGTATGTTACCATCTGTCAATAGCATCCTTTTTAAAGAAATTATGGGTATATTTTATTTCCCTAAAATTATTTTACAATAATTGTGCAGCTGAACAGATGGGATCTGTGCTGCAAATAGTAAATGAGTCTGTGCTAACAAAATCACATCACTTCAAGGTAATACTCCTGAGTTCTTTTTCTTTTTAATTTGGGTCTAGTTTCATCGACTCATTCCCAGCATGTATCCATCCCATGGTTACATAGCCATGTGTAATGGTACTGCAAGCAATATATCCTAATTCCTAACATTTCTAATACTGATTCTCTGTTCATTATTACTGTAGTTTCTCAGTCTTTTGTGAATTCATAACCTAATTAATCATGTTATGCCTATGATAATATGACATGAAACATTCTAGATGCAAGAACACTTGCCTGAAAAAAAAAAAGTAAGCATGTTTGGAGAATATTTTAATGAAGCGGTTTTCAGCTCTTCAGTGTAGATAACAACACAGAAATTCATATGGTATAGTAATTAGCACTTCTGGCCTGATTACAAAGCCCCTGTATTCTAGTATATACAGTATACAGTGTATTAATAAAACACATTTTGCCTCCTATTTTGACTTTACAAATTCATGTTATTCTATTTTCTCTCTCTGTCTCTCTCTTTGCCACCTCTCTCTCCATCCATTTCTCCATGATTTCTGTATTTGACACAGTCCCCCCCCTCTCTCTATCAAACACAAAAAGCAGAAAAGGGTGTAGTTTAGCAGGTATTAATAAGATGAACACATGCATAGCAATAAAAAATTAAATAAGTATAGAAATGTGTAAATGTTCAGGTGGCAATAGTGGCTTTATAATTAGGCATTGTGTGACTTGTCACAAAGATTCCACGACATAAAAAGTCATTACATCACTTGTAAGCCATACATTAGAATGCAATCTTAGAGCTAGGTAATAGACACAGATAGTAATTTGAACATAAACTGCTCTTGGTTTTTAATATAGCGGAGATGGTTAAATGGATCGCACAAACAATGAAGACACACAAACACACACACATGCACACAAATGAATGGATAGTTGTACCAGTTTGTTGAATGTGTGTTTTTTTTTTGGTTCTGTGGGGATAGGATGTTAGAGGTAAATGTGGTTAGTGATTAGTATGTGCTTTATGTGTAGAAGATAGTTGGGGCAATTGAATTATTACCAGTATTTATTTATTTCTGTTGTTGCTGAGATTTGTGTGTGTGTGTGTTTTTTTGTTTGTTTGCTTGTTTTTAATGCTGGTGATATCAGTAGTAAGTGATGTGTTTAGAGTGCTATTGTTCTGGTGAATGTAGTATCGGGGGAAAGGTTTGTGTGTATGCTTGGTGTGTGTAGGTGAATGTAAGAATGTGATATGTTGCTCTTGTGAAAGATTGCACTACAATGTGGAGCAAGAATATTCCCATTAATCACCATTGTGTGATCTCAGAGTTGGTATGTATATAAGGTAGAAAGGGTGTGGGAAACACACCCCCTCACATGAGGAATGTAGGAGTGTGCACCCTTGCATAAAACATATTTGGTACAGAAAACAGTATTATGTCTTTCTCCTTGTGTTTGCATTTTATTTTGTTTAGTTTTAAGCACTTATTTTTGTAGTTGTGATCATGTTTCACTATTATGGTATTGGTGTTAAGTAATTTAAGTTTGTTATTGCCACTCTTTTTGTGGCTGATGTTTTGTTGTGTCAAACAATGCTAAATCATATATAATATATATAGTTGTCCAATATTTTATCAAAGCACAGGTAGTTAGAATGCTGGCCAGGTACATAATTTTGTTCAAATGTGTAGTAAGTTTCGTTCAACATGTACGGTTGGGAATGGAATGGGGAGTTGTGTGTTGGTGTACATCTACAGGGTTTGTAAGGGGTTTGCTATGTGGGCTTCTTTAGATTGTGATCATAGTTACTTTAACTCAGTTACTGTCAGTGCAGTTTGTAAGTGTGCCCCAGCAAGTTTTCTTTCCTTATTGGATATTTCAGTTTTTCTTTCCTTATTGGATATTTCACCCATTACCAAGTTTGTACAGTCTTGGAGTTGGTATGAATAAATCTGGTGGGGGGGGGTTGTCCCCTCATTAGGTTGTAGGGGACTGCACCTCTGCATAAAACACATTTGGTGTAGTTGTTTTTCATTTTAATCGTTGATGTGTTTGAGCATTGCTTCTGTTTGTTCATCTGATAAGTACTTAAGTTAATCACAGTTATTGTATGTATGTATGTATGTATATAAGCATGCATGCTTGTATATCTGTCCTTCTCTTTGTCTCCGTGTGTGTGTGTGTATACACACACACACACACACACACACACACATATATATATATATATATATATATATATATATATATACACACACACACACACACACACACACACACACACACACACACACACACGGGTCTACCTGAAAACGCCGAAAGTCCACAATGCCAACAATGACAACACCGACACTGGAAGATCGACAACGGAGAAGAACGAAAGTTGAGAATCCCGACACTGAGAAAACCCACATGTTAAGGTAAGTGTGCGATAGGGACGGACGTTAGGGTCAGGGTGTGGGTAAGGTAAGTGTGTGATAGTGGCAGACATTAGGGTAGGGTGTGGGTCAGGTATGTGTGCGATAGTGACGGACTTTAGGTTTAGGGGCGGGTTAAATGTGTTAGGGTTAGGGTGTGGGTAAGGTAAGTGTGCGATAGTGTCGGACTTGAGGGTTAGGGGCAGATTAAGTGAGTTAGGGTTAGGGTGCAGGTAAGGTAAGTGTGCGATAGTGACAGATTTAAGGGTTGGGGTGGATTAAGTGAGTTAGGGTTAGGGTGCGGGTAAGGTAAGTGTGTGATAGTGATGGACCTTAGGGTTAGGGTTTGGGTTAAGGTTAGTGCATAGATAGTTGTGTATGTAAGGTTTAGTGTAGGTTTGTAATGTTTTTGGTGTGCTTGTGTTGTGTGTGAGTTTTTCGGGAAAGGTATTTCTTTTGTTGAGTGTCGGGATTGTGGTTTGTCGGGCATGTGAAGTTTTGTGTTTTTGAACTTTCGGTTTTGTCGTGTCGCTTATTTCGTTGTCGGTGTTTTGGCGTGTCGGTGTTATCAGGTAGACCCATACACACACACACACACACACACACACACACACACACACACACACACACACACACACACACACACACCAATACACATATATATATAAAATATGTGTGTTCGCATGTGTGTGTGTGTGTGTGTGTGTGTGCATATATATATATATATATATATATATATATATATATATATATATATATATATATATATATAAGGAATTGTGTTAGGGAAGAACTCTGCTTCACATGGATAAGGAGCCTATTCCACAGAATGGGTAGTCTCTGGAATACATACCTGTCTCTCCAGCAGGTCCTATTTATATAACAAACAAAGTTTAATTCTTTAGAAAGGGTAATTCTGGTGCTGTTTGTTTTCCAGATATGCAGGAGGTCCATCATTGCAGGGGTCTAATAATGCCTTGTATGCCAGGTTTAGATCTCCCCTCAACAGCCAGTAGGAGACAGAATACAGGGATATAGCCTTAAGGCAGTCTGCATAGAACATGTTACTTATGCCCAGTACTCTTTTAATGAAGAAACTCTGCAGACTTTGCAATTGCTGGATAATCTGGTTAGGTACATACCAAAGGGGGCAATGTACTCAATGCATAGGTCAGATGAATGCTGAAAACAGTGGAACCATGACCTCCTTGAACAAAGATGCCATACCTTTGTTTATAGGTTGCACAATATAGAATGATTTCTTCACCACTGCAGACTCATGATGGTCAAAGGCTAGCTTACTGTCTGTGTGTACCCAAGTCCCTGACTACATGATCAACTCTTATGGGTGTGTTGTCAATATGATAGTTATCAGGGGTGGATGACTTCCTGAAGGATACTATTATGCACTTCTTGGCATTTTTAGTTTAAGTCCATGGCTCTGACACAAGTTATTTGTTTGTATCAAACCTTCCTGGAGAACATTTGTCAGTGGGGAATTCTATGACTGGTCCTAATTTACAATCATCTGCAAATTTAGTCAATCAGAGGCCCTTGACATTTGCCTTAACTTCAGAGAAGTAAATGCCGAAAAGGAGCAGTCCCAAATCTGATCCCTGAGGGACTCTGCTTTTGACTGGCCTCTTTGTAGAGGTGGACTCCCCAAATATAGCTTCCTGTGTCCTGTCTGTGAGCTAGCTGGCTATTCACCGGGTGACATTAGGGTTTTTACCTAACCACTTTAGTTTGTCAATAATTCCCGAGTGGGGTATTGTGTCAAATGCTTTGACCAGGTCAAGGTAGGCAATGTTAACAGTTTTGCCCTCATCTATTGCTTTGATGACCCTCTCAAAGAAGTCCACCAGGCTGAGTAGGCATGACCTGACCTTGATGAAACTAAATTGGGTTGTGTCTAGTGTCTGGAGGTTTCCTATGATATTATCAATCATTTCCATGAAAATTCTTTCCATGGCTTTGCATATGAGATAAGTGAGACTTATGAGTCTGTAGTTTCCAGGGTCTGTAGATACCCCACCTTTGTGCAGAGGAATGACTGCTGCTCTTGTGAATTTGTGAGGCACAAAGCCCATTTGGAGGCTACAGTTAAATAGTGTGTGCACATGTGCAACTGTTTGTGTGCATCCGTGTCTGTGTATCTGAGTGTTAACATACATTAGTATACAAATAACAGCATTGCCATAGTCCATGAGGCAGTTCATTCCCCATAGTGCTGCCATTGTGCCCTTGTCTGAGGTTACACATGCAGCTGAGTGCTCAGACCAGCTGTGGCACCAACAGTAACAGTGCACTGATGTCATTCCTGAAGTACATATGAAATACTTAGCTACAGATGTGATTGGTACAGTGATATCTGAATGAGACATTTAAAAGAGCCTCTTTTATTAACAATCAGGTAGACAGGTCACGCTGCAAAATGTATGGAGGACAAAGCTGGGCTGATCACACTTTACTCTACACTGTGACACAGTACAGCTGCATATGAATATATTGTACCCAACATAATGGAGAGAAACACCACAGAGCACCATTTTATTGAACAATGAAGACTGCAAAAGTAAATGTCTGGCACATTCATCTGCCAAAAGCAAGACACTGATCTTACTGCTTCCTGTAGAAACTTGTTTTTTTCTTTAGAACTAGCTTTTTAGTCTTAAAGTAAGGTTTCTGTACAAGGAAGAAAACATTTCTTTTTTTTTTTTTTCAAAACTGAGTGGAGTAAGAAAAAGTAACACAGTCACAAAAGCACTATTAGTCTGTTTCAACAAAATGCTTTTGTAATGTAGTACATACTCTTCAGTCTGTTTACAACATTCAGTTCAATGTGACCTGTTTTCAGAAAATAACATTTCAGAATTTGTTCATACTGAATGCACATTTTTTTTCCAAAGTTGGCCAGCAAAAAATAAATACCAACCTTTGTCCTTCAACACTATTTGTCATATACACAGGGATAATTCTATTGGTTTCTCTTTTACAGGACAACGGCACCTATCTCATTTCCAGGTTTCAGGGACACCTTCCAGACTGGCTTTGTCCTTCGCATGTAGCTCTCAGTAGATGCCTTTTCAAATTTCTCTCTAAACCCAAATGTCAGAAATCTGACTCCCTGAAGAAGTAGCATGATATCCCCCAAGAGGCACCTGCTTCTTATTATTTGCAATGGAGAGACTCTCTCTCTCTCTCTCTCTCTCTCTCTCTCTCTCTCTCTCTCTCTCTCTCTCTCTCTCTCTGTTTTTCTGGTCTCTCTGCATTTTGCTGGAACTCCAATTACCTTTCATTATCACCTTTTATTAAAGGCAGTGCTAACTGGTATAAAGATAGCAGACACAACACCACCACAAGCAACATGATTCCTCTCCCCTCACCCCAATGTAGAACCACTGGTTCTGGTACCATCAAATGAGATGTAATCCTGAGGGAGTTCAGTCATATTGAATTAAGTGCAGCCTGGATGATGCTGGATTTTAACATTTTAGGTTGATAGGCTGTTGCTAGATGTTATTAGATAAATTGGTTGAAGCCTAGCCCACTGCTTGTTTTTCCCTTCAATACGTTATTACAGAGCCAAGCCTGGGATGTATTTATGATTTCCCATCCATTCAGCCCAGCTGCATTAGAAAAGTTTTAAGGAGTTAACTTTGTTTATTAAGAGGAGAAAGTATGTTCTAGAGTACAGAAATTCTTTGGGAACGGTATATAAACCCATCATCGGGTTCTGTAGATGTCTCAGTGAACATTTAGGTCTTTTGTATGGGTGTCTGTGGTGTTATAGGTTTTGTAAAAATGTATCAGGTCACCCAGGATAGGAATATTTGAGGCAGTGGTATCCCCATAGAAATCTGTATGAGACAGAAACAAGAGGCAGAGCTTTGACATATACTGCATATGTCATCCATGTATTGTGTAGGTCATGGAGCTAAGACCCTTGATTTTCTCAGTGGGGAAAAACTGTGGTCCTTCAAGGTGCATCATGTGTCAGGACAGGTACGTGCCAAAGGGTGCATTATATTCTATTATGAACCCAATGATGAGGAGCAGACAGATATGATAATATCATTGGAACTAGTAGATATACTTTTTTATTATCAGCTGGGCTAGGTGGAAGAATTTTGATTTTTTTTCTGTAGATAGATGGTGGTTGGTGTAGAGTTCACTGCCTAAAAAATGCCCAGTTTCCTAATAAATGTATTGATGAGGTGATGGGTCTTTTATGTGGTAGGTGCCTGGATAAGCATATTTTCTAAAGGAGATGATACTGCACTTCGTAGCATCTGGCTTTAGACCATGGTCCTAGCGCTATTTGATTGCAAGTGTTAGTCCCTCTATTAGGATTTCTAAACCTTCTAAAGAGCTTCTTAAAGCTTTAAGTTTGCAAAAACCTGTAAAATTAGTCAGCCAAAGTCCCTTGTCCTCAGCTCTGACATCAGAGAAGTAAACAAAAAATAGGAGCATCTCCAGTACCAAGTCCTGGAGGGCCCACTGATAATGAGTCTTTTAGTTAACAATGTGGCCCCAGTCCTAACTTGATGGGTTTTGTCTGTCAGCCAACTTGATTTCCTTCATTCAATGCCACAATGGCTTTTTCAAAGAAGCCCTCTATATTAAGCAGGCAGACCCTGCCTTTGCAAACCAATAAAGAGGTTGTTTATAGTTGTTTATGAGGTTCATAATGATGCATTTCATTATCATACGGATAAGGCCAGTATGGCTTAGTGGTCTATAGATGCCAGGATAAGTGGTGGATCCATCAATGTGGCAGAGAGTGACCCCCACCTGTACTCCATGCCTCTGACTCAAAGCCAGTTGAGAATCTGAGTTTGAATAGATTCATGAACAGGTTGATGCAATAGTTATTCATACTGACCAGGAAGCACCTTGGCAAATTGTCAGGCCACAAAGAGATATTGTTTTATATATCAGAAAAAGCCTTTAGGACTTCCTTGGAGGTAATTGTTGGAGGAGTGCAGAAATGATGTCATTTAGAGAAAGGCTATAATATGTTGGCTATCTCCTCAGGGATTGAGTGAGCATTAAGCCAATCCAAATATAGATAAATTACAGCAAAGCTGCACAGCCAGATTAGATGGTTGGAAGGTCAAAGCGTATCTAGACAATTTTATTGAATTACAAACTTTTTTGAAATAAAGCCATTGTAGAAAGGCACACTCAATAATTAACACAAATTCCATACTCAGTGAATAAGTTTAAGTTTGTAGAGGTTCATTTTGTGGCAAGGCATTCTCTTTCTCTTTTCTCCAAATCTGTCTGTCTCTGTAGCTGAATAGCATCGCTTTCTATTGTTAAGTTTTCAACTTACTTAACATACGGGTTGCTCATCCCCATCTATAGTTGAGATAAATTGTAACCTATGCCTCCATAGAAGTATCTGTATGCACTAGCAATTGCTTAGAAAAGTTTGGAGTTATTAGTATTGGTTGTTTTTCAAATATCTACTTAAGGTTCAAGAAAGCCTTACCCTTGGTCAGATCAAACAGAAAACAATCAATGGTAGCAAATTTATTGAAGAAATCTATAATAATAATTAACCAGGCCGAAAAAGCCTTAACCTGTCTCTAAGTGGTTAGCATAGGACAGTTTTGCACTGTTTCAGCATTCTTGGTCTGCAGTTTCACCAGCTGTTATCTTTCTAGATAGCTTGACTGGTGGATTTCTGCCATGCCTAATTTGCACTTACCTGGGTTAGCAGTCAGCCCATGTTGGTTAAGAGAGTCCAAAAAGTTAAACTGTATGGAGATAGCTTTACCAGTTTTTCAAAAAGTGCTACATCATCTAGGTAGGCTGCTGTCTGTCTGGTAAGGGGTCTAAGAATTTTGTCTATCGGCCTCTGGAATGTTACAAGTGCTCTGTGGAGAACAAAATACAGAATTCTGTAATGGAAGAGTCCTTCTGGTATGGAAAATGCCATTTTCCCTAGCTTCTGGGACTAGTGGAACTTGCCAATAAAATTTGCTTTGGTCCAAATTCGGACATACTATAAGCTTGCCCAGCTTTTAAATCAGTTCATCTGCTTGGAGAATGAAATATGAATCAATTTTAGATATGCTTTTTAATTTTCAAACATAAGTGCAAAACCTTATAGACCCATCAGGCCTGTGAACATGTACAATGGAGCAATTCCACTAATTTAGGGATTCTTACATGACTACAAGTTTGAGCATGTTCTGTACTTTTTTTGTGCTTGTTGCTGGGACTTTGGTATTCAGTATGGTTTCAAATTTTACTTTAACACGGTTTCCATGCTGCACTGGATAAAATGATTCAGCCAGACAGCTATGAAAATATGCATTCCTGAGTACAAATGCCTTTACTTCTTGTGTATTACACATTGATAATGTCCCATCTAACTGTCATGAAGGCTTTAACTTCTGCAGCAAACCTTCAACAAAAATGTCAGATTCTCTCCAAGGCTTTGGAACATTTATGTTGTACATGTGCTCTGGTTTCCATTTTCATAACTGTCTTACCTTGCAATTGAATTCACGTTTTCTACAACTTCAAAAGCTCCTTACCACTTTTCAAGAAACTTGTTTCTAACAGTGCGTACTCTATCTTCTAGTTTGAATTTTCTGACATGAGGACTTCATTGTGAGCTCTCTGTTGTTCTCCTCTGCTGTTGTCATATATTCTTTTGCTACAGACATTATAGTTCTTAACTTGTTTTGAAGGTCTGCATACATTTATATGGGTGTTTTTCTCATCCCATGTTCCTCCTTTTATACCAAGCAATCGTCATTGGTGTCTGCTGTATAACAGTTCAAATGTTGTGACTCGATATGTGGTTTGTGGCACTTTCTTTAAAACGAAGATAAAACACGGAAACACTTGGTCCCAGTTTCTCTTATACAGCTGTATAATCTTTCATAACACAGAAAGTCCGTCTGTTTGAGGGTGGTACATTGATTTCCTTAGCTGGTTCACTTTAAAAATTGACAAAGTTCATGTATTACTCTGGACATGAATATAGTGCCTCAATCAATAAGATTCTTTCTTTTCAGGATATTACTGCTGTATAAGAAAGCAGTCCTTGCTCTCTTACTATGAACTTTGCATTAACTCCTTGCAGGGACACTAGCTCTCTTGCTATGAACCTTGCATTAACTCCTTGCAGGGACACTGCTTCAGAAAATTTTGTTGCATAACCAACAATTACCAGAATAAATAGAAAGCTTGTACTTGATTTTATAAGCAGACTAACAATGTCCATTACTGTTTTTTTCAAATGGGACTTCCATGATAGATAAGGGTATCAAATGGCTCTTATACCCTTGGCTGGGTGCTGTCCTTTGACTTTCTGGACAAAATGCATTAAAATTCTATAGGTCCTTCATAATTCCAGACCAGTAAAATCTATCTAAAATTCTAAATGTTGTCTTATCCTTTCCTAAATGACCACATAGAAAGTGAATAGTTGATCTAAAAGGCTTTACAGCTAATAATTGACTCTGTATCGGTTCTTTGTCTTTGGTTCTCTGACGAACAAGGTCACTTCTTACTGCAAAGTATGAAGTGGGGCTGTTCTGTTATTTTGTTTCCCCAACTATTCTTGCTACATTCTGTCTTGCTGTAAATACTGTTTTGCCTTCCCACTTTGCCTTATTGAAACTGGCATGACTTATTTGGAGATCAGCTAAATCAAAATTATTATTATTATTATTATTATTATTATTATTATTATTATTATTATTATGTTCCACCCACTCAGAACCTTGCTCAGAGGTGACATTACCAATAGCTAGTTGGTCCATTCATTCAGGTGACACAGGAACTGGGCATTCACAAGCTGGGCAAGAGACCTATGGCCCATTTGTTCCCCTCCAGGAATCCCAATCAGACCTTCCCTTCTCTGGTGATAGCTGGGTGGTAGAAAGTGGTCCAGTTTGCTGGGGCAAAGATGTAACCATCCCTTGCCCCATCATGAGTACTCCCCAATCACTTTCTCAGCTCACCCAAGCTTGCTATTGCTGTCCACCAAGAGGAAGCATGCCTTCACATGTTGAATTCCCCTCAGCTTCACTGGTGCAAAGGATCATGACAGCATAGTCTCATCTAGATCAAACTCCACTGGATAACTCTGCTAGGCATCACTCTTGTGATAAACCATGGTCACCTCCCATCCCCCAGAATAGATGAGACAACAATACCTGTGAACAGCCATGCCTCCTAGCCAGCTCCAATAGGTGCCCAAGCTACTACTTGAGCTCAGGTCATCTGTGGCATAATTAGAGCTTCACCCCTGTATGCCATGGAGCTGACCAGAGTTATTTCTATTTGAAATCTGACAAGAATTGGAAGCTATGGCCTGTGCTCATATAAATCTAAATACAATGTTCTCCCTTTCATCTAATTCATTGTCAATAAAAGGCTACAGAAAAATAATTTTCTTCCATTGGGGTACTGGTAGATTTGTCTGCTCTTCCTTGGCAGTTATTTAACTTTATTTACCCTTAGAATCCTACTATTTCTGACTGGCTGTCTGCTTTGGTGTACCAGGGAGTAGCTTAGTATTACATTTAATTTCCTGTTCACTTTTTCTTCAGTATGAGATTCATCTATCTATTCCTCAGTTTCTGCACCAATTTCTTTCTTTTAGTGCTTAATTATCTTTCTGCCCCTTAATGTCAACGGCCATACTGACCTCTTTGCAGTACATGAAAAATTAGAGCTTTTTGGTTGGATTCGGTATTAGATGCAGCTAATCCTTCTACCCAGAACAAAATCTTAGTCTGTTTTGTTTCCTCTAGCCTTACACCTTTTTCTTTACTGGGATTACATATTTCTGGTAATATGCTCAGTTGAACCTTCCCCCTCCCCATATCTTCCAATGCTTTTTTGAATTAGGGAAACTCTTGGCCAATTATCACATAATATTTTAAGTTAGGCACTAGAAGTACTGGGAGTAACACTTTGACTAATAGGTTTTGCATTTATACGTGTGTTCCATGTATACATATTACTTTGATTTTCTATTTACTAGCTATTTTGTGTTTGTAAATATGCTGTGACCTAACTATGGTAATCATGCACCCTGAAGCTAGCTTTTGTATCTCTCTTCCTTCCAGCAGATTAGTCTCAATGGCATGTTTAACAATAACACTGTGTTGTAGTAGACAATGCTTCAATATTATCAAATTTTTTTCCAAATTGTTTTTATTCATTTTATAACACAATAACTTAACAGTATAGTAGCAAGAAAAAAATTATATACAATATCCATAACAACTAAAAAGCAGTATACATCTGAGAACACTTAATATTTCTGTAACAGATTAGACAATTTTGTCCAAGCAATTAAATGATGAGTTGTGTTGTTAGTCCTTGCTTTTATAGTAGCAATCTCATTCTTACAAATGTATTTCATAAGATGAATAAACTCAACTTTAAAGACAGGAGTAGATTGGGGTTCCAATTTTTAGTAACAGTTTTCCTTGCTATAGAGAGGATAGACCATAGTAAAAATGTTTGTTTTTTAGGAATGACTTCAGGTCAGGAACAGGAATATTGAAAAGGATAAGGGAGTCAGAAATTATACAGTTGTCATTCCATAGAGCTTTACAAAGATATTTAAAGTCTAACCAGAATGGGGAAATTATTTTGCAATTAACAACCATACAAATACAGTCAGCATCAGGGTGTCCACATCTCCAGCACTTCATTTCATCTTTTTTGTACATAGTTGCTAGTCTATGTGGGGTGAAAATACATCTATGTAAAAATGTCCATGTGTATACGCACCAGAACAGGGAAGATATGGATCCCTTCACCGACTGTAAACAAAGTTTTTTATCTTTTTCTGGGAATATTTGTCTATTAACTTCACTTAAAAAAATTCCAAAAAAAAATCTGTTTTGCTAAAATAATTTCTGAGAATTTTATAAATAATAGATATTTATGAAGTGTTCTTGGGTAAGCTATTAATAATTGTTGAGATAAAATCCAAGATTTTTAAGTTACTCTTATTGTGTGCCTCTAATGAGGGTACAAGCTTAGTATATTTAAAATCCTTACAAATTTGAATGTTCAGCCAATTGCAATTGTGAATACTATATCTGCTGATCAAATATTCTGCAGAACCTATAGGCATGCATTCCCATACAGCTGAGCTTGTTGACGAGAAGTAACATTTTTTAAGGTGCAGTATTGTCTTTAATTCTGCATTATATTTCTATGTACCCTTTTCTAGAACATTTAAAACAAACCAAATGAGAAATCAACACATTCTTCTTGATTGCAAGCAAATGAGCATATTTAAGTAAAAGCTTACCTTGGTGCATGCAAGTCTGGCATGGAGTTTATAATTTCAACTAAATAAACAAATTCTATAAAGCAACTAGCTGTTCAGAAGATTTAGATTCACTCAGGAATACTCATTTTCTTTAGTTGCTAGTGAGCACCTTTTTTAAATGAATTTATGAGCCATATTGCTTACATTATTTACATGAGTCTGTAGGTACAATTTCAAAATATCACTTAAATTAGCCATTTGTGGTTTTACTCATCTTCCCATACTTTTTATGCAGTTGTGAAATTCAAGTCAGTGCTTCAGGTGAATCCCCAGCCCTACAGAGAATTTTTTTGTTTTAGTTTTTGATAGTTGCGTGCATCAGCAGGTCCATATAAGCTAGTATTGAGTTCCCAGTCAGATATGAGAATGGTGTCCTGGCCACTCAGCATGGAGACAGTTTTCTGTAGCTGCATATCTCGCCAAATGTTACCAGATAAGCGTCCACATAATTTTCTTTATTGATTTTCCCCATAGTGCGCTGTTTTTAGGGGGGTGGTTAGTTTAGTACAGTCCATAGCTGTCAGAAGACGAGCAGGTGTTGGTCAGTGGCCACACTTCCTTCATGAAGAGCTGTAGTAAAGTTCATTAAAGCCTCAGTTTGTCTTGTTTCCATTGTAAACAGAATATAGGAGCTACCATTTTAGTATGCATACGATTTTAGCTTCACAGAAAACAATTGGCAACAAAACATTATTCTCAAAGCAACCTTTCTCATTGCCTTAAGAAACTCTTTTGTTGGAGCAAATCTTCATATGAACATATAGGTGTTTATGCTTCTCATTTTGTCAATAATCCAAGCCAATAATTACCACATTAAGAGTTAACAATTTACTCTAAAAGACCTGTATTCCTTTCTGTGATAGAGATGGAAAACTTAGAACATTTGCAATCAGATTACTTTGGAAACTCATAGTTTGTAAAAAAAAAAAAACTGTGTTTAGAAATGTTTTATGATTTCAGAAAGAAAGACTGAATTTACATACTTTTTTTAGGTTTAAATTGAGAGTTACTTACAAAGAATAAAAAGCTTGTCTTGCAAAATTGAGTAATAAAAAAGCACTATTAATCTATTTCAACAAAATGCCTTGTAAATGTAAGTTTATAATATCTAGTCTGTTTACAGCATTTCTAAAGTTCAGTACAATGTGGCCTCTTTTCAGTCGATATCAAATTCTCCATCAAGGGATAGACTGAACAAATATTTAGCGCATTAACCATGAGCTTACCCTCAGGCAGCATAGTTTTGTATATCTAGCATCACTACTAGTATTTATCATACAGACAGCATTCCACTTATATTCCACATGGTCATTAGGGACATGAATATGTATTGGTAACAGACCCTCCTTTGACCACCATGTGTCTGTGATGGATAGGAAATCCTTCTATCTTGCACAGCTTGTAATTTGTGGTATCTCCTCGTTGTTAAAAGAAGTTATAATTCCACTTTATTGATCCCTTACCAGGCCAATCATTCAATGCACCATTCTGGATGTATTTTGCTAAACACCTAAACACTTACATCAGCTTGAGAGACCTTAGTGTTTCCTCACCAAAAAGATCTCAGGTCTCAGTACCACAATTACTCTGCTAGACTAAAAGCCACTTTTGGAGGGGTGATCAATGCTTAGCCTTCTGTACTATGAATGGCACAGGACTCTTTGAGCTCCTTTATCTAAATAGAACCAGTGGTAAAGCAAACACCCACTTTAGAGACCAAAACCTATATTTTGTTAATAGATCACAACACCATTTAGCATGTCAGATATCTCACTCAATGTATCCACCATTTCAGGAATAGGCTGCCCTTACCTATCAAGCAGAGTACTTTTCTAGCAATCTTTGAAACCAGACTGGATGACTGGATGGGTGATCACAATTTTTTTACTGGGGATATGAGGACATTGTTAGTCTCTTAGTAGTACGGCGTGATATGGCTGAGCTTCTACATGGTTTACTCAGCTTTACACTTTGTAAAAGAGGATGAACCTATGAATAATTTCAGTATTCCTTCTTAATAAATACACAGCATTTTTTCAAAAGTTGGTCAGAGAAAATAGAAATACAGATGCCATCCCTTCTCTTTCAGCACTTCACCATACTGACAGGTGTAATTCCATTGTTTTTTTATATTTGAAGGACAACAGTTTTGATTCCTTCTCTAAGTTGCAGGAACACCCTCTAGACTGTTTTCATTCTTCACACATAGCTCCCAAGAGGCTCCTTATTTTGAAACTGTTCTAAAACCAGAACTCAGAGTTCAGATTTCCTTAACAGAAAATGGCCATGACTGACCCCCCAGCAGGCACCTGTTCCTCATTAGCTGTCATGGAAAGCCGCTCTCTGGTTTACCTGCCCGATCAGCATTTTGCAGAAACTCTGCAGTCCCTTCCATGGCAAACCTTTAAGTAAAGACAACCCTGTCTGATATACAATTAGCAGACACAACACCAGCACAAGCAGTGTGTTTCCAGGTTCAGCAGTCGCTATGTCACATTCGACACATCAAGATGGCTCATATACAAGTTGTAGACTACAAATCACTGCTTTCAGTTGTTTTGAAGCTGTATCTGCTCATGGAATCAGTGATGTAACAATCTGACTAACCTAAATGTATACCCCTGCTGTTCAGAATTGTTTTGGGGCTGCACATGCACATGGAGTCAGTGAAATAATGATCTGACTTAGATGTAAATCACAGATGCTTATGACTTTGGGCTACTAATAGGACTCATCATTCCTGCATGGGTATGATTCCCTGAGTGAACCTTCATCTTTCAGATAAGCTCCATAACAAACTATGAACTATTTTGTGATCACTGTACATAACTGTAATCACACAAAAGAGATATAACTCAAATACAAACACCATTTCCAATTAAAATATAAGTAACAAACCATGTTTGTGAGGTGGAACACTCCCCTGTATCCCCAGTGTGATGCCTGTACCACTATCTCCCCACTACATACATATGATAACTCTGCGGTTTCTGCCTCTTGGGAAAAGAAGTTCCCGGAATATCGCAAACTTGATCTTCCTGGGCAAAATTTGGTAGCTGCGCACTAGTGATCACACTAAAGATTGCCAATCATTAGTGTCTCACATATAAACTGGGCTTCCCTCCAGGGTTATGTACAAGTCACTTCACACGAAAAGGCATCCAGGCCACTGATGTCAAAAGGCAATGCATCTAGTATATTTATGGAGTCTTACAATACATATGAGTTACTGTAAACAGTCTATCTCTGAGTCCCATAATTTGCCTGCTGCTGCCACAATACATTTGTGTGTATACATGCATTTATGGATATCTTCTGACTATGGCTTTAATGCCACAGACTAAACAGCAGCCTGGAACAGATGTCTGGTATGCCACAGCCCTGCTTATTGTGGTGCACTATGAGTGCAGTAAATATGCAGGCATCTGATCACTGAATCATGCACAAACCACCCATGGACCACATGTGGATTAAATGACCTCTGTGCTCTTATGATTTTTAGTATGCCCTGATATTTTCTGAATCCATGCCATATTCAGAAATGAAATGAGATCCTGGAAACCAACTACAATTTAATGGACTTAGGATGTATTAAGTTAACAACTACTTATTTAGAATCAGCAAAAAGAAAAACATCGTCACCATTAAATAGGTGAATAAGTCAAAGGTTCATGTACCACACACTCCTACTGCAAGAACTGCTTTTGCCTCAGTGAATAAGACATGTTGGGTTGCTAAATGCTTTTCAAGATTTAGTCATAAAACTAATACCAAATGATGGCCAGAAGTCCCACCCCATGTATTTTTTTTTTTGGGGGGGGGTTACCCAGGAAAGTCCATCTCTCCTAACCCTAAATGTGTAGTATAGAAGACCCACTCCAGATGTGCCATACCATAACTGTCCCATTTTAAATCACTAATTTCAGTTTCCAACATTTACTGTTTTTGTGACTCTAATACCAAATGAATAAATTATACCTCAGGTTCCAATCAAAAGAAACTCCATTTCTCTTTTTTCGTCTTCCTGGCAGGATCAAAATGCTGATAGAAAACATGTCTTACTTAGAACCATTTTTTATATTCACACAAATGTTTCAGTACAATCAAAACATCTGAGCTGTGAAACTCAGTGGAATTATCACTTCAAATCCAGTGGGAAAGGCAACAACCAGCAATGCAAAACCAAAAACGATGGCAATAGATGAGCTTTCCTTGAATCAAATGTACTTTATTCCATGTAAGCCCTTTCATAATGCAAAACATTCCTTCTTCAGACACATAAAATCCTTACACCTGATACCTCTCATTTGTATATATGCTTATTAAAAAACATCCAATCACATCATACAAATTTCCCTCCAAACTACAAAACTAATTAATCTAAATAATTTAGATTAAGTTTGATTTTTTTACAGTAGAGAGTCCCATTATAACTCAAATACACGGCTTCCCTAAAATACATAAGGACCCATTAAAGCCCAAGTTTATACCAATAGTTGCAGGAGCTTGGTGGCTTACTGAGCCCATTTCTGTGTTCTTAGATAAGGAACTTAGGAAGGTTCTACAGGACTATCAGGTTGTACTTAGAGATACTGAACATTTGTATGCATTCATGACAGATAATGTGGAAGGTAAATTTGATTTATTAGTGACCCTAGATGTAGTATCTCTTTTTACATGTATTCCGAACAAGGAAGATTTGGAAATGGTCAAAGTGTGTTTAATGAATTATGGTGTATACGAAGAATAAAGAGTAGATTTCATATGTATGCTGTTGGAAATAGTGTTAGAGTATAATGCCTTTCTTTTTGATGGCAAATACAACTGGCAGATATCTGGGGTAGCAATGGGAACCAGTTGTGCTAATGCATATGCAAATCTTATGATGATGGAGTGGGAAAATGATTTAATAGAGTAGGAGGTTCATCTAATGTTAGATTTTATAGCAGGTTTGTAAATTAACTCTTTATATGATGGAAAGGTGATCATGAACAACTGGATGCCTTTGTTGAAGTTCTAAATAAGTTGTGATTTTCTTAAGTTCACTTGTCAGAGTTCAGGCTTTAAAACTGATTTTTTAGATGTGACAATTGTTAAAGAGGGGATGCAGTTTTGTACCCGTATACATAGGAAGGAATGTTATCATCCTTGGTTCTTGGAAAGAAGTAGTATGCACCCACCACATATGTTTAATAGTATTGTAGAAGGGCAAACATTAAGGGTGTCTAGGTTGTCATCCTTAAATATTGATTTTGAATTGGGATTGGAATATCTGAATAAATCCTTTATTAATAGAGGCTATTCAAGGAAGGAGGTGGTACGTGCATGCACAAGAGTGAGAAAAGAAAGACAGGGGAGGGGGAAACCCTATTTTTCTGATGGTCATAGGATGGTGTCTCGCAAGTCAAGTGAAGGAATGCAGGTTCCTGTAGTTTTATCGTTTGCTCAGGATGTACATTTGGTTAAACAGATTATAAGCAAGAACTGGCATATTACTCACAGATGAAGAGGTTACCGGGATAGTTGGCATGAAACCTAGGTATACATATAAGAACAGATTGAACTTTAAGCAACAGTTATGTTATCCACGATTGCTGAAATCCCTCACTGATTTGAATGTAGGTACACGGAAATGTGGGGCATGTAATTTTTGCATATATGTTGATGAGTCCAGGTATTTTAGACATACTGATACCAAACATTTATGGCAGATTAAGTGCACTGCTGATTGTAACACCAAAAATCTAGTATACATTGCTCACTGCACAAGGTGTTTTAGATTTTTATGTAGAAATAATGAACCGTAGGCTCATAGAGAGGATTAGGGACCAAACATATTGTGTGAGGATAGGACAGGAGCACAGCTCTATAGCTAAGCACATATTGCTAGAAGGGGATACTCATACTTTCATGTTTCAGGTCCTTCAGGTGATAAATGACAACCCTAGAATGGGTGACTTATCTAACAAGACTGAATCCCATGAATTAAAATGGATTTTACATTTAGGAGCTCATCGGGGGTCAGGACTGAATGATATGGTTCCCATTAAACCAATTAAAAAAACAGGAAATTGAAGCATTGATTTATTATTATTACTGTTTGTCTAATGTTTCATATATGGACTAGAAATGTTTTTGTATTTAAAAACATGATCTTTTAGTAGTATATAGGTATTTGACAATGTTTTACATGTACATGTCTTTTTAAATTATTTGAATTATTTAGATCAATTAGTTTTGTAGTTTGGAGGGAAATCTGGATGATGTGATTGGATGGTTTTTAATAAGCGTGTATACAAATGAGAGGTATCAGGTGTAAAGATTTTATGTGTCTGAAGAAGGAATGTTTTGCATTATGAAAGCGCTTACATGGAATAAAGTACATTTGATTCAAGGAAAGCTTATCTATTGCCATCGTTTTTGGTTTTGCATTGCTGGTTGTTGACTTTTCCACTGGATTTGGGGTTTGTCCTGCATCTATTCGTTTTACTTACAGCACCTTATTTCTAGGACTTTTGCTGGACTTTTTTGCTTTTGGAATTATCACTTCCTTGAGCATTTGCTAACAAAACCAATTCAGAACAATAATTGCATTTGGTGCAGCTAAATAGAATTCTTTACAAAGAATTTGACTCCACCACAGTTTAGAATCTTGTCCATACTGATGGTGAAATTGTCTTATTTATTTATTTTGCAGTTACATCTTACTAACCTTTAAGAATGTTGCTTCTGATGAAATACTTAAGCCCTTATAGTTGGCAAATGAAATGGATTTAACAGTTGTAGTAAAAGTCAGAATGTATAGTTATCACTGAAATTCAGTTCACATTCATTAACACAGAAGAATTACAATCTGTTATTTTATTCAGGGAGTTGCACAGTGGTGCAGCGGGACACTGAATAGTGCTGTTGCCTTATGGCAAGAGGTCCCCAGTTGGAGTCTTGGCTGGGGTGCCTTCTGTGCAGTGTCTGCATGTCCTCCCTGTGTTTGCATAGGTTTCCTCCTGGTGCTCTGGTTTCCTCTCACATTCCAAAGGCATGCAGTAGGTGGATTGGACACTCTAAATTGGTCATACGTGTGAGTGTGTTTGTGAGTGTGTGGTGTGGAAGAACTACTGTGGCAGTGCTAGCCACTTGGAAGTCTAAACCTTGGATCTAGATGATTGTCACTGTTGAAGTGACACCCCAACCCCATGTGCAAAATTGTGAAAAAGGGGTTGTAGGTGGATGGATTTTATTCAGGAGGTACACGTTTATATTTGCACTTTGCTACAGCCCAAGTGTGGTGTTTTCAGGGGCAGCTCTTTTGTAAATGTTTCACGAAGATAATTTTTGCAGTCTTCCAATTAAAACATTTGTGAATAAAATATTTTAAATAATACTAAGTAAAGAGGGAACACTGTGCTCATGTTATGATATGAAGTGATAAATGTTGGTTCTAGTAACCAAATTCAGTACTCTGGGTTCATATAGCCACTGAATGAATTTCCTGTTGTACACTACAAATATGCACAGCTTTAAAATGAAAAGCAAAACATGAATTTATTCATGTCTTAATTTTTTTCGGAGGCAAGCCTCCAACGCCTCTTTTGTGGGGCTGAACCTCCTGGATCCTCACAAAGCAAATATTCCAACTCTGAGGTCACAAACACTTGGGCAGTAGGGATAATTCTTGGTTTTCTTGCTTTGCTGTACCATAGTTCCATTTGTTCTAGTACTTTTAGACATTGCAAAAAAATACCTAATTAGGTCATAAGTAAATATGATAATTTCTTTATCAAGAGTTCCTGCAGTTTGTATGTAAATGCCTTTGTTAGTGGTGTGCTAGTAACTAGTTCCAGCTCCTGATAAGCTCCAGTGAGAAACTTTCATATACTTTTTCCAAGAAATAATCTAGAACCATGTCTGCTATAATTACACTCAATGAAAATGCTCCTATTAACAGAATTTTTTAATTTGTAATCAATAATGGTGAATTCAATTAATTTGACTTCAGTACAATCAAATAAACACAAACATTGGCTAAATTATATTTTCTGGGCCTGACTCCATGGATAGAGAGATAATTATCTAACTACAAACCAGAAAATCTTGAGTTTAAAAGTATTTCAGGAAGTAGAAGAAAGCAATCGCTGAGCAGTCAACACCAGTAGATGTGTATATAAACTGCCTAAACATCTGATATCCAGATGTCTCACCCGGTGCAAGTTTTGGGGAGGAGGTGCTACCCAGGAAGGTCCATCTCTCCCAGCCCTGAATGTCTTGTATGGAAGACCCACCCCAGATGTGCTACACCATAACTCTCCCAGTATATCCATTTTACTCCACTAGTTTTAGTTTCTGCCATGTGAATGTATTGTTACTCTTACTGTGTTTGTGAATTTATTGTTACTCTTTGCAGGGCATTTTATTGTCTGTCTTCTTTTCACTGCTCTTTTTACTGATTTGTATCCTTGTTAGGGAAGATTCTTCTTTTTCATGCATTCTGACCTCATCTCTTCAGTGTTTCGGCTTTCCTCATATTTACAGTGTGCTGTCCTGTACCTCAAAGCTTGCCTGCTAGGCACATGAGACTGGTATTTTTATAATATTAGCAGGGTGTGGTGTCTTTTTTTAGCTAGAGATTGTCTTGAATAGTGATGGTGTTTTTTTCGGGGGGGGGGGCCTGCCCCTCTGCATCATAGAAGAAAATAGCTCTTAAAAAAACAGTGTAGAAGTCAATATAACTGCTATTTTTATTTGTATTTTGCCATTTTTATTTGTGTTATTACATCTTAGACAGGATGGGTTTTCTGCCAATTGAATCCAATGATGATTGTCACAAAATACTGTTCTGAAGTTCTAAAACTAAAAACATTTTATCTCTAAGTCTGCTATTGAGGTTAGCCAGTGAAATCAAAAATGTATAATGCTTGAAAGTAGAAAAACACATTCCTTATTCAGATATTAACAGAAACTAATAATCACAAAGGTGCTTATCAGGCTATACTTACAACATATCTCCCCATCTAAGTTAGCAAAGTGTCAAAGAGAGATAAGACCTTAGTTTAACATCTCATTCAATGCATGACACCACAGGAGTGTAGCAGGCCGTCGGTGCTGTATTTAAATGTTAACACTGTGAGACAACCATCCAGTGTGGGAATTGAACCCTTAGCCTAATGATCTTTCCTGTGTCAAAAGGAACTTCCTGAGCAAGTGACACTGCTCTAATAATAGTTACAGTTATATGATATAATGTATATTATGCTATTTTTAGCTATTTATTTATTTATGCTGTGATATTTATGTACAGTTGTTTCTCTGTATTTTTGTACTTTTGAAAAGTCTAAGGTCTTTCTTCATTAAGTTGAGAGACAGACATAAATATGTAATTGAAATGCAGTTGCTTGGCTTGCAAAGTTCATGACACTTGTGTAAATTCAAAATATCCAGCACCAATATGCTGTATGTCTTAATGTTTAGCCCCTCTGTAACCAGCAAAAAAAAAGAAAATATGCAGGTCTCACTTGGTTTACCTGTCAGTAAACATGCAATAAATCAATACACACAACCACAATAAAACAAGTGTGTTTATAGTTGTAACACCGCTCTCATGCTGCATATCCTGTAATATATATAAAAAGAAAAAAGAAGCACTGCAGACAATATCCAGCAATGAGATGTAATGCCAATAAACCTTCCTACAGGGATACAATTGTCAGAATTCAAATACATTTATTTTTTAATTGTCTTTTGTTTTAGTCCCACAAGGCTAGTAGCCTCTTTTCTGGGGATACCCAAGGTTTTATTTTATGCTATTTGTCCAGGGCATTGGGAACTTCCTCTACTTTTTCTGATAGGTGTCGTGGGATCTTTTACATCCGCTTGAGTTACCACCAACCCAAGCACCTGGGACCTCAGTTTAAAGTCTCATCCAAAGAATGAGATAATGCAGGGTAAAGGAAAAGTTAAACAAAAGTTTGGTGGTAGAACCAAGACTTGTTTTTATCCCCAATAAACCTTCATAAGTTCCTGAAAATCCTTCTTTATTAGCAATATCCTTTCAAGCTTTAATGTAAGTTTAAGTTGATCAAAATGTTTGTTGTAAGAAATAGATGCATAGTGTAGCTATTAGTCATTTGTTCTATTTATTTATTTATTTTGCACCATGCCTTATTTAAAATGCATGGCAGCAACATCAACATGAGGAGAGAGCAAGTTAAGGTATACACGGTTGAGGGAAAGAGTAGGAGTCACAGTCAGGCAAATATGCCATAACTGCTGACAATTAATACTAGCCATCATACAGTATTTTTGTCTCCGAGATTTAACTTTTTCTCATTAACCCTAATTCTGAATCTAAAAGTAATAATGTCTTCACCACAAAAATGTCTGTTTTAACAAAAAAAATTATCAAACAACCAACAGCAACATTTTAACCATTTCAACAAGTATTTTTATGTATGGATTTTACATCTTGATCTGATATTTATTAAGATATAAAGTACAGTTACATGAGTTCTACTTATCTGTAACAGGTGATATATGTAGAACACACTGCCTTACTGGAATATGGGCAGAAGTGCCCAGCTATCCTTCCTCTGGCAGTATGTCAAAACTTAGGACTCCTCCCACTGCCTGTTTGTGGGTGTGAAGGACCAATCAACTGGCAGGACCAGGACTGCCATTCAAACCAGCAGACAAGACCCATTCAGTTTTCTAAGGCCCCATTCAGTTTCCCAAGGCCCAACAAGAAGAGCAAATGAAAAATTAAAGCTTTGTGAACACCTGCTGTTCCAAATCAAAAAACACACATACACAACAAAAGGTTGCTCACCAAAGTTCATCGCAACTCCAACAACAAACAATATACACCCAACAATAGGTGGCTGGAGGGTGGATGCTTACAGTAAAGTTACAAATATCTGCTATTTAAAGTAAGTAGAACTTAAGCAGCTGTATTATGTTCAACAAACACACTGTCTTACTAACATATGGGTAGATTCCCAAAGCTTACTGAACCTGGGAGAAGAAGGTTAAGAGTCCAAAAGCCCCTGAAGAATGGTTCTTGTGAAGCCTGCTCTGGATTTAGAAAAGGTATCTAGCATGTAGTGCTTTACAAAGGTATGGACAGAGGGCCAAGTTGATACCTACAGAATACTTTGGAATTCTTTCCTTTAATACACTACTGAAGAGGAAAGGGTCCTTGTGGAATGTGCCTTTACCTTGCCTGGATTCGACTTGCCATAGTGCCATAACAAAAAACAATACCAGAGGACAACCGACATGCAATGGTTTGCTTAGAGAGAGGATGACTTTTCTTTGCCCCAGAAAAGGAAATACAAAGCCTTTCATCCTTCCTAAATAACTTAGTTCTGTTAAGATAATACCTAAGCTGCCAGTGTGCATCCAAGTTATGAAATAGGCTCTGGAAAGAACACAGGCTTCTTTTATGACCTGCTGCACATCCTCATGAAATAGGTGCTTAAACAGAATGAGGATTGACTCATCCAGGCTGTTGACTGAAGATTCTAAAAATCGGGCTGCACCAGTCATCCCTGAGACCGTGTGAGCAGATCTAGAGTGTGAGAATTGTGGCAATTGTCCTTGCCAATACCATTAAAAGGGAGAACCAAGACTGCTGGGGTCAATAGGATATCACCATAATGATCTTTTGCATTTCTCTCTGAACTTTCAGAAGTACATTGTGAATCAGTGGAAAGGGAGGAAATCCATACAGGAATATTCCCTTCCAAATGAAAGAGAATGCGTCAGTCATCCAAGCATGGCTGCAAGGATATCCAGAACAGAATTTTTCCAGTTGTCTGTTTTGAAATGAGGTGAACAGATCTATTTGAAGCACTGCCCGCATCTGAACTAGATCCTGGAATACCACTGCCTTGATATTCCACTCATGCAGGTCTGTCCAGGATCTGCTTAATCTGTTTCCCACAATGCTCTGCACTGCACTGTATGATACCTAAAGAGTCAGAGAATACTGAGAGACCAGCTCCCAGGCTATCTCTGACAAAATGTACAGAGGGTAAGGCCACATACCCCCTTGTTTGTTGAGGAACCATGGTGTTGTCCACAACCACTAAAAGAGGAAATGTAGCCCATGGGTGGTGAAGGACCTTCAAGGCATGAATCACGCTCCCATGTGTATTTGGTCCCCAAGTGGCTTGCACTTGTACCCCCATCAACACAGCTTTCTAAGCAGTGTCAGACGAATCCATTTGGACCAATTACACTGGCACGGGGGGGGGTGGTTTGGATTACTACTCAGCTGTTCTTTCCACCATAGTAACTCCTGTCTAAAAAGGTTAGCACTGGCAAATGGGAATCCAAGGGGTGAAGATGCTGAGTCCAATAGTTTTGTACATACAACGGAATTTTTCTCATGTGAAGACAGTCCAGTGGTATGAGAATCATGAATGCCGTCAGTCCCAGAATTTTTAGGAATTCTCTTGCCAAGGCAACATTTCTCTTGAAGAATTCTAGAAACACTCTCTTGTAAGGCAGGATCTTGTCTTTGGGGAGAAAGGTTATTTTCTTGTTGGAGTCAATTAAGCACCCTAAAAGAGAAATTTTTGTGATGGTGTCAGACATGACTTTAGTAAATTCAACTTGAACCCTAGCTTGGAGAGTAAGGCCAAGACCTTTTCTAGTGATTCCAAACACTTGTACTCAGAGATTAGCAAGTCATCCAATGTACAGAAAAAAATGTGAATGCCAAGAGTCCAACAGTATGTCACTCCCAGGTAAGGAATTTAGCAAACATTTGAGGTGTAGTGGATAACCAAAAGGGCAATACGGAGTATTGGGAGTGTGAACCTGACAACAAATCTCATATATCTCCTGAAGTGATGAGCACTAAGAATAGGATAATATGCATCCCTCAAGTCCAGAGTGAATACTGTAGTCCAGCAACAGGGGATGCACTGTCTGTAGGGTGAGCATCTTGAACTTAAGGACCTTGACAAATGTACTCAGAAAGGAAAGTTCAACACTGACCTCCACAACAGCTCTTTTTTGGGAACCAGGAAAATTCTGGAGTAGAATGTTCTCATTCTTTCCAAAGGAGGGATCAGCTCTATGATCCATGAGTCCAGCATTCGTGGAAGAATAGGAAGGAATAATAATGTCTGGTCTGGCAAATGAGGGGAGACCCCCCCTACCAAACAGAGGTAGACATCCTTTCCACTGCCATCTGCAACCCCTGTCAACAATGTTGAGCCCCCATCTGTTGGAAACCAATGATGGCCAGGCTGCCTTGCTGAGAGCTAACTTTAAAGACATGACACCTGGTGGGAGACTTGAGAACAACATCAGAAGTTGAACTGGGGTTATCCTATATGGGAAATTAACCCCTCTTATTAGGCTTGGCTGAGCTTTTTTCCTGTCATTTTCTATAATTACTTTGGCTTTTGATTGGCTGGGACTTCTACTTGAAAGGCTGCCAAAAATTATCTTGTTTAAAGGAGCAGGACTTGGGAATATGGAACATGTTTTACACTCCTTGCATAAATTTACCTCTGTCATCCCAGTGTTTAAGGATCTAACTGGCTGCTGTACCAAGCACACAACCAAGCTAAAGAGGAGCATTCATAATCTCATTTTTCATCTCATCAGAAAAATTCTGGCTGTACGACCAAGCACACCTCCTTATCACCACTGACAATGTTGCATTTCTAAAACTAGTATCAGCTTCTCCAAGGCACTTTTTAAAGCATGTTTTGACACCTGAGAAACATTGGAAACAATATCCTTGACATAGTCCTTTTGCTCCACAGGTAACAATGCAGCAAACTCTTCAAAACTATACATACATCTCAACACAAACTTCCACATAAAACACTGGTAGATAAACACTTTAAAAGCTACCATGCTGGACTGTGTCAGCTTCTCTCTCTGGGATTCTAGCCATTTGTTATCTGAGGGAGTGGGTTTGAAGAAGACATAGTTTTCCTATTGTCCATGGTCACTGGGAACACAAAAGTAGGGTCCACAGACAAAGAGTCTTGGAGGCCAGGCAAAATACCTTTTTAGGCAGAGCCTTAATAAGCTGAAGAGAATTATAAGCTGTCTTATAAATGCCCTCCAGTGCTGGGATCAGTGGAAGAAAGGTCTCTAATCTGAGGCTTCATACTCCAAAAGATCATAAACCCTGCTAATCTCAGGGACAGCTGATGATTGCTCCCAATTAAATACATCCCTAAATCTAGTCAGCATTTGAGAAAAAGGAAACTTCTGCTTGGGGTCCTGTTGTACTTTGTCAGAAGAATCCAACTGATACGACTCAGACAGGTCAGAAATATTAGGTTCAGCATCCCAATCACAATAAGGATTCTTAGATGACTGATATTTGTTGGAAGCATTGCTGTTACTCATAATCCAGGGCTGGACCATGTAATGCACTGCCGGAATAATGGATCTAGCCATGGCCACCATCTCAGGTGGGATATCAATCTAAAACAAAGAGTAAAAAGGTCACACAGATAACCAACTGGTTAAAAAACAAAAAAAGAAAAATCTAGCAAAGCTAGACTTCTAACTGTGTGATATGTTAAACCTCTTGCATCAGAGGCCTCATGGGATATATGCAAATCACTCCTTAAGGATATCAGATGTTTCAGCTGAATGGCAATTCCGAATTTCCATGACTTTTTCTTTTACTTTCATTTTTAAGTCTATTTATGGAAAATTTCAGACCATTAAAGCCAAACCCCACTAGCTGGGGATATGCATGTTTCTGCCTTCTTATGACATCATCAGCACAGCATAAGAGGAATGTTTGACCTTTGAAAACATAGGGTTATTATACCCAGCTGATATCCATAAACATTAGGGTGTCTACAAAATATCCCAACTAACAAACTAAAACAAAGATGGACATTCAGAATTGCCATTTAGCTGAAACACCTGGTATCCTTAAGGGGTGATTTGCATATATCCCATGAGGTCTCTGATGCAAGAGGTTTAAGGTATCCCATAGTTAGAAGTCTAGCTTTGCTAGATTTTTTCTTTTTATGTTTTTTAACCAGATGGTTAGCTGTGTGACCTTTTTACTCTTGTTTTAGTTTGTTAGTTGAGATATTTTGTAGACACCCTAATGTTTATGGATATCAGCTGGGTATGATAACTCTGTGTTTCCAAAGGTCAAGCATTCCTCTTATGCTGTGCTGATGATGTCATAAGAAGGCAAAAACATGTATGTCCACAGCTAGAGGGGGTTGACTTTAATGGTATGAAATTGTCCATAAATAGATTTAAAAATAAAAGGAAAAGAAAAAGTCATGGACATTCTGAATTAACTTTTAGCTGAAACACCTAATATCCTTAAGGAGTGATTTGCATATATCCCATGAGGCCTCTGATGCAAGAGGTTTAAGGTATCACACAGTTAGAAGTCTATCTTTCTAGATTTTTCTTTTTGTGTTTTTTAACCAGGTGAAATATCAGTCAGATTCTGCTGTCCCACCACATGATGGGTCTTCTGCCTCTTCTTAACATGCACTACACAACTAGGAGAATCTCTAGAGGCAAATATATCAACACTGGTAATGGACTCTGCATCCCTGACTTTCTCTGCACCTAAAGGGTTTGGTTTCTTCCATACCTGAAGCAGCCAGTGATATAACTCCAAAGGATGGGTTTAACCCTCATTAGCACAACTGTGGTACTGTCATAACACCAGGGGATTTGGAGGCAACAGAAGGTGAGTGGTTTGATAGCCTGCCAAAAGTGAAGGCTGCTGTGGAGTCACAAGCCGTAGGCTTAGGCATATGTTTGGACTTTTTTGTTTCATTTTTAGGTACACACAGGGAAGATGGGAGGGATGGGGGAACTGTATCTGAATCCATCAAGACAGGGGAGAAAAATAGCCAGATCTATATCAAGTACTGGGTGCATGGTCAGCTCAATACCAAATGGACAAATACCACAAACTTCCCTCTAAATAGTAAAACTAAAGACTATTTATACAGGGATACTCTACTGAATACTGCACTGTGGAAAAAAGTCTATAATTTCAGTAACACAGCACTTAACAAACAGGCAGTGGGAGGAATCATTAGCTTTGACAGCCTGCCAGATTGAGGATAGCAAGGCACTTCTACCCATTTGCCAGTATGGCATTGTGTTGAACATTTTAATTATTACATGGTAGAGTACATCCACTAATCAGTGTCGGTTCTAAACTTCTTTACCACATTCCTTTAGCAAAGACTTGGTTTTGAGCTCATTCTATCTCTATTCTTTGCTGGCAAATAATAGTGGCTCTGTTTAAAACTTCATGAAAAGTTGGAGTTGCATTTTTCCACTTTTTAGTAATAACTTTCCTTGCTGTTGCTAGAATACCACATAATAAGGGATATTATGTCTTCACATGCATCCAGAGACTGGAGCATTAAACAGAATTAAATGCTTAGATATATTACAATTTTCAGACTACAATGTTTTCATAAATATCTGATTTTTATTTTGACAATAGTCATTTAATATTTTACACTCATAAAATGTGTTGAAAACTGTTTTTAATTACCTTTACACCTGTGATTTATATATTTTGCAGGGATTGTGTTCATTTGATTGTCAGTTAACTTTATTAACAAAGAAAAAAGGTAGTTCATTGAATCTAAAACTCATTTGATCGACACTACATTTGATTGATGCTCATTTCATTGAAAAGTGTGACATGGTATAGAATATGCAAAGCCCCCCTCCTGCAAAAAAACTTATGTGTATGAAATGTCAATGAAATAATGTCAATCAAATGAGTTTTAGATTAAATGAAAGACTATTTTCTTATCGATTAAGTGAAATGGCGATGTAGTTAAATATAATACTTTTGCAGTTTCACGTCATATAATAAAAATTCCATATAGAAATTTCCTTGTAAAAATCTCTACTTTCTGGGTTTTAAGATTGGGACAGTTAATCATTGTCCGTGTATGAAATAATTAATTCACCTTTGAAATGTTTAATAAAATCAACTTTTAGGCTAGAGAGGCTTGCATTTAAATTTATTTTTTCTGATATTATCAAAGCAAGGTATTATGTATGGTTCCTTTTCCTTTCCTGACATAACTTGTATTTTTACTGTCAGAAATTGTTTCAAGTTTTCAATCAATATCTAGTCACTTGAATCCAGCCTAAAAATTGCATGAAGGTATCAATAAAATTGTGTGGCCCTTTGAACAGTAAAACAACTATGTACTAACTTTACTGCTTTTATTGAACAAAACCTGGTTTAAAAGATGTATGAAAGATAGATGAAATCCATTTTTTTAAAGGGTGAAATCTATATATGAATTTTCTGAGAGTTATAGGATGTTGTTTGACTTGATTGTATAGCCATTTAGATGACTACTTAAAACAATTTTACTGTCTATAATGTGATGAGTTTGTGGAATGTCTTTTCAGTTTTTTTATCATTTTAAAGATATTTACACATTGATTTCCACCAGGCTTCATATGAGAAAGCTGTCTGATTAGGCACAATTTTAAATACTGAAGCCAGTGAATAAGCCACAGTTTCAAGTAAACTAATACCTCCCCCCCATCTCAAGGTCTGGATTGATACTGAGTGCTTTTGCTGCTTAGTCATTTAGTCGAATCCAAATCTTTATCACCACAAAGAATTTAGCACTCCAGACCTGTTTGTCAAGTTAAGATTTATTACTTCAATAATGCTGTCCAACCACTTTATCTTGTGCTGCCCCCTTCTTCTTTTGCCTTCAATATTTACCTGTATCAGTGTCTTCTCTAGTAAAACCTATCTTCATATTATGTGATCAAAGTACTCAAGTTTTAGTTTTTCTATCAGGTCTTCCAGTGTATACCCTATATTTAAGTCCTGGTACTATTTCAATCTTCTTATAGTCCATGGAAATCTCGAAAGTTTTCTATAACGCCACAGTTCAAAAGCATTGACTTTTCTGGTATACTGCCTTACTTATAGTCCAACTCTCACAGCAATATGTTACTCTACTAGGAAACCCATGACTCTGGCTGTACAGACCTTTGTTGACATGGATTTGCTCTTTAAAATCCTTTCCAGATTTGGCATATCTTTCTTAACACAAAAACAGTGTCTTTTAATTTCATGTTTGCAACCACTATCTGCAAAAATCATTAAGCCCAAGAAAGTAAAATATGTCACTACCTTCAATTCCTCCCCATCTATTTGCAAAAGAATTGAGAGAGCCAAATTTCATAATCTGGAGGATTTATGATGCTGAGAAACAAATCAGGTTTTGTACCTTCTATTGCACCTTCATCAACAGCCTTTTCAACTCCTCCTCACATTTCTCCATTAGCGTGGTATCAAATACATATCTCTCACAACAATGTTGATTCCAATGTCTGATTCATCTCACCAAACATATTGTATTGTACATTCAGTATATAAATTTAATAAGAAGGGTGCCAATATTCAGTATATAAATTGAATAAGAAGGGTGCCAATATTCAGTATATAAATTGAATAAGAAGGGTGCCAATATACAATCTAGTACTCATTTCCCAGTCTTAGACATGTCACCTATTCCATATTCAGTTCAAATTGTTACTTCTTGTTCTGCATATAGGTTCTCTGGGTGACAAATAAGGTGACCAGTATCCCAATTTCTCTAAGAATGTGCCATACTTTGTTATGGCCCACACAGTCAAAGGGTTCAGAGCAGTCAATAAAGCAGAAGTAAATAAAAAAAGTAAAATTCTACCATATATTTATATGAGTATCAAGGAAAGGTCATAAATATTTTGTTTAGCTTTGTATTTATTTAAAGACATTTAATGTTTGGAGATTAATATAATTTTAAATAGTTTTAATCTGAGTCCAAAGGAAATGAATATCATATTCCATCTTGTATTAATGCTTTAATTTTTATTATGTACTCATAAATAGTTTGCACTATAAGCTTAGTATCCTACAATCTAATTATTCCTAAATATTTTAAGTTTGCTTTATCTCATCTAAAACATATGCCTTTGGATTCATTTAAGAGCCTAGTATGAGCCATACAGCTTATGCTGAAAAGACCCTGCTACCACAATGTGCTAATTTGTCATTCAGAGAAATATTTACTGTGATGAAATAAGACCTCATTATCAGCTCATTTTCATGTCTCTGAATCACATTTACTACTGTGATATACAGATCCATGCTGATTAGCACATAACAGTAATAACCTGCTGATCATGTAGGCAGCAGCTTTCCCCCTAGTCACACTCCCACACCCACAAGTTGTGACGCCCATGCCCAGGCCCAGCAATCAAGGAGCCTCAATCCTCACCACTAACACCAGTGAGGGGCATCTCATATAGGAGGAAAGGATAACAAATGCATACAGTAAAGTGCAATTTCCCTTAAGAGCACACAGAGATCACAGTCAGTCTGGGGCTGGTCCCTCCCTCACTCTCCAGGTCCCCAATAAGACTGCCCACTGGCACAGCTATAGGGTCCAGATCTCAGCCTAGTGGACAGGCTAAAACATCCAGCACCCTCTCTGTCCAACCAGTGCTTTGCGTCCCTGCCCAGGTAGCTCACACACACACACACACACACACACACACACACACACACACACACACACACACACACACACACACACATGCACACACACGCACACACACACACTCACACTTTGAGAAGAGGTTATACAACAACACAGACACTCCTGGGAAAGTCTGGCACAGGTTCTCCAGCTGTGCCCCTTTTTCCCAGACTATACGGTAGTACCAGATGGCACCACCCACTAATATTTATAAGCTACTCAAAGGCCCTTAAAAGGGTGTCCAATTATTACTGTACAATATTATTATCCAATTGGTAGTATAGCCCAGGGCTAAAACTATTGGAGTGGCGTTGTACAATTTTACCAAAGGCATGCAAGTACTCTAAAGAGCTTAAATTATCTCTACAAAAACAGCCACAGTTGAAAGGGTTTAAAAATATTTAATAACAAATAGTCAAAACACAAAACAATACTTTTTACTACACAGTGCCAGTCAAGAGTTCAGAGATCACAGAGAAATACTTAAAATAATTCAGTAGTACAGTTCTGACATCACAGAAAAACACTTAGTCTTAATCTTTCTAGTTTCTAGCTATTTCTAAGAGAAAACACAAGTCTAAGATAAACTTACATATAGATCAAAGACAGTGTTGAGTTGGATGGTCAAGACAAAAATGTTAAATGCTCTCTGATTTTCTCTGTTTTTAAAATCGCATTCTTGGTTCACATTACATCATTCTTCACACTTTCCTGGGGTTCCCAGGCTAACAGGCTACATTCTTTAGTAAGCTCACACCAGGTCAGGAAGCAAAGCCATTGAGGACATTTATGCATGCAAATTCTGGCTGTTAACTCTGGCCTTAACACAATAGCAAGAATTCTTTAATCTAGACCAGCCAGAGCCGTGTTTACATCAAATGGTCACAACATGATTTACTTGGTCAGTAGAGTGCACTGTTGTTACATTTTTTCAGTTCCACATGTAACACTATTTTTACCATTTAAGACAACAAGTCTGTGGCTTACATTAATATTTACAAATGACAGACTTATCTATAAAATTCTATCTGGCTAGGCTGGCAGCCTTCATCTATCTTCACCCAATCTTCACACAAGTACACAAACATGAGCATACAAACCCACACAGACACACACCTACACACCACAGTCCCTGTCCATGAGCTGTCTGCCCTACCATCATTCTCCTCACCCTTGTTATAGTTGAAGTGCCATTTAGTATGCCCTGGTGGCTAGTATGTCTCCCACCTCCAATAACTGTAATACTGTAAGTGCCATTATGGCACTGTCATGGTGGCTAGTGAATCCACCCACCCTCAATCTTTGTACTGCTGTTGGTGCCATTACATCTCTTCCAATTAAGAGTAATCCCTGATGTTTAGTGAATCCCTGTACCCCACCTCACCCCCAATCGCAGTACTACTTTCAGTGCTATTATGGCACTTCCAATTAGGTGTCTTGTGAATCCCCCATCCCAGATCCCCATAGTGCTGCTGGTGCCATTAAATCACTTAAATATATGGTATCCCTGATGTCTAGTGTCTTCTCCACTCCCGATCCCAATAGTGTCATTAGTGCCATTAAGGTACTTCTCTATATGGTATCCCTGGTGTCTAGCAGTTCCCTCACCCCTAATCCTTTTATTAATGTTGGTACAATTAAGGCGCTTTACACTTCTGATTTATCCCTGGTGTCTAGTGGTACCCTCCACCCCCGATCTCTATAGTGACACTGGTGCCATTAAGCTATTTCAGTATATGGTGTCCCTGGTGTCTAATGATTCCCCCCACCCATTAACTCTATAGTGCCATTGGTGTCATTAAGGTACTTCAGTATATGGAATCCCTGGTGTCTAGTGGTACCCCCCCACCCCTGATCTCTATAGTGCCATTTGTGCCATTAAGATACTTTAGTATATGGTACCCCTAGTGTCTAAAGGTTCTTCCCACCCTCTCATCCTCGTAATCCTGTCTGGTAGTTAAACATGGCCTTTCTTGAATCCAGTCCATTGTTTTTTCTGTGCATTATTAATATTCTGGTGTTTTCATAAAATTGTTTTCTTTGCCAAGGTTGTATTTTAATTTTGACATATTTTCAAATACTTTTAAGGAGTTATATATATAAGGTATTGATGCATTTATGTTCCCTATTGTGACCAAAATATTAACAATGAGTTATTGGAATAAAAACTATCTGAAATTTTAAATACTACAATTTCTTTATTTAATCTAATGTGGTTTGTAAAGTGTTCTACAGCTAAAGCAAATAAAAGTGGTGGCACAGGAAAGGCCTGTTTTGTCCCTTTTCTAATATTTATCAATTGATATATAGCTTCTTATTTTAATATACACTTTAGGGCTAGATTTCAAGAAAGTCTTACACCAAGCTGTACCAAGTGTTTGGTGTTATTAAAGAGGTAATTTAATAGTTTCAGAGTATTTAAAGGGGCAATGTAACAAGCAGTGTGGTATGCATGAGAATAGTAACACTGACATTATAAAATGAATAAGGAACTAATCTAGTATATGTTGGCTTTGCTTACATATTGGTTTTAAAGAAACACACACACACACACACACACACACACACACACACACACACACACACGTGTGTGATTATTCATACATACACACATCTACATATATATATATATATATATATATATATATATATATATATATATATATATATATATATATATATATATGTGTGTGTGTGTGTATATATATATATATATATATATATATATATATATATATATATACACATGCATATATACATACACACACACACACACACACACACACACACACACACATATTAAAATACAAATATATTTTCAGAGGTGTGGCTAGCTATTTTTCCCCAATACCATTTCACAGTCCAGTACCTCTCCAGAAAAAAAAGCTCTTCTGCTCATTTACATATTTCCCATGAGTCTTTATCACAAAGCTATAATATCATGCTTATAACAGTAGTTATCTAAGTTGGCACTGTGTATTCCCAGGTTCACGATGTACAACTGCAAGTATGATATATCTTCTATATATGGTTCAATTATACTATGCAATCATCACATGTATAATGGACTTTAAAAATACCAATATTGGTATTGTGGTACATATTAAATCATTTTTGGATTGGTGTTCTAATACTCATTTTGTTTTAAGTATACTGTTATTGGTTAATTAATTGTATTTTCTATTTACGTCTGTAAGGCATATCAAGATTGCAGCAATTATTTCTGTTATTTGGTTTATATTTCTCTTGTATTGCAAATCGGTCAATATCTTGGCAGATGGTTCAGTGACTATGCATAAAACACAGGAATGCAGCAACCAGCGTATGTCAAACAGCATACATGAAGAATCTAAGATTAACAATAAAAATGTGATTGTTAACTGACCTCATAGTTATATTTGGACTTTTATGCATTATTCATTTCATTTGCAGTGACAACATTCTGTGATTGTACAGTGTATGAATAATATACTGTAGTATGATATACTGGCATCACAATACACTCTGAAAACACATTAGGATACAATTATGTTGACAGATCATGTATACTATACATGTATCTGACAATGACTCATGAGTAATATGCAGACTAGAGCTGGACACATCACTATTACACCTCTGTTTCTAGATATAAGAGGTCTAAATGGATGTGTGAACCTTAATCTTTACTTTGAACTGCCTACCAAAACAACTTGAGTTAAAAAGTCAGAGAGGGTCCCATGTATGACAGCAAATGATGACTCCAGTATAGCTACAATAATTACTATACCAGGATACTTTAGTAATTCAACAGGACAAAGTTCTGTTCAAACATGACAAAGTTTGGTTCACCCATGGTCTAATAAATGTGCACCTTCATTAACTGTACAAACATCTGAGCCACTGCCAGCAGAATGAAACAGTTTGATGCTGCCTACAACATATTTTAATGCTATGATATTCACTGCACTCTACCGCCACTCGTTCTACGAACCAATGTTCTGCTATGGTGACCTCTAACGGGAACAGCCAAAAGGAGAAGAAGAGGGATATTCACTGCACACATGGTTGACACAATGAATGTTGAACAAATATTATATTACCTTGGTCTGCCACTGCTATTAGTAAGTGTGTAGCACGTTTACTGTTATGTGGTCATGTCAATGTTGCTAAAAATATGCAACTACTCGAGTAATTGGTAATATGTTAACCACAACTAAGAAAGCTATTTTCTAAGTTCCATATTCATATAACTACATTTTACCAGCATGACAAAGCCTGTAATAATAGTAGGTGATAATGGATAATATAGCTTCTAGTACTGTTCAGGAGTGGTATGTGAATGTATTGTTACAGTTTCACAGTCAATCACATTACTAACATTTATAAATCACTACTGAATTGATGGTGTGCATTGCTTTACACAGGAAACTATTCAATACTATACAATCATGTTAAGCATACATCTGAGGCTATGGAAAGCTAACACATAACTTTATGTGTATCCAAGGTACTCTAACTCACGTGATTTTCTAGACATACCTGCAAAATTCAGATATCTGCAATTACATCCATTCTATGGTAAGTCATGTATCATATATATATATTCTTCTGAAAGACTTGTTTTCTTTTCCAAATTCATAGAGTCTACACAATTTTGTGGGTGTTTATCTCCTCTAAGCTAAGATACCAAGTCATTCAGTGCAACACAGCTGATTAATCCCCCTATTTTGGGGTCACTGTTTGGGTGCAATTGGAAAGAGAAGAGAGACCCTGGGAGCTATCATATTGGATGGCTTGAAACACTGGCAGGAAGCCCTACCCCTATTTGTGCTGGCACTATTCAGAAGGCAATTGTGAGGTACTGGGCATGGCCTTCTTTATGTGTGTCCACACTACCTCCAAAGGAGACAATACTCTCCCTGGCCTGCCCATTCACCTAGTCCAGATGCCATTCACGGTTCCGGTATTGACTAAGATCCAGGGCCACAAGGACTACCTGCTTCACTAAAACATATAGTCATTATCACATTCATCAAATAGAAGTGAACAAGCATAGCCTTATAATTCCTTTCTCTTTCCAGGTCCTATAGGTAACTAAACTGCAAAAATGAACCTAGGTCTGTGTTGCTGTCAGAGCTTCATCCCTCTACATCAGTATAGCTGGCATGCTCCACAACATTTACATGCTTAGGCAAACAGTACTGGATCAGAATGTATTTGGGAATATTGGAACCGTGTGCTATCAGTCCCTGTCAAAGTAAACATTTTGCAGAGAAAAGGACTCTGAAACATTGCTTGCTAATGAGGCCATTAGTGATATATCGAATTAGAGAGCCAAATATGGTGCCAATATGTCATACAAGTCTGTAATATTCTGAGACATGCATATATATTGGATTATTATCTCTATAATTACCAATGCTATTAGGACTTAACTGCTCATTTAATAACAGTGTGCATTTAGTTGTATATCTCTCTGACTGAAATACGAAGTCCTTTAAAGTGTGATACCAAATAAGGATGTTCTTACTTAATTATATAACATTTGGTATTTGTATGCAGTGTTATTACTATTTTTGTCTTTAGTGGTTTGTTTTAACTCTTTAGGATAGTGCTTTATCTCTGTGGCAATCCACAAGTCTCATCAGTCCAAGTTTTCTTTCATGTTTTTATTGACTCAAATCAGTCTAATGACATCACTCTCTTCTTCCCTTTTCTATCATTCACCATCTCTCCTCAATCAGTTACTGAGAAATACTTCCACTATTTTGCCCTGTATCTTTCAATTTCTTCTTTTAATGGTAAAAGTATTTCTAAATCTTTATATTGTAACACTGACTGAGTGTTACATTTTCATGGTTAAGGCAGTCTTACTTATAATATGTTTTAGTTCAATACTTCATGGTTTAAATTAGCTTTCATATTAACATTGCATATTTACATCCCCAATCTAGATTTTACATTTCATAGGATCATATGAAGTTACTAAACTATTGGCCCTGGGGCCCTCATAAGCCTAGCCAAGAGTTTAGCCCATGTTCAGACAAGTCAGCACCCAAAGCCACTGTCCACCAGGGACACATGTGGAATCCCAGGGATGTGTTTTATGTTTCCCATCCAGTTATCCAGGTTGAACTTAAAAAGGCATAATGAGATACTTTGCTTGATGTGGAGAGGAACGTCTATTCCACAGATGGGGGAGTCTCTGGGAAACAAATCTGTCCTGCCAACAAGTCCTACTGATGTCACAGACCAGGTTGAGGTCGCGTGTGTGGGTTACTTGACTGGAGCTTGACTTGCGGATATGCAGAAGTCCCTTCAAGGCGGGGTCTGAGATTGCTTTGTATGCCAGACAGCGGTCACCTCTGAGGAGTCTGTTTGAAACTGAGTAGAGTGGCAGAGCATTTAGCCTATCTGTGTAGGGTAGATGTTTGAGGCCCTGGATTCACCAGGTCAGGAACCTCTTTGGTCTTTCCAGCTGCTGCATGTGCTTTGCAAGGTACATGCCAAAAGGGGTGTTGTACTCAATAATTGGCCTTATAAGGGAAGAATACAGGGATGTTATGGCCTCCTTGTCCCTGGATGAGATACCCTTACTTATGAGGTGAGCCATGTAGAAAGCTTTCCTTACAATGGAAGCAACATGGTTGTTAAAAGTCAGGTTGCTATCAGCCTGGGTGCCCGAATCCCTCATGACTGATTGCGTGCTTAGGACATTGTTATTAATGTGATAATATGTTGGGACTTGACTCTCCCCAAAGGGGATGATGATGCATTTTTTGGCATTCAGCTTGAGGCCATGTTTCTGACACCAGTCATTTGTTTGGGTGAGACCTTCTTGGAGGGTGTCCACATCACTTGGGGAAATGATGACCATGTCCAGCTTGCAGTCATCTACAAACTTGGTCAGTCATAACCCACTGGTTTTGGTCTGCACCTCAGAGAAGTATATCCCAAATAACAGAGGCCCCAAGACTGATCCTTGGGGTACGCTGCTTGTTACGGGTCTACTGCTTGAGGTGCTTATCCTATTTTGATTAGGTGGATTCTATCAGTGAACCAGTTTGCTACCCATCTGGTAATATATGGATTGATGCCTATTTGAGAGAGTTTATCTATTATTTCTGAGTGGGGAACAGTGTCAAAGGCTTTCACCAGGTCAATGTAGGCGGTATGCACCATCTTCCCCTCGTCCATGGCTTTGGTGACTGTCTCAAAGAAGTCGGCCAGATTTAACATGACCACCCCTTGACAAAGCCAAACTGTGTGGAGTCAAGTGTTTGGAGGTTGCCATGTCCCTGTTAATCAGGTCCATGATAATCCATTCCATGGCCTTGCAGATCAGGCTAGTTAGGCTGATGGGTCTATAATTTCCTGGATTGGTGGACACTCCACCTTTGTGTAAAGGGATGACAGTGGCTGTCCTCCACTTGGCTGGGACAAAGCCAGTACTCAGGCTTTGGTTGAATAGAGTGCCTAATGGTCTGGCAAGTTCATGCCTAAGTTCATGTAGGATGCAGCCTGGGTTGTTATCAGGTCCCATGGAGGCTGTATTTTTTGCCTTTGAGAGAGCAGTGATAACCTGTTCCCTAGAGATAAGAGGAGGGGGCAGGTACTCGGGATGTCCTAGTTTACTGATGGGGGGACAGAGGGGTGAAGTTTTCACTGAATCTGTCAGTCAGTAGGTTGGTTATATCTACAGCATTTATGTATGTGGTGTCCTTGACCACCAGTTCTGAACAGATCTGGGTGTTTCCTTTGAGATTGCAGACATATGTAAAGAAAGCCTTCTGATTGTCTCTAGTAGATGTGGTCAATTTGGACTCTAAGTTGGCTTTAGAGGATTTCACTAGTGCTCTTATTTGATTGTTTAGGCTAAGGAGAGATTGCTTCCAATTGGGCACCTGCTCCTGCTTGGTCCTGGACAGCATTTTTTCCTTTTGTTACATAATTTATTTATTGCAGATGTCCACCAGACAGGTTTACTCTTCCTTGCAGAAGATGATTTAGTCCTGTCAGGTATTCCTGATTCCATGCATCAATATAAGTGCTTGTATAGTAGTTTGATGTAGGTTTGGACATTGATTCCAGTTCCTACAGAAGGAGGCTGTGAAGCTGTTTATACCATCCCTCAGGAGGTTGTAATCGGTTTTGGAGAAGTTTTTTGTTTGACTCTAGCTGGGGGGGGGGGGGTCAGGGGAGATGCTGACTTCAAAAGTGACCATTTTATGGTTGGATCTTACCAGGGAGGATGATACTATAGGGGTGCAGCAGTGGTTATTCATGTTGGTTAATACCAAGTCCAGGATATTATCACCTCTTGTGGGGGTATCAACAAGCTGTTCCAAGGCATTTGCATTGATAAAATTGAGGAATCTCTGGGCATTTGTGTTCTGACATGAATAGTTTTTCCAATCTATAGTTGGGTAGTTAAAGTTGCCCAGGATCAGGGTAAAGGTTTGAATCTCAATTGATTCAAAGAGGTCCAGATAGATGGAGTGGGCATCTTGAGTCAAATTTGGGGGCCTGTAGCTTCTCCTGTGAGTCATACTGTTTGACCAGCCTGGAGGTGAGTGTGTCTTTAATATATATTGAAACTCCACCTCCTTTGGCTTTGCTACCCACAGTTTGGGGTCTGAATGCATGATAGGATGAGTAACCAGGTAAGGGTGGGGTGCTCTCTGCAGTTTTGAACTAGGTTTCTGTCACTGCACAAATGTCAGCATCTTCCAAGGTTAAGAATGCTTGCAATGAGTGCAGTTTCATGTTTTGACTCCTAGCGTTTAGCAGCATGACCTTTAATTTGTGCTTTGTTGAAATTTTTATGTTGGTTGTATCAGCCTCATGACTTTTCCTAAAAAAAGGCACTATGGGGGAGGCAAGGACCTCTGCCAGAAACCTGAAGCCCAAGTGAGACAGATGCAAGCCATCTCTAGCAAAGCATCATGGTCTGACGATCATATCTTCCAGGGCTATCAGGTACTGGATCCCCCTGGAATGACACCAGAAACTAAGCCAATTGTTAAAGTCAGTCATTTTGTGTTTGTATTGAGGCATTTGCCTATTATTTTGCACTGTTAAGATTTACACGTGAAAATATAAATGCTATCTTAATATTTCATTTGTTTAGTAGTCACAATTCTTATCATGTTTTTCAGTTATTCTCCTTTTTCACATCTTCAAAAATTTACATAAGTAAAATATTTTTTTACCTTTATTGTCCTATCCTTCTGAGCATCTTCTTTGTTTAGTTATCTCAGACTGATTTTCTTTCCAGAGTAAAGTTAATTCATTAACAGTTATACATTTCAAGTTATGACTAGACATGTATATTTTAAATTTATAAACAGTTTTGTCTTCATTTACAAGTGTTTCTTTTTTATAAAGAAATATATTTACAGAACTGTGGGGTGAACATTGGTGCCCCTTTTGCAAATACATATAAAAACAAATATGTTTTAGTGAACAGAATTTATTCTTAGAGAAATTATCTTTTCTTACAAGCAAATTGTGGCTGACATCTTTTTTGGAGGGAGACGGGTGAAAGATCAGAGGAAATACAGCAGTTTGTAAATTAAGTAAATCCAACAATTTAGTTTTTTTTTTATTTTATTTTTAGGGGGGATTTTAAAATCCGTATAATTAATGGCAGCATAAATTTCTTAGACATCACTAAAATTAGTCACAAGAATGTTCCACTACTGTATATAAGAAACCAGCGAAAAAATAGATATATATTCTTACACAGATCTGGCATGCACCCTAATTTTATTTTAGAAATATGGTTAAAGGGCAAACAGTACAGATTTGCAGGTTAAATACTAATGATGAAACAGCTTCTTCACAACTTAACAACATGACAGACAATTTTAGACTAACAATTTAAGATAAAAAGTAGATATTACTAAAACATTGTAATTTATAAATGAGCGGACACTGCAAACTTTTACTTCTCTGAGGAAAATGTCATGTCGTTAGAACACAGACAGTCCAATAAAATTATCAGAGTCAACCTTATGTACAATAGACAAATATATGCAAAATATAATAAAGAAACACTAGCATGTATTCATTTCTTCTAAAGGACTTGCAAATGCCATATCAGAATAACTTAGATTCTCATTTAAGCAAGCCAAAAATGTAAAGAAAAAAATTATGCTATAAGCAAATTAACTTCACACAAAATGGAATGTTCAGCCAGAGAAACGTTACGACACCACCTTACAACTGCCAGCAATGTTGATCTCCATAAAATGAAAAATTCAGTATATTTCCAATAACAAAAAATTTCTTTGAATATTTTGCATATTGTGATTTTAAAAATAGTGTCTATCAGGTAATATGTACTGTATGATCTGCTTGTATGTAGGCAAGGCAAATACGAAGTTTAAGGAGTGATAAGACTAAGTGCTCCGTATAACCATATCTCTAAATGTGATGAGAAACATGACATTAGGCCTGTTGAATTATAAGCTGTACAAAACAATGGAAGAGTTGGAGATATATTAGTGTACTGAGAAGTGTGAGTAAAACTGGATACATTTATTAGAGGCTGATTAGACATCATCTTTGAATGGGTGGACTAGTATGAAACCTGTCTTGAAATTTAGACCATTAAGAAATTTAACTTACTTATTAATAATAATAACAAGGTGAGCCTTGGTTGGATAAAGTGCTCCCAAACACTTAAAAATATAAGATAATATAAACCAAAGCTGATGATAAGTGAGAGAGCACAGCAGATCAATTAACCAGGATTCCTTGTTAAATATAAAGACTTTAATCCACGATTCCAATGACAACGTCCATAAAACGTCCATAAAACATATAATGCTGCAGCTGATGAGCGCTTTCACTCACAAAATGAGTTTCTTCAGATCAAAATGCTGCTACCCATAATGCCCCTATATATACACATACATCAATAAAAATCAATTGACTATCAATTAATCATTAAAATTGTATATCACATACTAAAAAACATTAAAATTGATACATTCCTAAAACATGCTTCTAAACAATACTTCTATTGAATACAAAATCATATAATTTATACAAACTATTTAAATAATTCTTAAGAACTATATTTAAAACTTCTAGAATACTATTCCTTTGTGTATATATACAAGCGTATAATGCAGTTAGAGCATAACATGTCAGTAAATCAACATATAAGCATCTAAACACCAATGTTATAACTTATGTATAGAATATTTAGGATATTATCCTATATTATCTATGCTTAATATTTATGTTCCTTCTTTTCTTAAGAGCTGGTTTTATTGAAGCCCTCTCATTAGGCCAGACCCCCTGTCAGCCCTCAGTCTCGTAATCCATTTACTTTCCCTATCTTCTGTGTGGTTCCTTATGTCACCACCTCTAATACAAGGTTCAATTATTTCTAAAACCCTGAAAAGGAAAGTATGTGTATTCCCTAATTCTACTACGTGTTTGGCCAGTGCATTCTTTGTATTCCCTTTCCTCATGTGGTATGTATGCTCACATATTCTATCCTTGAGCTGTCGATTCGTTTTGCCCACATAGAACGCATTGCATAACTGGCAGACTGCCAGATATACAATGTTCATACTGTTGCATGTTGCATCCACTTGGGTCTTAAACTGTATATGGGAATCAGGGTGCACAAATGATGCACTGCTGTCAATATATACACATTGATTACAATGCCGACATGCCTTCGTATGACAGGACTCAGTTCCTTTCTCATCCTTCTTTGAATAACATAGGAGTCTTTTCAAATTTAATTTATTCCTATATAAAAATCTTGGTTCATTCCCTACCACCTGTCTGATCCCATCATCTATACATAATATAGACCAATGTTTATTAAATATGTCTATAAGATTTCTATTGTCACTAGTGTATGGTAGTGAAATCCTAATAGCATTTCTGACTGTTCGTTTATCATTGTCTAATGCAGGTCTAGGTCCATAGTATGGTGCTGCTCTATTCAGCCTAAGTTCATGCATATCACTGAATTGTCTATCAATCTCTCTGCTACTATAGCCCCTATCTTTTAGTCTCTCTTTCAAGTCATGCATACCTGTTTCGAAGCCTGCCTCAGTGACATTGAGTCTAGAGACACGCATGCCTTGTCCTCTAACTATATTATTAAATATATAACTGGGATGCATGCTAGCTCTCGATAGTAAAGTGTTACGATGGCACGGCTTCCGATATACCCCTGTATTCAACAACCCATTGTCCATTTTCTCAATAAACAAATCTAAAAAATCTAATCTGTGTGTTGAGTAACACATTGTGAACACTAAATAATTGGTCAAACCATTAATCATTCCATGAAATTCATGTAGTGAGTCAACATCTCCTCTCCATAGCATAAACACATCATCTACAAAACGTTTGTAAAATATAGTAGATCGTGTAAATTCATTAGTGCTAAATAGCACTTCATTCTCCCAATATGCCAAAAACATATTGGCATAGCTGTTTGCACATGGCGTACCCATGGCAACCCCAGCTTGTTGTTTGTATATTATCTCATCAAACATAAAAACATTGTTCTCAAGTACAATGTTTAACAAATGTACCAATAGTTCTATGTGACTTGGTGTAAGTGTGCTATTATCCAATAGATACTGCCTAATATATCTGATGCCCAGTTCATTGGGTAATATTGTGAACAGTGATTGAATGTCAGACGTAACCAATATCAACTCATCACTGCTTATCCCACTTTTCATACAGTCATAGAGTTCAAGTAAGAACTGCTTCGAATCCCTAAGTATAGTCGGATTCATATTCAACACAGGGTGCAGATGTTTCTCTATATATACAGATATATGTTCAGTGACCCAACCCTGTCCTGATACCACTGGTCTCATGGGTGGGTCACTGACATTTTTATGTATCTTTGGAAAACCTTGTATCACAGGAATAAGTGGATTCGGAATCATAAGATATTCAAATAAATCTTTATCAATGATCCTACCATTATGCATATCAAATAGCTCATTCCCTATTTCCAATATAATACTTCTCACTACGGAGGGATCAATTCTTAAATAAAATTTATCACTTAATAATCTCATCATTGCTGAGTGATAGCACGTAGTGTCCATCACGACAACTTGACCTCCCTTATCTGCTGGTCTGACTGTAATCGCCTTGTTCAATTGCAGATCACGTAAGCTTGCCCTCTCTCTCCTACTAAGATTGTCTTTATTCCTAAGATTGGGCTTTCCATTAAAATATTTATGTAACTCATCTTCGGTCAATTTTAGGTAAGCCTCGACCAGTGGATGATTCACCGGTATATAACTACTCAATTTTTTGAATGTTAATACTGACTCATTACTATTCGCAGTGTCTATGGTGTTATTCTGAAATAATAACTTGAGCATCAGATTACGACAAAACAACTTAGTATCTAACACTGTATCCACTAAATTACTACAACCACTAGGAATAAAGTTTAACCCTTTCTCCAATAAGCTTATTTCAGAGTGTGTAAGTTCATGCTTAGATATATTGCAGACTAATGAATCAACTTTATATGTGTTATCATTCATTACACTTAACCCACTCATTGACCTATTTTGTTCCTCCACATTTTCTTTATCGTATGTTGTGGATGGAACTAACGAATCGACAGCTCAAGGATAGAATACGTGAGCATACATACCACATGAGGAAAGGGAATACAAAGAATGCACTGGCCAAACACGTAGTAGAATTAGGGAATACACATACTTTCCTTTTCAGGGTTTTAGAAATAATTGAACCTTGTATTAGAGGTGGTGACATAAGGAACCACACAGAAGATAGGGAAAGTAAATGGATTACGAGACTGAGGGCTGACAGGGGGTCTGGCCTAATGAGAGGGCTTCAATAAAACCAGCTCTTAAGAAAAGAAGGAACATAAATATTAAGCATAGATAATATAGGATAATATCCTAAATATTCTATACATAAGTTATAACATTGGTGTTTAGATGCTTATATGTTGATTTACTGACATGTTATGCTCTAACTGCATTATACGCTTGTATATATACACAAAGGAATAGTATTCTAGAAGTTTTAAATATAGTTCTTAAGAATTATTTAAATAGTTTGTATAAATTATATGATTTTGTATTCAATAGAAGTATTGTTTAGAAGCATGTTTTAGGAATGTATCAATTTTAATGTTTTTTAGTATGTGATATACAATTTTAATGATTAATTGATAGTCAATTGATTTTTATTGATGTATGTGTATATATAGGG
>NC_056751.1:77667953-77920453 GCF_019279795.1 Protopterus annectens | reverse complement strand
GTAAAGAATGGAAAAAAAAAGCACACCAGAAACTGTAACATAAGAGAAAATCAATTTAATCCAAAATAATGTTAACATTAACATCCAATAGACTTTCAAAGACTGAGTGCTTTCACTCTTCCAGAAACTGGGGCATCATCAGACTAAAAACAATTAAAATCATCTCACTTAAATAATCAAAAAATCGTTACATGACCTAGCAGCATATTACGCATACAAAAAAGAAAAAAAAACAAGTTTTTAACCTTTTAATATAAAAACATAACTTCCTAAAAAACTACCAACATTGAATATATAATTTACCAACTTCAAAACATTCTATATAATTAAAACCAAAATTAAAAATTACATCTAATAAATGCAACATACTACTACTAAAATCCTTTTTATTAATGCTAGCTAAAATTGTATATTAAAACAGTATGTAAAAATAAAAATACTGGTCTTCCATAAATACCATAAATAGTAAAAATAACACTCAAACCTGCATTGCCTGGATTTTAATATTCCAGCAACAGAACAGCAATCATTAATGCCTGGTTGCTGCCTTGCGTTTAGCCTTAGTTGCCATATTGTTTTTCTAACTTCCAACAAAGTTTTAAAATTCCCTCCTCTACCATTTTCACTTAATTTATGTATAATAAAAAACAAAAATTGTTTAAAATTGTCACAATTCAAACTGTACATGTAGAGGGCGTTGCTATTTGTTTTACTCTTTTATGTCTCTAATATGCTCTGCAAATGATCTCTGAGCTTATGTACGGTTTTGCCCACATAAAAAGCTTAGCATCCCGTATAGGTCACAGCATAAACAACCATTTTCATATTCAATTGCAATGTCCATTGCTTGAATAGTTTTATTGTAACCAGAAATACTGACATAAGGACCGTCATTTATAAACATACAATATTTCCATATTTCCACACTTCTACATCGTTGATCTATACATACATACAAATATTTCAAGCACGGGCATTAATGCCCTTCTAGCTTGCCAAAATACCAAAACACTTGTTCCAATAATAAGTGTCCAGGCTGTTCTTAAAAATGTCTAAACTAGCACTTGCTTTAATGTAATTTGGTAGTCTGTTCCATGCATCAGCTACTCTGTCAGAGAACCAGTTAGTACACTTCTCATTCCTGTAGAATCTTCTACATACGTTGTCTGATGATTCTCTAGTACTTTTTGATAACCGCAGACAGTCCCAGAGGTAGTTGTCTCTAAATGCTTGATATACCTGAATAAGATCTCCTCTTAGATATCTGTAAGAGACAAATTCAGATCTATATGCATTACACATAACTATTTTTTGTCTCTCTAATAACCCTTTTAAGTTGCGACCCCTACTGTAAGCCACCTGTGGTCTTGTTCCTAACTTTAACTTCAATTCTGGCAGTATGACTAGGTCCCAACAAATATTTAATGCAGTGATTATCACTGGTGTGTAAACGATATATTCAACTACTATTGCACCCCTCTTTTAACAATCATGTGTGGTGCTGGTTTCAAGGCCAATGCTCAACCTTAAAATGGGGGCAAAACTGGTGTCCTGTTTCCTTATAACATTGTTTCTAATTTTAACCAGTAGTTTTAAGGGATACCCCTTGTCTTTAAAAATGCCAATGAGTATGGCCATCTCGATGGCAAATCTCTTATCATCACTTATAAGTCTCAAAAGCCTAACCACTTGACCCTTCACCACACTCTTCTTCTGGTGAAGTGGGTGACAACTTTCATAGTGAAGTAGGGCATTGAAATATGTTTTTTTAAAAAAGGATGTCCAAAAATTACATTTCTTGTGCATGAAACTTGTATGTAAATTTCAAAAAAGTAGTAGTATTGTTCATATAACCTAAAAAACCTGTGATGTCTACTGGTCTTCCACTCCATAACACTAAAATGTCATCTAAAAATCATACAAATATAATGTCAGCCATATATGGAGAGGAAAAAACAAAATGCTTCTCCCATTCTGTTAGCACTAAATTAGCATATATTGGGGTAAAGTTAGCCCCCATGGCAACTCCAGCAACGCCCTCTACATGCACAGTTTGAATTGTGACAATTTTAAAAGGTTTTTGTTTTTTTATTATAGATAAGGCAAGTGAAAATGATAGAGGAGGCGATTTTAAAACTTTGTTGGAAGTTAGAGAAACAATATGGCAACTGAGGCTAAACACTAGGCAGCAACCAGGCATTAATGATTGTTGTTATTTTGCTGGAATATTAAAATCCAGGGCAATGCAGGTTTGAGTGTTACTATTTTTACTATTTATGGCATTTATGGAAGAGCGTATTTTTATTTTTACATACTGTTTTAATATACAGTTTTAGCTAGCATTAATAAAAAGGATTTTAGTAGTATTCTGTATTTATTAGATGTAGTAAGTTGTATTTATGTGATGTAATTTTGAATTTTCATTTTAATTGTATAGGATGTTTTGAAGTTGCTGAATCATATATTTCATGTTGGTAGTTTATTAGGAAGTTATGTTTTTATATTAAAGGGTTAAACACCTTTTTTTTCTTTTTTTGTATACATAATATACTACTAGGTCATGTAAATGTGAGACGATTTTAATTGTTTTTACACCGATGATGCCCTAGTTTGTGGAAGGGCGAAAGCGCTCAGTCTTTGGAAGTCTATTGGATGTTAACATTATTTTGGATTAAATTGATTTCTGCTAATACTGTGGTTTGTGGTGTGAATTTTTTGTTGCTCCATTACTTGTTGTTGTTGTAGCTTTGCTTGTCTTGCTGTCACAACACATGTGAAGAGGTGCATATCATAATGGCTACATAGACATTAATACTGCAGCTCTGCACTTCCAGCTGGGAAAATGCACTGTCACTTGCACAGTTTCTGTGGTGAGGCTTTGAATTTGGCAGTGCTGCACATCAGACACCGAGTATCCTGCAGGTGTGGTGGCCGTCTATCATTCATCTCTTCAAGCTGCTTTCTGCACACTGTGACACTGCAATGCACAGGGATGTCACTCAATGTACCCGAGTGCTCTTACTTGAGGTATTAGCCTACCACCACCAGCAGTGGGATTCAATTTGTGAATCAAGGTCATGTTTGTCCTGTAGTAGAGATGGCCCTCTCCTGCCTCTAATATACAACATGGTGGCTGTCCATAAATCCAGATAATTTTCTTTTTCTGAATGTAATACCTGAATAATATTTTCTTAACCTAAAACTGAAAAAGTTATATTATTATTTTAATTTAAAGTGTAAATATTATGTTTGAAAGATATGGCCTATGGGTGATTTTGAATGCATTTAATTCCATTTTGATTACTTTAAATGTCTTTTTATTAGGACATTCTCCTCAGTTACTCTGAAGCACATCACACACTTATTATGTGTTTGAGACATGGATGCCAAGAAATTGACCTTGAGAATAAAGGTCGAGAGGTGACTCTTGGCATCCACGCTGAGAACACATAATAAGGGGTTATGATCAGTAAGATCATCATAATTCTTTGTAGTGCATGGAGCTTTATCTGATCTACGTACTACTAGTTAAAGGGGGAAAAAATCACTAAATGTTTTCCCAGCATTCAAAGCCATAAAACACTTTGCGAGTGCTGTCAGAGAGGTAGTGTAATGTAGTCTGTTACATTTACACTCACCTTTCATACCTCTCAGCTGTCTAGATTTTCACAGGATGTCCAGATTATTGCTTCATATTTTTGGTCTGTTCCCCATAAAGTATATGGTTTTCAGACAAACCACTGAGGCTTGAAGTCACTAAATAATGACATACATTTGAGTTTCAGCATTCACACTCTTCAGATTATGCAGATGAACACACATTCTGTTATTCTGTCAACTCTTATTGAGTGTTTTTTTTTTACAGGAAGTTAGGGACATGCAAAGGGTATGAACAGCAGGCAGAAACAAATGTTTTGTTCTGTCACTGTCGTTTGCTAGTAAGTACAGGCAGATTTTTCTGCCTAGGATGGGACCCGACCCTAACAACATAAGCAGGGGATGCTTAACGTTTGTTAATGCCAGGCCGTGCACCATTCTGGTGCTCAACTGGCTTGTCTTTTTACAAATATCAGAGTATAATCAGCACACTCCATGCACTACAGTTTACTTAAACTACTTCATTATTATTCCATGAGAATGTAAGGCTAGACTTCTTAAGATCCTCACAGATCAACAGCCTAATAATTACCTATGAACCTACCTTGAATCACAGAGGTATTGGATAACTTGGATTTGTGTAAAAAGCTTGGTTCTGCCATTTGTTTCCCAGTCAGGGTGCATTATGGGCAAGATTACAAAAAGGTTATTCCCAGTGTAAGTCTGACCTGATTCAAAAAAGACTTGCTGCCAGTGTAAGTGACTTACTTCAGTGTAAGGTCTATCTGTAAACAGGCTTACACCAGGGGCCAGATTACAAAAGACCTGCACTCAGTGTAAGTGGTCACTTACATTGACAGCAAGTCTTTTGGAATCAGGCCATCTGTGTAGAGTTGCATTTCTACCATTTTTTCACATGGCTTTCACCAGGTGCTCTGGTTGCTTCCCACATCGCCATATTGACAGAAGGAGTGCATGTGGTGTTTGAATGAGTGTATAGCTGTCTATATGTATCTTACAATTGACTGGTGTCCCATTCAGTATCAGCTCTCTGCCTTACAACCACTGATTTCCAGGGTAGACTTTGGCTCCCCTCCTCAATCTTAAGCAAATTAAATTAGACATCGGAAAATGAATGACCTTTAAATTAAATGCTGCTGCCTTTAGAGCTTTTTTGTTCTTTGAAATGGTGGGCAACTCATTCATATACATTTCTAATGGTATTATAAATTCAGCTATATTCATGTGCAATATTCAAAATGCACAACAAATATGTCAGCTTGTTTACTAAATTTACTTTAATTTCTGATTTGTGCATCAAATCTAAGGAAGCCAAAAATAATATTTCACCTTGTTTGTGATTTAATTATCAAGGATAGGAATGTATCCATTTTGTGTCCCATGAATGCAGTCAACCTTAGTAGTGAGGAAAACTTGAAGTCCCTTTCACCGAACATAAAACCTTTATGTGAAATGCAGTATAGTATCCTGAAAACACTTCCCCAGTAGTATTTTTATTTGCCATTTACCCCTTTTGTCAACACTTTTTGCCAGTGCAGACATTAAATGTCATTGTTTGGTTAAGATATAGCTTTTTGCAGTAGTCAGATTTAACTTTCCCTGATATTCATGAACGTTAGAGCTAGAAATATTAAGCTTATGGATATAGGGAGAGCAGCCATCTACATTGGAAGCAGACTTTTCTTTTTAATTTGTTGACATCTCTTTGTTACAGATATGGGCAATGGGAAATAAGAAGTCAGCTTATCAGCAAAAGCTACTTTCAATGAGCTGTCACATTCTATTTCAGCTATTTCTTTGACTGTTTTGTAAATATTTGAAATGCACACACACACACGTGTGTGTGTGTGTGTGTGTGTGTGTGTGTGTGTGTGTGTGTGTGTGTGTGTGTGTGTGTGTGTGTGATACCCAAATTATTTATAGTATGAGTAGTTATAAAACTGTGTCTTGTTTAGTCAACTGACAATAGATTTTTTTTCTTACATCTAAAGCCTTATATCTGATGAAGATGGTGTATTGGAGGTTAACGAGTTTTGTTTTGTATAGTTATTTAATACAATTTCTAGTTATCATTCAATGCAGTTATTATAAATTAATACAATTTCTAGTTATCATTCAATGCAGTTATTATAAATTAAATGTTCAGCAACATAAATTTACTGTGCATTTATTAAACTACTACTATATTCTTCTAGAACAGTTCCAGTTTGTGATTAACAAGGAGTTCAGATGCAATACACAAAGAAATAGAAATGTATGGAGATTAGCAATATATGAATACAAATGCAGCCAAGCTCCTTTTCCTATGGGATAATCCTTTCTTTGAAGAGTACATAAGTTGAACTTTCCATTAGGAGTACACTCTCATCATATTTTCTTTTCTTTCTGATGTTCCTGCTGAACTGCTTCTGAGATTTTAATTTAAATGACTTGAACCAATTTACCTCTATAGCAATAAAACTTAACACATAAAAATAAATAAAAAAGTAGCACTCACTCAAAACTACAATGTTTGATATTATGTTTTACTGAGTCCTACTGATTTAATAGTCTAACTAACCACATGTTAGTGCATAAAATGCCGAAAGTCACTAGTCAGACTCTGGGAGAAATTCATAGACAACTTATGCACTATGCAAAGCGACGTAATGTAGTTCACAAGGTGTTTGTCGTTCACAGACACACTTACTGCTCAGTAGAGCAGTATGTCAAAGCATCATTGCAAATATGGTAGTCTCTTGGCATGGCATATGCCAATAAGGCTTTTGCATTTCATTCAGCACTACTCTGCAAACAAACTTGCATCCAAAAATATCTGCAGTACACAAGATCCATGCAAAAAAGCGCATAAAATGCCTAAGTGCAGATGGCAATTAGCTGTATTGCATGTATGCATTCCAAATGGAGAATCAAAGCAGAGCAGTTTCACCTGACCCAGATTGCTGATCTAGGTAATTATTGCAATGCAGTGTATGTGGATGAGAGTGTGTATTCAAATGTATGTCTGTGTGTTTGTAAGTATTTGCGCATTTGTCTGTGTGAATATTGGGATACTGGGTGAGTGGGTGCTGTGCTTGTGTGTTTGACAACCCAGCATGTATGTATGCAAGTGTGTTTCTTTCTTTTTGAAGGGCTATTCACTGAAGTGACCTTGGTTGGCATGAATTATCATTGATGTAGAATGTGTTGGCAATAGATGTGTGTTTGTTTCCATCTATTTGTCTTTGTGTGAGTATTTGTATAGAGACAGAGAGGGTTGTGCAGATGTATACAGCACTCACCTGGACAATTGTTTAACTGCTTATGAAAGTGATTCCTAAACATTCTCATAGATAAATATTATTTAGTTACCTTTGTAGGCCATTTTAAGCCCAGCCAATTTCCAATAAAAGATGAGACTCAAACCCTGTACCTGGTATCTGTGAGGTAAATACTTTAACCATTATGCCAGCCTCAAACCCTTGCCAATCCCCTCTATGTATTGAAGCTTTTCTGACCAGGAATCAAACCTGAGTGGTGAGAGCACTGAATCCTAACCACTAGACCACCAGGGACTCATGTAAATTTTTGTTGAAATTAGATTCAGTGTTACGTAGCTCATGTATGGCTCTGAGTCATATTAAGCACATGTAGTGTAAATGAACAGATGTCAGCAGTGCAGGTTATACTGCTGTAAGGGCGACACTATGAATTCCACCTTCTGAGTTTAGAAAATCCTACAAAAATGACTTAGACAAAAAGTAAATTAAAGTTTACCAACAATGCCGAGTATTTGTTTTTTCCTAAGGGCATGTATGGCCTCCAAGTAGGAACAATTATGAGGCTGAGGATATAGACGTGCATTGCCCCTGAAATTAAGGAGAAAGAGGGTTTTGTTTCACTCTTAAAATATTTGTAATTTGAAAACTTTTGTTTACTATTATGAGAGGTGAACTAGAGCTAGCCCTTTTTGATATTTTGTGCATTAGTGCGCAGCTAGTTGAAATATTATCTGAAAACCTTATTTTAGCTCACTTTACTATTTTTGTTTACGCATTTGCTTACATTACAGCAATTGTCAACTTAGAATCTGTTCAAAAATACCCATGGCACGAAATTAGAGTCATTTTGGAGAAAAAGAAATTATGTTTTCCCTCTAAACAAAATCCAGTGACAATCTTTTGTGGGAAAGTGCATGTGTACCAGTTTCATAGGCCTGTGTGTAGCTCCTATAATAAAAGAAATATGATAGAAGTCTCATTGCATTAAAGAAGAGTGGACATTTATTTCTCTAATTACTTGTCTAAACAGCATATTTAGCAATGTAATTTATTTAATTTTCTTTGCAAGCACATACCACGATCGATTGAGTTCTTCCATTTATTACCTCACATATGCAAGTTAAATATTTAGACTTAATATTTTGGTAAGCATAAGTAATGATTTTGATTTGAGTACGTTGGTTTATTATCCTTAATCCACATTATAAACATTTAATTTAGCCTGAGTAATAGGTAATGTCACTGCTTTCACCTATTAGCCAAATTAACAAAGTATAATTAATATTACTTTCCTCTTTAAGGTTCCAATACTCAGCAGACTCCATGATGCAGGATAAAGCCCAGAATGTTCCTCAAGTGACCAAGATTTAAACCTAGGCACTGAAGGAACCTGACAGCGAAGTACAGGAGTGAGCAGACAATGCTGGTTCATCCACCAATCAAATGGGCAGACTATCATTGATGGGCCTGACACTGAAAGCTGTAATATGCCTGCCAGCTGACATGGAAGGAGAGAGGTAAACAGGAGAAAAGGCAAAGCAGACTAGGATAATGTCCTACTGCCTCCCTATGTCCACTCTCCATTACTTGCCCCTACAGAAAGAGATTGGGCTCTGGAAAGCAGATTCTTCATGGAATGGGCAACCCTTCCACAGGGTGATGGGGTGAGAATGGGAAACATGAAAATGTTACTTTGAGGTGAAGGGTGGCTCAGTGGCAAGACTGGGCATGACTAAACAAAAGTTCATCTGCTTGCAGGAGGTGCAGTTAAAATACTTAAAATAAAACAATGAGTAAGTCTAAATTCCATGTCTCCTGATAGTAAAAAAGTTCATGGAGTGAGGGTACAGATGGTGTACAAACAGAGATTTCCATCTAGACAGTTAAAGACAAAGATGTTCAGGACAGCAAGTGAGACCAATAGGCACTCTTGTCGTAAAGAAGTAAAAACAAATGTGGAACTGTAAACAATGAGAGAGAGAGAGAGAGAGAGAGATAGAGAGAAAGAGAGAGAGGGGTGCCATTACAATAGAGACGTTAATTATGTATATTGACTGTTGCCATTAACAGCATTAAAAATTTCATGAAGGCTTTTAAATGTGTACTTGTGCATGAAATGTAGGTGTGTGTGTGTTTGTGTGTGTGTGTGTGTGTGTGTGTGTGTGTGTGTGTGTGTGTGTGTGTGTGTGTGTGTGTGTGTGTGTGTGTAGCAATAAGAAAAAAAGAGAGTGGAACAGGAAGAGAGACAGAGTTGGATGGCTAAGATAAATGAATGGGGAACATAGATGAGAAGATATGTCCCACTTCAACTGCCAGTGTCCCTGTGTATTAGATTCTACATGTTCTTTAAAGTCAGCAGACTTTTTATATATAATGCTTTTGTGAATGCGTGCAACCATTGTATTATCTACCCCCTTTTCTGTTTCCCCCAACAAAACAAACGGATACACACAGATGCTCTGATTTAATGCAAAGGAGTAATACTCTTATCACGCAACATTATGATTATCTATGTCATACTCCCTTGTGACAAAACCTTAAGAAAACATTTATAGTTTCACAGGTAAGTACTAGGCTAGCTGTCCTTGTGGGCCATTTTAAACGTATCCAATTTCTCTTTTTATGCTCGAATTAATCAATCCCATTTGGTTATAGACTGACCTTACCCATCCCATGGTCGATGATTATATATTATCCCTAAAGGAGAATAACTGGGATCATACTATTGATAATTTCAGGGGGACTAATGCATAGGATAAAACATTTAGGAGCTGCCTCTGTCTGTTACTAGTACAGAGGGCAATCCTGGGGTAAATTTTCTGTCTCCCATCCATAGATCTAAGTTGCACTTGAAAATAGACAGGAATGAATTTTGTTTTATGTCGATGGAGAGTCTGTTCCACAGAAGCAGTATTGTCTGTGAGATATACCTATCCCTCCAAACCATTTTTTTGATGTTGCAGAAGAGGTTTAGATCCCTAGACCCAGTATTTCTGATGAGAACCAGTATCTATTTACTAGTGAATTTAAAGATTATAGTAGGCATTACATTAGACATCTGGATGATATCTTTATCATATGGAAGGATAAAAAGAGAGAGGATTTCCTCCTTTTTAGATTACATCAATAATAGTACAAAAGTGGTAATAATATAGCAATAATCTACGCCTGGGTGTGGGTAATGCTGAATTTACCCATGGTTGGTGTGGTTTGGTCATGAGGGCGAAGCCCGAGTGGCCAAACAAAGACAGCTGTGGGTAAATCCAGCATTACCCACACCCAGGCGTGGGTTATTGCTATTATACAATGACATTATTTAAGAAAAAAATAATTTTCTTAAATAATGGCATTGTATAATGCCTCCTTGCTGCCCTTCCGCAGCTGTCTGGTATTCTGTGGCAGTTCTGATGTACTGCGCATGCGTATGCTTACACAGTACATCAGAGCTGTGGGCAAAAGCAACAGAGAAAGCAAGATCTTCATTGCTTTTTACAAACTGTCTCGCTATGTTAAAGGAGTTTTAAAGTTTTAAAGCTGTCTCACTATGTTAAACCCATTTAACATAGCGAGACACCTTTAAAAAAAGCAACAGAGATAGGAAGATCTCCGTTACTTTTTTTAAAGCTGTCTTGCTATATTAAACTCGTTTAACATAGCGAGACATTGTGTAAAAAGCAACGGAGATCTTGCATTCTCCATTGCTGTAACAAAAGAGTTTTACTAATGGAAAATGTCAGGGCAACCGGACCTTTTTCCATTACTATAACTCTGATTTACAACATGCACGCTGACCAATCAGCGTGCACGTTTTGGAATATTAATGGGGGGTCATTGTATAATAAGGAAGATAACATGTCCAAATGTGGACGCTGTACTTATTGCAAACGTATAAACACAGGTGGATTTTTTTAAGTGAAAGGACATCTATCAGGGAAATTTAATTGTGAATGCAATCAGTAAAACAAAGGCCAGCACACAAAAGTATAAGGTGCCTATAATATATATACATATATATATATATATATATATATATATATATATATATATATATATATATATTTATTTATTTATTTTATTTTTTTTTAGCATCAATTAGGTAAAACAGACTGGTTTCGGGCCAAAGTTACTAAGCCTTCCTCAGTGTTCAGAACACTGAGGAAGGCTTAGAAACTTTGGCCCAAAACCAGTCTGTTTTGCCTAATTGATGCTGAAATAATAAAAAAAATATATATATATATATATATATATATATATATATATATATATATATATATATATATACTATAGGCACCTTATACTTTTGTGTGCTGGCCTTTGTTTTACTGATTGCATTTATGATTTTTTGGGGCCGTGCACTTGCCGTGCTTGCAGGAACTTTTCAATGTGACTATTGAAATTTAATTGTGATACAAAAGGAGTTGTCTATACCGCATTTTGCCAAACATGCCCATGATTTTAATTCAGTAAAATGGAACATAGAATCAAAGACCATATTTATGAACATCTATATGATATAAAAAAAGAAAAAAACATGAATGTATTATTTAAACACACTCAAAATAACTATGGACATGTTTTTAAATTTATGATAGTTGAAAACGTATTAATGAATATCAAAGGGGTCCATGGCCATTAATTCTCAAGAAGAGAGAGTTGTACTGGCAGCTTTATTTAAATGCCAGCAGTTGGCTAGGGCTAAATGAGAACAGCTCTATTATGTGTCTGCTGAAACTTAAGTCATTGCTTAGATGATTGGCATGTATTATTTAAATTATATATGTGAATAGTGTTGATATTAGTAATTCTAAGGAGTGAATTTGTATGATCAACATACATTTTAAGAGATTCAAACCTTGAAAACTTTTAAAGTGTAGTTCAAATAAGGCACTTATCTTTTAAAATTACATTTTTTGGTGGTTTTAAATCATGTGACAAAGTTATGGCTGTTTAATCTGAAGAAGTCTTGTAAACGAAAAGACGAAAGTGCTTGTTAAACTTTTGTGCGGAAGCCTCCATGGTGGTCATTGTGATTAGTTTAAATAAGTCTTTTTATTAGGTTTGTCTGCTCTCATATGTTTTGGTATTTCTGATGCCATTTGACTTGCTGATGTGTGGTAAAACCCATCAGTAATGGGTTGGACACAGGTCACCTTTTAGCAGTCTGTAGGATACAGAGTGCAGAGTTTTGAATCTGTCCATTTAGAACATGTTGTTTTGGCCTTGTATCCTTTTATTAAGGTATCTCTGTGGGCATTCCAGTTGTTACATGTGTCTGGACAGATACCTGCCGAAGGGTTATTATATTCAGTGATTGTCCTAATGAGGGCTGAATAAAGTTGAACAATTCCACCCCTAGATCTAAACACAATCCCTTTGTTTGTTGGTCAAAAGTTAGGTCACTGCCACTTATGTTCTCAAATCTGAAACAACTATGTCAATTCTTAGGGGAGTATTGTCAATGTGGTAGTTATCTGGGATAGTTGACTTCCCAAAGGATCAAAAATGCATTTTTTTTCAGTCCATGATTTTGGCACCAGTTGTTTATTTGAGACAACCCATCCTGCAAGATGGCTAACTAATTTGCAGATTCAGTGATTGCTCCTAGCTTGTAGTCCTCTAAAAACTTAGCCAGAGCCATTTGATATTTGCTTTTACTTCAGAAAAGTAGATGCCAAAAAGTAGAGGCCCCAGAACAGAACCCCAGGGATGTCACCAGTGACTGGTCTCTTTGTGTAGATAAGTTCCCTTCTTTTGATTATCTGCATCCTATCTGTGAGCCAGTTAGCAATCCAGTGGGTGACATAAAGGTTTATTCACAGTTTATGTAGCTTTTCTACTATCTTTGAGCGGGACATTGTGTGAAAAGCTTTGGTCAGGTCAAGGTATGTGGTGTGTATGACGTAGTCATATTTAGTTTAACAGGAAAAAAAAACACAGTAACTTCTTATGAGTGCAGCTCAGGCCTTTCTGACTTTTAAGTAATATATTTAAGCACTGCAGATGGGTAGATATGTATTCCTACAGTCTGGCAAAAGAAGGTCCTAAGTAAATGATGGCTGAAGTCTTCAATCACTGTGAAGACTTGTGTAGAATTTACCAAGGCCAAAGTCAAGAAATATTCAAAGGTGGAAGGATAGTGTTGAGGGAGCTTCAACCAGAAGTCAGACTAATAATTCACAAATGCATTTTGATGCCTCAAATTAGAGCAAGGCCCTTTTTCATATAGGGATACTTGCAAGAATTGACAAGATCTACAAATGTGCATAAACTAGACTTGGTCTTTGTCACTTGCTGTGGGAGCACCACTATAGCTCCTTATTATCAGGAGAGCAAACTGCCTGCCATGAATCCGTATCTTAAAACTTCAGTTTTTGGATTACTGTACACCTTTAGTCTACATGCTTCTACAACAATATTTTCATTAACGCTTCAGGTCAGGGCACTGCTGTACTGTTTACACTGTTTTTTTCTATCAACAAACTAAAATCTGGTGACTATCCTCAGGTATGGGATTCCTTCCCTAGCATACATCAGGAATACAGTTGATCTGAAATATTTCATATTTAAGCTCCCTGCATTTCTTATAAAAATGCTGCTTGTAAATATTAAGGCCACCTCCCTTCCATAACTTGATCTCTTACAACTTGATTTGCACATGGCACTTTATATGTAGCTGTTCCTACTTATATGCACTTGTATCAGGTGATTTATGCATTATGCATTTTAATATGACGGAAAGGTATTTCCATTTTTTGGTCTCACTGCTTTTGTATTTAGTGAGCACGCCTAGATGTCTTTAGGCTAAATAATTAGTCGACTCCCTATTGAAATGTCAGAACTCAAAATGCCAAGTGACAACAAACCAAAAATAAGAAAAAAGACTGAAAATACAGAAGATCGAATTTCAAAAATCACTCTTATACTTTACACAAGTCACACACACACAAACACACACACACACACACACACACACACACACACACACACACACACACACACACACACACACACACACACACATTCATTCTCCAAACTTATATATACTAACTCTGAGGTCACCATACCTCAGAGAAAAGGGAATATTCTGAGAAATGGCATCTCAGATTTAGTATATGCAAGTCCGTTATTTCAGCCATTCAGTCTCTGTATTTCAGCGTGTCCCGACATTTCAAATGGTTACTTAACTGGCTACTATATTTTTCTAATCTGTTACATTATGTTAAATGACTTTTGTAATTTGTAAGGCAGTGTTGCTTTTGGACTAGGCAAAGCAGAAATGAGTCAGTTTTGGATTAGTGTAGGTCTCAGTTAACAAATATCAACATCACATGCAGACAGACAGACATGCTCACCCTTCTGCTCACATGTATATTGCTCAGATGAAGAACTAAACTTATAAATAATAATACAATTACTAATTATAGTAAAAAGAAGAGAGATGTTCAGACAGCTGCACAGTGAAGTAAACTAATACAGTATTATTTATATTTCTGAGTCCAAACTGCACTCTGCATCTTGCTATCTTCCTTACCATTTTGGTATTTCCATACAATCCTTTACCTTAACACAGCAGTACTAATTTTAGTTATGTTGCATTTTTTCAAGCTTTGTATTTCTCCTCTAATATTAAAGGTATAGTCTCAAAATAATATTTCAGATAAAGGGCCCTAAAGCTAGATATTTGGTAACTGTGAAATTACTAATAAATACAATGATACTTGCAAGAACTGGCAAGCTCTGCAAATCTGCTTAAACTAGATTTGGGCCTTGTCACTTGTACCCTGATGAGAGCACTGCTAAGTCTGAGAACTGACTGTTTAGTGCAGGGCCTCTCCCGTCACCCAAAGGAGTAGCAGGTGTTTCCCAGAGAGGGGCCTGGGACTCTAAGTAAGGGGAGGAGTGAGGTCATCATAATGGGCAGTGGGCCGGCTCTAGGCAGGAACTGCGGGACGTGTCCTGAGAGAATAAAACTAGAGGTACAACACAGACCTCGTTCTCACTGAACCAGGTGAAATGCATCTTCTACATAGTAAATGACTTTGTTCACAGCTAAAGAGATAATTGTGTAAGCAAAGAATTTATCTAGGCCAGGCTAGGATTGTTAAAGACTGGCAAAGTAGAGTTTACTGCTTGGAAAGTAACATGGAAAAAAGTGAAGAATCTATTTAAGGGAAAAAAGAGATGTATCAATAAAATGGAGCAAAATTTGACAGGTAAAGACTGCAGGTGGCATTATACTTTCTGCCAAGAAGAACCGCTGGCAGTTGTTAAGTGCTCTGTTGTTTGATATAGTCATGGTCTGGTCACAGCACAGGAATAAAGGTTGAAGAAGTAACAAGAAGTGTTGATCTAGGGCCATGTTATGAGTACTGGTTGCTATATACCTCTCATTAAGTGGGCCTGGCAGACGTCATAAAGCAAATGTGAAAAAGTCAGGTTTCGGTTTGCTAATGGCACGGTTAATGAGACTTGTGGTAGTTCTGTCTTCAAACTATTATTACAAATAAAAAGGGCCCCACAGAATAAGGAAGCCAGAATAACTTTGTTCAGTATGATTAAATAAAGGTGTACAAACTGATAGGAAAATTTTACCTTAGGTACGAGTAATTATAAACCACTGTTTCCCAGATTTAGGACTATACCAGTTATGTTTTGTTTTACCTCACCTTTAGCCCCAAAACAATTTTGGTAAGGGTTGTTATCATAATTTTATCCTGGGAGAAAAACAATCAAAACTATGGTAAAGTTCAACAACAATCTTCCAAGTCTGAGCAAAATGTGCCTTAAATAAACAGAGCCAAAAGTATTCCTTCCTCTATTTTTCCAAGAAAAACTCTAGTAATATTGTTTTTTTCCAAAATTCGTATTCATTTAATGGAAAATACAAAATGTTCAATTTTGGTGCTCGGATAGCCAATTGGCTGAAAGACAGAATCCATATAGTTCACGTGACAGGTGCCTTTTCAAACAGGGTACAAAGGTTACTGAAGTAGCTGGTGCTACAGAGTCCTAGAATAAACAGGACCTTTGCTGGCAAGATGTTTACTAGGCTACATTAATGTAATTGCCGACAGTCTCTCCCATTTACAGTTACCCTGGTCTCACTCTTTGGCTTAAGAGACAGATCTGCTGCAAGCAGTAATACCTACAGAGGTGTGGAAGATTAGAAAGTATAAGAGAATGAAGCATCTCATCATAATTAGATCGGCCTTTATGAAGATAGTCAGGAAATCTAGGAGGAGTGAGGCTAAATCTAAGAGCCAGAATCATAGTGTTAAGCCTAGATCACATCTGAGTGGTATGGTTATCACTGGGGCTGGTGCTAGGCAGGAAGGGGACACAGTGAAAATATTAGAATGCATCTAGCAACCTTGAGTTTTTCATTTCAAGATCTCAGATTTGTATATAACACCAAGGACTAAACAGTGAACAAGATGTTAAAGGGACAAGCCAGACTACAGGCGCATTAGGCAGATATGTGGCAACGTTTGGATCAATACACACTGCCACCTTAGTAAAGGGATTTCATGAGATTAGCATATATCAGTTTTATGTCATGCTAGCAATGTTCTCTGTATTTTCATATCATGGCACATTCAGAATTACAAAATTATTAAGAGGTCCTTGAGCTAGTTGTATAGACCCTCTAAAATTGAGGGAAATCTCATTCACTCATTCATCAACAGGTAATAATTTTGCTGGGTGCCTTTATAGCATAGCTTGGAAAAGAGCAGGGGTAAAATAACAATAATGTGATCCATTCAACGGGCATTCCCTTTGAGAGTAAATGAGGGGGTTCTGGAGTCACATCATTTAAAACATTCCTAAAGAAGACATTGAAGCAAATGGACATTGATCCATGCCAATTCACAACCTATTCATTAAGTTATGTTGTACCATGGATTCAGCCAAACAGAGAGCTAGAATGAAAACTTTAAAGAATGTGGGTAGACCATCATACAAAGCATATACAGTAGATAGCAGATAAGATAAAAAGGAGTGGAGAGAGTTCAGTGAGGTAGCAGGATATAGTAGCCAGAGAAACAGATGTGCTCATTGTCAAAAGCTGTGTAGTGGCAGAACTGGTTTATCTTGTAAGGACGTAGAGCTGCTTGGGTCGTCAAACATTAATTTGTGCATTGGTCAGAAAGGAGGACAGAGTTCTTTCAGGAGACTAGCCATCTACAGATACAACCTAGTATAACAGTGAGTCAGTTTAATTTCTCCATGTCGTTTGGGTTTCTAACACCATGACAGGAATGGACCGCATTTCCAAGTAAAAGTATGATTAAAGTTCATGAAATTACTTTTGTTTCAATATTTGCTGTTAGCCAAAAGGGCTCTTCAGAGCACCCACAATGTGTTCAGAAATTACTCCTTCTGTAATTCATATTGAGTTACATGTATTCTAAATAAGACTGTAAATTGTTTTTTATCAGACCCATTGCTACTGCTATTATTGGAACTGCTTGGTTATCTTCTGCCACACTGCCCTCTTTTCTGCCTGCAAATCCTGGTATTTTATGACTTTTTGTCTCTCTGTACATAAAACACTGTAATCACTGGGTGTAGCAATTTAAATAATCAATGCTAGTCTTGTCTTCTTCTCGTGAACTACTATATATGATTATCTCGCATCTATTTTTTGAACTGTTGCGTCACCCATTGCTCTTTTATAATGGACCTCTGATCTATCACTCCACAACATTGACTGTATCAGATTTGCCAACATTTCCTGCTCATTTCCTTGCTGTGCAACTCCAACTACATTTTTGTAATGGTTTCCTGCTGAAAGTTCCAGAGTATCTTTATGTGGCAAATGATCAGATGCTTCCTGCTCTACCTGTTTCTCCTTAATTTAGAGACTCATTATTCCATCATGCTGTGATGTTATCAGAGTTGGATTTTCTACACTAAATCCCTCACTTCGTAGGTAATCTTTAACTTCAGTTTCTATTTCTTTATCTTCTCCATTACTAATCCTCTTTTCTACTTTCCCCCATTTTTTTTGTTTTGTATTGTAAAATTTTCCATATCTGGGTGTCTTTGCCTGTATTTTTTCTTCAATATCTTTTGTGCTGCTGCTGCTTCTTTTTTTATAGATTATTTTGCTTTGTCTGTTCATAAATATTGCACCATATTGAATCTCTTTTTCTTTCCCGTGTCCATATTTCTTCTTCAGATGTCTCCTGCTCCATGTGTTTCTCCTTACCTTGGGGACTCATTGTTCCATCATGCTGTGACATAAGCTGTGTTAGACTTTCTACACTAAATCATTCACTTCACAGGTATTCCATAACTTCAGCTTCTATTTCTTTAACTTCCACTTTACTAATCTTTAGATCTTCATTCGTCCTCTGAGGTTTTATAGCTCGTATTATGAAATGTTCCATATGTGGGTGCTTTTGCCTGTATTTCTCTTCAAATAACTTTGAGATGTTTTTAGTATTGATTAGTTTGCTTTCTCCTTTACATAAATATTGCACCATATCAGATCTCTCTCTTTGTTTCCCATATCTATATTTGTTATACCTTTCAAAAACCTCTAGGTTTTTCTTCTTCCTATTTCTGCACTTCCTCAGTCGCTTCTTTTGCTAAATGGCCCAAGGTTTCTTGCTTTATATATTGTTTTTCATGAATCTGTTGAATTAATGAACACAAATTTACATTTGAAGCCTTTGACAGCTTTTCTCATGCAAGTATTCTTTCTCTCTGATTTCTCTTTTAATCTTTTTGAATGACTGTTATCTGAAAATTCTGGGCTTTTTACATAATAGTGACAATACATAATTTCTTTCTTATCCCCAGTTGTCCACTTTATCATCTTTATGGCTCTTTTTTGGCTCATCAGTTTTTGCATTTTTTGTGGACTACAGGGAGCCATCCTCCCCCTGAGCTTGAACTAGCCCCATTGTAGGAATGCTGTGTGTTGAAGATTCTACACTGACATTTTTTACAGTCATGGGAACAGTGCACCTACCAGTTTTGGGCACTTTTTTATCCTGGGACTTGTGCACCCAACTGTGTACTTTTTTATTTTTTAACATAGTTATGTCTATGATATATGCTATAAAATACAGTCTATATGTCAGTGTCATCTTGGTCAGATTTTGTAAAAAAATGGGTCCACCTTGTGAAGGTACTCGCCAAACTTGAGAATGACTTCAGTTCCAGCAATACTACTCACGTTTGCTTGCTGATTTTAACATCTCTCCATTGAGTCAGCTGTATGACATTGATGATATGAGGTAAGATTATCTAATACCAAACATCATCTACAGAACCAAAGAAGACGAATAGTTGGATATGTTACTGATTCATCAAGGGGTAAATGATTTAGCTGTATAAGGAAGGTTAGTGTGTTTAAAAATGACCAAAGAAATTCAGTATTTGAAAAAATTAGAACTTGTTAATAATTTAATAGAGATTAAACTGCTTTTTGTTCTTGATAGATGTGGACGCACTCAAAAGTGTGAAAATTGCATGTAACTGTAGAAACAAAAGAATGACCAAAGAGGTATGGATGATGAGTTTTAGAATTTTGAAACCTCATGATCTAGTGGACAAGAAATGAGTGTGATCAAGCCATATGGACTACACAAGACTGATACAGGATTATATGTTTTCAGTCTGCATGTTCACCTGTTTCTACAAGACACAGTAAGTAATACATATAAAAGAAAAAAGAGAGAGAGGAATGTATTGTAGATTAACATCCATTAGTTAGGCTATAGATATCTAAGAGAAGTAATATGAGGAGGGAGGTAGTGAGGAGAAAGCTAGGAGAGACTGAAGAAGAAATGGGTGTGTTGGTTGAAATGATAAGGGAAAGCCTAGTCATAATAAGTAAAAGAGAGCAGGCCACAATGTATACTGGTGAGCCAAAAAGGGTTGAGGGACCTGAGGAGGTAAAGCCGCCCCCCACCAACACACACACACCAAAACAGGTAGATTATACCTGCAATGCCTGCTAGATGATGGAAGGGTGAGTGCCTGTGTGCAGTAAGTGTGAAATGATAGAGACCTATGGTAAGATTAAATCAATAACGCATTTTGTAAGATATTGAGGGCAGATTATATTCTTATGAAAAGCTTGACACTTCCAAAGTTTGTGTAAGTTAGAAAGATGAAGTTTGCTGTAGCAGCTCGTATACCTTGTGTAGGTTATCTCCATTTTCATATCATGGCTAATTCAAGATAACAAAATTATTAGGAAGTCCCCAACTCCATGTAGAAATGGGAAAAAGTGTGGTTTTTGATGATGATGATGATTATAATAGAGATGTTATATACTGAAGATTCATGAGAATGGTGGTTATCTGTGGAATTAGTACACGAAATAATGGTGTATATATATTTGCTATCAATGATGGATTAACGAATGCATGATTAATATAAAATAAACCCAAGTTGATTAATGTGTGAATATTCCTGCTAATTAAATCTTTGAATGAATCCCAAGGAAGTCTGGTGTTTGTGTGTTTTTGATAGCGAAGAACAAACACACAGGCCCACCTCAAAGTGAAATATCTCCAGTTGTCATTAACATACCACAAACAACTCATACTAGACATATGCCTTTATTTGCATATGTTACAAATGTAAACACTAACATTTGAAAATCATGGTAGATAACCAGAAGGTGGAGGAGATTTTTTTTACACCATTGCTTATATGTTAGATTTTTATTTTGTTTCTCATCCTCTGTCCTGTTATACAGCTACAGTCGTTCATCAGTGCTGCTTATGATTCTTGGCTGAGAAATGCCAATCATTACACACAATATTACTGATAATCATCCTTTATCCAGAGACCCAGAATGTCATGATCCCATGAATTATCCAGTGCTCTACCCCATCTTGTTTTCAGAATCATCTCTTGTAATGATCAGATTGACTCGATTCTTTCTTTTTTCTTTTACTGGCTATATAATGTCTGTCATTGTCACTAGTTTTTCCTTCCTCATGGTTGATTTTGTTTATCGTCACACCTGTCTGGCTTTCCTCAGCAGTCCTCTCATTCCTCTGCTTCATGGCCCAGCCCAAAGGACTTGTACCCTTCTCAGCAGTTAGCTGTTTAGTACCCAGTTGCTTGTCAGTCACTAGTTTTCTAACATTTTTATATACAAACCAAGACTTCAGTAATTGATTTTTCTCTGCAATAGAAACTATTCTGTAAACTGTTCATCCCTCATTTTGTTCTTTCTTCCCATCTTTTACCACAAGAACAGACAAGGATTTGTAAAAAGGGCAATACCTTACAAATTATTTTAACAAAAATTCAACAAAATGCATTCTCTGCTAATTTTCTTAAAACATAAGCAATAATAATCTTAACAGGTAAGCTTCATTGTATTTTCCTAAGTGCATATCTATCCCCTTGATGTGTTTCTGTACATGTTTAAATGGTCTAATTCTGTATGCATTCCTTTATTCCTGACATTGCTAATAGTTCACACATCTTTATTAAAAAACACACTGCAATGTTTGTTTCTGTAGCACAAAGAGGGACAATTAATTCATCATAGTTCACTACTTTGAAATTACTTTATCAGTTCTTTTAGAAATTGTCCGCTAAATATTTTTAATAAAATAACTTACTCATACATACCATTCTGTATTCTTTTCCCATTCTACTCAATAAAAGTTTACTATCTGAACATCCAAAAATCACATATTCATTTTTCACACATTCCTTCTACAACCTTCATCACTTTTTTCTGTTTTATTTTCCATATTTTCAATGTTATAAAAATCTCCTTTGACCTCTTCTGTGTACTCTTATACTGAATGATGTTTTTTGATAATATAAGAAAAATTTAATTCATGGTGAATATGGAAGAGAGGTGAAGAAGAGAGTACAGGCAGGGTGGAATGGGTGGAGAAGAGTGTCAGGAGTGATTTGTGACAGACGGGTACCAGTAAGAGTGAAAGGGAAGCTCTACAAGAGGGTAGTGAGACCAGCTATGTTATATGGGTTGGAGACAGTGGCATTGACAAAAAGGCAGGAGTCAGAGCTGGATGTGGCAGAGTTAAAGATGTTAAGATTTGCACTCGGTGTGACTAGGATGGATAGGATTAGGAATCAGTATATTAGAGGGTCAGCTCATGTTGGACAGTTTGGAGACAAAGCAAGAGAGACTAGATTGTGTTGGTTTGGACATGTGCTGAGGAGGGATGATGGGTATATTGGGAAAAAGATGCTAAGGATGGAGCTGACAGGTAAGAGGAAAAGAGGAAGGCCTAAGATAAGGTTTATGGACGTGGCGAGAGAGGACACGCAGGTGGTTGGTGTGGCAGAGCAAGATGCAGAGGATAGGAAGAAATGGAAAGAGATGATCCGCTGTGGCGACCCCTAACAGGAAAAGCCAAAAGATGATGACGATGATGATGATGACTCTTTTTCTTTCTATTTATACTCATGGCTTTCTCTCATCTTTCATTTTTCTCTATCAATAAACATGACAAATGGGTCAGATGTTGGTATATTTTTCTCATGGAAGTCCGCTATACTTTTCTATATAGAACATTTCTTTCATCATGATTCAGAATGTTCAAGAAGTATCTAAAAAGGGGAGGAAGACTTTTTTATCTCGTTTCACAACATTAGTCAACACAGAGAGCATGACTGTCAATCCCTTTACTTTCAAAACAATAATATTTTTAAGAGAAATCCTAGTATTTTTTTCCTATTTCTTTATTTACCTGTTTCATTTTTTATCTGATGCTTCTGTTTTAGAAGTTTAATTTCTTATTATCTTTCAGTATTACCAAACCCTGTCTCAAATATTCTCTTATTTTCAAATGAAAAATCAACAACTTTGATTGATGTGCTACTGTGAGCATCTGAACAGGTCAGCTCAACTCCTCACAGTATCTCTATTACTTTTTTAATCCACTGTAGCTTCCAGCAAATCATGCACAAAGAAGAGTATTATATTGGTGCCTTCCTGCAAATACACAGAATCAGTTGGGTCATCTCAAAATTAATTTGTTGTTAGCAAACACATATTTAATGCAGAAAAGAAAAATTAATTTCACACAGGCTTCCAAACTCAACTGTTTACTTGTACTTCTGACAGAGCTGCTGAAACTTGTGTATGAAATTCTCCCCACTCTGCACTCCACTGCCTATTATATTCCAGTGTCAGGTATCAGAGAATGAATGAATGATGTATGTCACTGTGCCTTAATTCAACATTAAGGAAATCTTAATTCAGTAACACTTCTTATACTAATAAAAGCACCAATCCTGCAGCACTATTTCTAGATTTCACATACACCTATTTGCAAACACAATGGTATCTAATGGCAGCTATGAAAGCAGGAAAATTGACATTTTCTCTCCAAACTGCCTATCATTTTTTTCAGTATGGGACATCAGAGACTGAATGAATGGTATAGTCTATTATGCTTTGATTAAATTAACTGGTTCATTTCAAAATGATCCTGCTGTTACTCACCAGATACTTATTCTACAGCAAAATATTTCTTTGATTATTTCACATAAAATATTATCTCCATTCCCCCAGCAGAGCATTAACATTGCTATTAGAACTGCTTGCTGGTGGTTCTGACAGTGCTTAATATAAGCAATATATATGATCACTTTCCTCAGCTGAACAGCTTCCTATTACTTGTTGGTGCTTCCACTCAAAGAATGAATGAATGAATGGATGGATGCATGAATGAAAGATGTCCATTATACCTTCCTTCAAATACTATAATAAATTGCTTTGTTTCAAATCATGCTGCTGTTATACAGCAGCATGACATTATTTCAGGATTTCTTGTATCACTGTTTGCAAATGCTTCTGATAGCATTCGTAAAGTCAACACAATTCATTCCTCCAATGCAACTGCCTATTATTTTCCAGTATCAGACAAAGGTGACTGACTAGATACTGTAATCCATTGTGCCTTCCTTGTCATGGAGGCTGATTAATTCAACAATGGGCTGTACTAATAGTATTCTACTTCAGGACTTTATAGCTGGTGTGCAACTTAAGGCAATGTAGTTTATTTGCCCCTACTGCACAAGTGCCTATTTCTTCACATCATTCTTCTAATTTCTAACAACACATCTTCTACCCACTAATGCCAGTCTGCCATTACACTATAAGCTAGCTGTAGGTATTGACAAATGCTTATATATATATATATATATATATATATATATATATATATATATATATATATATATATATATATATGTATATGTATATAGAGTTCCCCTTCATATGACTGAAACTCAAAAGCCTGAAAACACAAAAAATACATATACTGACTTTAAACAACAGAAACCATATTAATTTCCACTAAGCCACCCTGCACCCCCCCATGTAGGGGGCTGCGCCCCCCACCCCCTGCTACTTAAATATACCAACTCCGAGATTGCACAGTGTAATGAAGTGCAATCCTGGAGTTGATATATATAAGAAGCAGGGGGTGTGGGGGTGCAGGGTGGCTTGCCCCTGTTTATACTTAGTAGACATTAATATGGTTTATGTTGTTTAAAGTCAGTATATGCATTTTTTGTATTTTCAGGCTTTTGAGTTTCAGGCTTTTGACTTTTCAGGCTTTTGTTTTCAGGCTTATGAGTTTCAGGCTTATGTTAATTTAGTCATATGAAGGGGAACTATATATATATATATATATATATATATATATATATATATATATATAAATATATATATATAGGTCTACTTCAGAATGTCGACCGTTCAGAATGCCGACTTTCATATGGCTGACACCATATGATTGATATTCCAAAAGACAGACATCCTGAAATAGCACCATTTACCTACCTGTAAACACAGTATAACAGTGTTATGCAGGGGGGAAAGCCCCCCTGCACCCCCCACACCCGTTGCTACTTAAATATTCTCACTACGAGATCGCACTATAATGCAAAAAAGGGGAATCTCCCAGTCCGCACTGTAGCAGAATCTCCGCTATCATTTGTCGGCCTTTCAAACGTTCGCTCATATGGTGTTGGCCATATGAGTTTCGAACATTTGAAAGTTCGAACAAATGAAGGGCTCCCATATATATATATATATATATATATATATATATATATATATATATATATAAGTTTATGTTCTTTTCTTACTAATTGGCTTTCACTTATCACTTTTAATTTGTTATGAATGAATGTTTTAGATTTCTGACTGGGATTTTGTTTTCTTGTATTTATAATGTCATTAAATATTTGTAGCATCAAGTTACCAAACTATCTTCCTGTCATAATGCTCCTATGTATTGTTTTGGCTTCTGCATATTCCTTAATGTGCTTCTTCATCGATGGCTCTCTCTCTCTCTCTGGGGGGGGGGGGGGGCACTAACCACCAGCAAGTACTCTAAAGTCTTGTGCCTTAACAGTACTTGTGTGTGCAGCAGAGTGATGGGGGTATGCCAATGCCTACACAATGTGGCTGCAGCAGTTAACTACCATGATGTGTGAATCAACAATGATCTGCACATCATGGTAGTAACTGTGATTCAGAGACACACAATTAGCCAATAACATGCCCCTGAATAAAAAAAAAATTGTGGGAGCAATGTTGTATGGCCTGCCACACTCGGCCCTTTCAAGTATCCCCACAGATATATTTTCCTATTAAATTTCCCCAGCTTTCATTATTAATCTATGTATGTTTTACAAAAAGGCCCACAGTATCTGAATGAAATCAGCTTCATATGAATCTGAGTTAATGTTTTTCATTAACCAACCTTCAGCATGTTTGATCTGAATAAGACACTTAATGACAATGTTCTAACCATGCTACAGATTTACTTACATGTATATATGCATCTATTTTTTTCATCAGGTCTATTGATTTTATTTGACTTTAGTGTATATAAACCAATAACTTTAATGTTACTTTCCTTACCCCATTTAGCAAATATTAGCATAGCTATTCCTTCATGTGTCTTCATTATCTTTCTGACTTTATATCATTCTTTCTAAATTGTACTGCAACTTCACCAAAGTATGAATCTTGTATTAACAAAAACATGTTGCTTTATCATACGTTCCTTCTAAACACATACATGTTTATACTTTATTTGCACTGAATCCAAGAAAACATAGGTTATACTCTGTGGCATACAAGGATGAAGCCCTGATTATGACCAAGGTTTCAATAATGATCTTGAAGCCCTAGCTAGGAAGAGAAATGAGAAATGGAGCAATGCCTACTCACCTCTCCCTGCAGGTAGGGGGAAGGAAGTGTGCCTCTGGGTGATGCATCCTATCAAAGGATCCTTGGTAGCATAGGCGCCGGAGCTGTTAAAGACTGGGGGGTGACAGGGGCACTTAGTGAACTAAAAAGGGTAATTTTTTAGAACTATTTGCTACCACAACATAGGTTTACTTGGAGGACATTTTAAGCTTAACCAATTCCCTTTTGTTGATTGAATTAACATTTTCTGATTGGTCTTAACTATCCTCATGGCTGATAATTGCATATTAGCGCTAGTGAGAACAACTGTGATCATACCATAGATTACATTTTCTATTACCCATCCTTAGATCCAAGTTGCATTTGAATATGGATGGATGAGCTTTGCTTTATTTTTATGGATAGTCTGTTCTGGAACAGTGGTAGCCTCTGTGATATATATACATCTCTCCACAACATTCAGTTTAGATACCTGGACTGAGTATTTATGATGCCATTTGACTTTCTGATGTTCAGTAGGTCCATCTGTATTATGTCGGAGGATGCTTTGTATGCCAGACACATCACCCCTAAGCACTCTGTAGGATACTGAGTATAGTAATAAATCTTTGAGGTGGTCCGTGCAAGACCTATTGTTTAGGACTTGTATCCTTTTAGTAAGGTATCTCTGAAGGTATTCCAGTTGTTGCATGGGGCTGGACAGATACATGCCAAAGTGGGCACTATACAAAATGATTGACATAATGAGAGCTTTGTAAAGGGAGACAACAACATCTCTAGATCTCGTCACAATCAATTTGTTTATAAGCTGTGCAATATAGAAGGCTTTCTTATGACTGGGCACATGTTGGTCAAAAGTTAGGTCACTGTACACACATGTTCCCAAATGCCAAACAATTGGATCAGTTCTCAGAGGGCACTGTCATGATTTTGACACCAGTTATTATTTGGGACAAACCTTCCTGCATGATGGTTAAGTCATTTGGGGATTCAATAACTTCTCCTGGCCTACAGTCATCTCAGACTTAGCTGGCCAAAGCTCTTTGGTATTTCCTTTTACTTTTGAGATGTATATGCCAAACAGAAAAAGTCTCTGCACCGAACACTGGTGGACTCCATTGGTAACTGGTCTCTTCCCCTGTTTTGATCTCCTGCATCCTGTGAGCCAATTTGGCAATGCAGCTGGTAATGTAAGTGTTTGCTCTTACAATATTCATCTTTTGTACTTCACCTGAGTAGGGGATTGTGTCAAAAGGCTTGGCCAGGTCAAGATAATGTGGTGTGAACTGTTTTACCTTCATCCATTGCTTTGGTAACAAGAGTAAAGCTTAAAATTTGCCCGTGATTTTGAGCCTTTCACACTTTCCTCTGGGCTGTTTTCAAACACATTTTAGGGCCATGCATACATGTATGCATTCCTTGATTCACCTTCCTGACTGTATTACATTATATTCCTTGTATAATACAGCACACTTGTTAGACTTAAGTTAGAGCCCATTTTAAATTTATTGTTTAAACATTTTTCCAGTAGGCAATGAAACAAAAATGCATTAACCAATAATGACAAAACTGCCCTATTAAGAACATTTCCATCATAAAGATCTACTTCCATACACAAAACTGCATTTTAAATTTGTTTGAACATTTTTCCAGTAGGCAATGAAGCAAAATGCATGCACCAATATTGACAAAACTGCCCTATTCAGAACATTCCCATTGATAACAGTCTACTTAAACACACAATTGCATTTTAAATTTATTGTTTGAACATTTTTCCAGTAGGCAATGAAGCAAAATGCATGCACCAATAATGACAAAACTGCCCTATTCAGAACATTTCCATGATAACAGTCTACTGCCACACACAATATATAAATACATAATCACAGTAGTGTAAGCCATAGGCATGTTGCATAGCTTCTTGAACTTATTTTCAATTGGGGGGGAAAAGGCCAAAAACCAGGGACACATTTTAAACATTGCTTGTATAATCTTGGAAAGTTGCTTGCATAAAATGCTGTGCTACCACCATGCGTTTCACTGCCAAGTCTTGAACCCAGAACCCTGTGCACTACAGTCAGAGCAACATACCAATAAGCTAAACCAGCAGTTTCTTGAAAAACAGGAAGGCAAACTTAAATGGCTATCATATAATTTAATGAATTCAGTTCTCACTTCTCGTCATAGCTGTCAACTTCTTAGCACAAAAATGCATAACAAAGCCAATAATGGGGAAATACAGCCCCAAAATAGGGGCACATTTCAAATACTGATTTTATAGCCTTAGCAAATTGCTAGAATAAAAGGTTTTGTTTTACCACTCCAGAGGAACAGAACAAAAATGTGAGGCATAAATTCACACGTGATGGTGGCTAGCAACTTTAGGCTCTTTTTATCTGTACCCAAGGTACAGGGTTTGAGCCTGAGTACCTCTAGCCACCAGATGTATCCTGTTGGAAACATTTTCACACAGACACACACACACACACACACACACACACACACACACACACACACACACACACACACACACACACACACACTCTGAAATCAGCCAGTCCATGCAGCTTCCGAGTAAATCTGTTCTCACTTCTGAGTAACTCCATACGAGTGCAAAAGTGGGGGGGGGCCTTCCCTCGCTGTATGGCTCCGGTGGCCATGAATTGTCATATGGTATGCTTAAAGTGTGAAATACTCTGCATACATTCTTATAGAATGACTCTGTTTTTAAATGCATTTCTCATTAAGTAGCCCCTCATACTCGGCAGCTTCTGAGTAAATCCGTTCCTGCTCGCATCCGGAAGCTTCCCGTTCGCATCTGAGTAACTCCATTCCCACTCACAAAAGCATTTGAAAACCCAGAAATATGATGACATGAGCTAAAGCATCTTTGAAATCCCGGAAATACGTGCGAGGCTGGTAGCCCTGATGAGCTAAGAGATGACATCAGCTAAAGCATGATTACATCGAAAGAGTTGGATGATCTGCAAAAGTGGGGGGCTCCCCTCCCCCTTCACTCTACGGTTCTGGCGCCCATGCTTGGTAGTGACCAGAGAGCAGATGTGATACATGCTTTCAAGAGTGGCGGGCTGTTTATGCATGATGTCACCAGGAACAGTAAAAGATATCCTCACACTGCACACATTGCAGACATACCCCTTGAATGTTAGCAGGGCATTGCAAACAGAACCAGATCAAGGTCAAATGGGGTCCTAGACAGGGTAATGGACAAGGGCCCCTGCAGCCATTCCATTGCCCCATCTTGGCTACCCCTCCTGCATTTACCATAAACACAGCTCAAATCTATCAGCATGCATACTATTTTCTTCTTTACTTTTATAATGATTACAGTAATTTGGATTTCATTTAAAACTCTTATTTCAAATTTTATAGCACAAAAACTGGCCGGCTTTTGCTAAACAAAACAAAACAGGTGCACATTGAAAGTAGACTTAGCATGAGCGACAGTAAACTTCTCTTCCCCTGAAACTCACATTCATTGAAAAATGCACTGAAACAAACAGTCATCGAAAAATATGTTCAGCCAATTGCATCTTAAGTGTACCTTGGTCCCTGTGGGCTGTTTTCAAACCATGGGCCCCTGCATACATTTATAGACAATGAATAAACGCATCTGTTCTTTTATTCACCTTCCAGGTTCTTTTAAATTGTATTTTTGTTCAATACAGCAACATTTGTTGGTGTTAGTTTCAAATTTGTAGTTTTGAATATTTTTTCCAGTAAACACTGAAACAAAATGTGTGAACCAATAATGACAAAGGTACCTATTTCAGACCATTTCAACCTTAAAAGGCCACTCAAATTGGTGTCATTATAATCCACCAGTATCAGCAATTATGGACACTAAATCAACTGAGTATACATCATGTTTGATTGTGATAAAATGGCTACAGTAAAGTATTCCAGTTTGCTTTACATAAATGTATACTAAAGGCAGAGCAATGACTTTTGAACTATCAGCTCAGCAGGATTAGTCATTTTTATCTACAGACATCCCCAAAACCCAGCAATTATAGCTAACCTGTTGACTGCATCCTTCTCAGATGTCTGTGTCAAAAAATTAACAATAATAGTAACCAAAGTTAGATATTTCAAATTTGTTGCACACAGAGTAATGAAAGTATTCTAACTTAATTCACACACCCATCCACACACAAACACACACACACACACACACACACACACACACACACACACACACACACACACACACACACACACACACACATGTGCATACTTGTCCCACAAAGCCAGATTAAATATGTTTAAAAAAAAGATAAGAGCATATAAAGTATTGAGAGCCCCACACACCCACCAGCAGTTATAGTTACCTGTTTGACAATGTATACCTCCTTACTGGTATGAAAAAATAAATTACATGAACTTTATTGATAACTTTGTATGAATTGCTTAAAACTGTATAAAGATTACTAGCATCATACCATAAGATCCAGTCAAGTGTAACACAATATAAATGTAACAGTATTTATGAGGGCATAATAAATATTGACCACCTGATAACATATTCTAAGTCAATATGCACAATCTTTGCATAAGTAAAAGTCATCTGAATAATTCCACATATAACTTTGCATTTCTGTGCCTTTTCTAGAAATGCAGTGCCTGCAGGTCTTGAAGAATAAATTGCCTAGTATGTTTCATTAAATAAATGGTGTGCTGGTGATATTTCCATAACATTTCTGAAACTAGATCAGCTATGTAATAGGGAATGGCTGCCAGGCAATGACAACAAGTTTATACTTACTACGCATGCAGTCCAGGAGACCTTTAAGGAGCCAAGACCAAATTCCGAATTACTCCAAAGCACTGTATGGTTAAGTGACATGCTTAATGTCAGTTAGTAGGTAAATGGCAGAGGAAAGATTCAAACCCTGCACCCATGCTACAGGAAGCAGCTCATTAACAAGCTTGAGCTTTACTCCACTGCACAAGGTTTTAACTAATTGCAGAAATCTTTTACAATCCGATCTTGCAGAGAAGACTGTATCACAGTAATATGCAACAATGACTACGTAATGGATGCTGTAGACTATGACCTGACAAACATCAACTCTTTTGCATTTGCTGGGGGCCATAAAGAAAGTACTGCAAAAATATATTACTAAAATCCAATATGGTTAGATTATAATACACAATCCAGACCTATTCTTGAATTCATTCTTTAGTGCAATGCAAAACAATTACAGGCATACCGCTCAACTTGGAAACATCAAAAATCGGGACAAAGGCCCATGAAAAATAGGTACAAATCTGTACACTTATTAACATACAATGTGCATACATAATTATGTAACCCCACCCATGCCAATGGAATTGTGGGATACCAACTTTCAAATGCAAATTGAAGAACAGACAACCAAAATATGGCACCAGACTCTGTAGTAAATGGTAACCATTTTTTTTTATATCTAACCATTTTTTTATATCTATAGCAATGATGTTCACTGGAATGGGAGAAGTGGATCAACCTTAGGATTTTGTTTTTGATGACTTGCAGTATGCGGGTTTTGTGGTAAAAGTAGGGCATTTAATGGTAGGTATTATTCTAATCTTAGCAAAAGAATATTATAGCTTGCTAGGACCTCCAAAAGTCATTCTCCATGGCCTACTGATCAGTGGCATTACTGGCGTAGCTTGAGTTTGTGCCACCCAGGGCTGTCTTTGAGTTTGCCAACCTTCCCCGCTCACAAAATCATGGTCAAATGGGGACCCACATATACAGCCCTCCCCCCTGCAGCCATTCCAACATCCAATTACTTAGCTATTTTGCCCCATTTACCCTAAACACTAATGTGCATACTGCTATAATTCTACAATGATTCTTTGGATTTCATTTAAAACTTTTATTTTACATTTTATAGCACAAATACTAACAGACATCTGATAAAGAAAGCAATACAGTCTCAGAATGAAAATAGACAGCATTAAAACTTCTCTACTCTTGAAACTCACATTCATTGAAACAACATTGAAACCCACATTCAAAGAAAATGCATCTGGCCAGGGGCAGATACAGATTACCTTTGGGCTGTTTTCAAATCATAGGCCCCTTGCACACAAAACATACGTGTTCTTTGATACACCTTCCTGATTGTATTAAATTATATTCCTTGTATAATACAGCACACTTGTTAGAGCACATTTTAAATTTATTGTTTTGAACATTTTTCTATTAAGCAATGAAACAAAATGTATGAACCAATAATGACAAAACTGCCCAATTTAGGAGATTTCCATCATAAAAGACTACTCAAACTTTTACAATCCACCAGTATCAGTAAATATGCACAATCTCTGCAGAAGTAAAAGTCATCTAAATAATTCCACATTAAAGAGATCTGTAACTAATGAAGAGGTTGCTACTAGCAAAAACCTTTATATTTCATTGTTTCATCTACAAATAATGTGCCTGTTGCCCTTGAAGAATAAATGTCCTATGTAACATAAAAAAAATGATAAGCTAGTAATATTGCAATAGGGTATGGATGGCAAACTGATAACAGGTTCATAGTGACTAGGTATCTCCACCAAAGAGGACATTCTCAGGACTGCAGCATTCACCCCCTTTAAAAGTACAACACAGTACACTATCAGCAATCCATCTACATACTGTGGGAGTAGAACCCACAGCCTTCTGCATCAAAAGCAAGTATTCTACCTGCTGTGCTACTAAAAACACAAAAAGACTTGGCATAAGCAGCACTTAACTTCTCTCCTCCTGAAGAACTATGCACCATAAGAAATCTAGAAAAAGCCAACATTTATTGGGGGGGATAAAGCCCCCAAACAACAGGGACACATTTTAAACATTGCTTGTATAATCTTAGAAAAGTTGCTAGAATAAAATGTTTTCTGTTACCACACCTTTCCTGAAAGATAGGAAGATAGAAATTTAAAAGGCTGTCATTACTTAGTGAATTCAGTTCTTGCTGATTTGCTAGAAAACCACAAATTTTTAGAGGAACAGACCAAAAGTTACAAACATTCTAGATATTGAATCACAAGGAATCACAAGTGGCCAGATAATGAATCACAAGTGGTGGTATGGGTAGGGAATTCATGCTCTTGCTTCTTGTACCCAAGGTACAGGGTTTGAGACTGAGTAATACTAACCACCAGGTATACTTACACACACACACACACACACACACACACACACACACACACACACACTGGTAAATGGAACTTCTGCACACACACACACACACACACACACACACACACACACACACACACACACACACACACACACACACACACTCTCTTCTGTAATGACACACACCGATGGAGCTCTGACTGAAAATTTCTGTAAACGGACCTCTGACTGGCAGCCCTTCTACACACACATTTCTGTAAATGGAGCGGTGGCAGCACTTCTGCTTACAATAGATTTCTGTAAACAAACAACCACTCTGCTGAGACTCTCTGGTCTCTCTCTCTCTCTCTCTCTTTCTCTCTCCCTGCTTAATTTCTGTCATTAGCAGCTGCTGCTAAAATGCAGTTCTGTTTTAAGCTGGGCCCATAGCATGTGAATCAGATAGCATACAATTCTTTTTTTTTCTCACCAGCTGAGCCCATTTCTCATCTTGACCTGCAGCATATAGTCGGCTGCTGGGCTTTTTAAATTGTTGCACTGCTGCTGCTATAGTCCCTCTAAAATAGTTAAAAATAACAGTCCAATGAAGCTGATGTCATTCATGCATGCCCCTGTAGGCTGGTGATGCGGGGTGACATCCGCCATAGATTTAAAGTTGTAATAAGAAAAAAACTAAATAATCAGGAAAAAAAATTGGAATTAAAGGGGCCACTCGGGAATTCATGGCACCCCATTTTTTAGCCCTCAAATCCAGTAAATACTGAGGAATTCAGTATGGTTGAGAGGCACTTATCAGCTTTACTGATACTGTTTACCATCTTAAAAACAAAAACCAACTAGTCTCTGCTACCTTCCTAGATATGTCAAAAGCATTTGATGCAGTATCGCATCAAATACTTCTTAACAAACTAGCCACCTACCACTCCAGCCCTGAAACTATAAAATGGCTTCATAGTTACATGCCTGACAGAAAACAAGCCACTTTATGGGACAATAAACTCTCCCCCCAGCTCCCTATAAGTGTCAGAATCCCACAAGGTTCAATCCTTGGTCCACTTCTGTTCACTATCTTTACTAACAACCTTCACACTGCAGCTGATCCAGCCAGTTTTGTTCAATATGCTGCTGATGCTTCCCTAATCTGCTTCACCCCTTCTATCAAAGAACTCCAAGAAAAATCTCAAGCAGCCTTCCATAATATAGAAGAACATCTAACTCACCATCAACTTATACTTAACCCCAAAAAGACCAAACTTATGGTCTTCTACCACAACCCATCATCTAATAATCCACCTCCTATCTATATCTCCTCTTCCAATAGCACTATTATAGAGCCAGTAGAACATACAAAACTTCTTGGCATTACAATTGATAGTGGACTCAAGTTTGACATATACCTTGCTCTTACTATTAAAAAGGTACATGCCAAACTGAGTTCACTCTATAGGATAAAACCATTTCTCACTGACCAAGCAAAACTTACAACAGCCAGAACCCACCTATTATCTTCCCTGCTATATTGCTTTCAAATATTCACCAATCTTTGAAAAACTGACCTAAATAGCCTTGAATCCTGCTACAACAAAACTGCTAAATTTGCTACCAATGAAGCTCATAGATCTCATCATTGTACTGCATTAATTCAGCTGAAATGGCTTGAGCTCCCTCATCTTCTTACCGTAAATCAACTACTAAATGCTCATACAGTCTTATACAAACCTGCTAACTGTCTATCACTATCCAGTCTAGTCCAGCCTTATAGTAATTTTACATCGCTTAGGTCTGCTGATAAAATATTGCTAAAAGTTAATAAAGTCCTAAACACCTATGGCACATCCCTTTTCTCTCATACAATTGCCAAACAATGGAACTCATTTCCACAGCATATTCTTACCATCAATGACACAAACACATTTAAACATGATCTAAAAGAATATTTCTCTAAACATAGGCTTTGCTCATTTCTCACCCTGTCTAAATATTTCAACCCATAAACAACTAATCCCTCCTCTGCTCTATTTTCTCAATACCTCCTAGCTACTGAATTCTTTTTACACTACCTTTCTCACTATCTCCCGGCTATTGAATCCTTCTTACACCAATCATTATAATTTTTTTATGCTGAATATCTGTTTGGCTGGCTGCTATATACCTACATCAGCTGTATTACAAGCTGAGTTAAGTACAAACTTGCAGTGTTAAAGATAGTACTGCATTTTATTTTTCTGTTTATTTATTTGTTTCATTGCATATTGGGTTAAAGATAGTACTGCATTTTATTTTTCTGTTTATTTATTTGATTCACTGAATATCGTGGTCTCTCTGTCTCTCTGCAGTTAATAGGGGTTATTGTTTTCACTTCATTGATATTCAGTGTTGAACTCTTATCCTAGAGGCTTTCTCTGTGCTTATAAGTGTTAGTCACTTATCTGTGAATTTATTTCTGCTGAATATCTGAGCTGTTTGGCTGGCTGCTATATACCTACGTCAACTGCATTACTAGCTGAGTTAAGTATAAACTTGCAGTGTTAAAGATAGTACTGCATTTTATTTTTCTGTTTACTTATTTCACTGAATATTGTGGTTTCTCTGCAGTTAGTACCCCATCCACCCTCCCTCCTCTTGTTGTGGTATTAATCTTGGTGGCTTTGGAATTGCCCACCCCTCCTGTAAATTTGTGTTTGAGCACTCTTCCTGGGTTCATCTCATTTGCTCACTCAACCGAGTACAGTGAGATCATATTTTGATTTCAGACACTCCTACCAGTCCCATCTGTTCATCTCTATCCCAGCTTTATGCCAGTCTAGTGTCATTAGCTCATTCTACCTAACACAGAGACAACATTTGAGAAAGCCAAACCACTTAGGTCCTTAACCTTGAATTATCTTCTGATTCTCCTTTCTCCCTTTCCACTTTACTTAAAAAAAATCTAAGCTTGTTTCCTGCCTTTTCTGTAACTAGTCTAGTCCAGATACAGATTTGCTGTATTCAGGACTGTTTGTAAGCTTCTGAGCCCTCCAAGCATTTCTGTGTTGCAGAGGCACCTTCTAGCTTATCAGTGGGAGTGGGAAGCACTAGATAACCTATGTACCAAAAGAGGGGGTTCTGGCCCAGAAATTGTAGTTTATTGGCCGTTTGGGCAGGTTTTCCCTCTCTTTCAACTTTCTGGTCTAACAGCCTATGTTTGAGCTTATTTCCTGTCTTTCCTGTAGCTAGTCTAGTCCAGATACAATTTTTCTGTATCCAGAACTGTCTGTAAGGTTCTGAGCCTCCCAAGCCTTTTTCTGTTGAGGGAAACTTCTAGGTTATCAGTGGGAGTGGTAAGCACTAGGTAGCCTATCTACCACAAGAGGAGTGGTTTCTGGCCCAGAAATTGTAGTTTATTGGCCATTTGGACATTTTTTTCCATCTCTTTCAACTTTCTGGTTTAAAAGCCCACATTTGCGCTTGTTTCCCACCTTTCCTATAACTAGTCTAGTCCAGATACAGATTTGCTGTATACAGGACTGTTTGTAACCTTTCATATAACTAGTCTAGTCCAGATACAGATTTGCTGTATCCAGGACTGTTTGTAAACTTCTGAGCCCCCCAAGATTTTCTGTGTCAGAAGGAAGCCTTCTAGATTGACAGTGGGAGTGGTAAGTACTAGGTAGCCTATCTACCATAAGAGAAATAGTTTCTGGCCCAGAAATTGTAGTTTATTGGCCATTTGGACAGTTTTTCCATCTCATTCAACTTTCTGGTCTAAAAGCTCGCTTTTGCACTTTTCCCGCCTTTCCTGTAACTAGTCTAGACCAGATACAGATTTGCTGTATGCAGGACTGTATGTAAGCTTCTGAGCCCTCAAATCTTTCTGTGTTGGAGGGAAGCTTTCTAGCTTATCAGTGGGAGTGGTAAGACTAGGTAGCCTATCTACCACAAGAGGAGTGGTTTCTGGCCCATAATTTGTAGTTTATTTGCCTTTTGGGCAGTTTTTCCATCTCTTTCAACTTTCTGGTTTAAAAGCCTGCGTCTGTGCTTGTTTCCCACCTTTCCTGTAACTAGTCTAGTCCACATACAGATTTGCTGTATTCAGGACAGTTTGCAAGCTTCTGAGAGATGCCAAAGTCTGCTCTTCAAATTTTCCCTTAGATCTGCTAGTTCTCTCCTCACCTGCACTTTTACTAACTTATTAGTCTAGCACTTTACTATACCAGGCTTCTTGTAGCAATTATTGTAGTACACAAAAATGCTACCAGAACTAAATGTTCTACAAGGAAACAGCTCCAGTACTTATTATTAATGCCCACCCCTCCAGGTTAGTTCCCCATGCTTTCTCCTATTAACCTGGTGAACTTGGGCATCCTGAGGCAATGTAGCAACTGCCTCATGTACACCGACAACCCTCTCCTCTTACCTCCCAACACTCAGACTTGGGAGAGATGCACTTATATATCCAAATTGGAAGCCATGCACTCTACAGCCAAGACTGGAATAGCTGGTCAAGAGGAGAAGGTCAACACTTGCACCACACCACATGGAACACATAGACCTCCAGAACACATACCAGCACTGCCTTCACATAAAAACACAAACCACACACCCACCTTCATGGAGGCTCTCAATAAAAAATCTACCCAAACAGGCAGAGACCTCCAAGGCAGAAATGCACTCGACCACCACAACACAACACAACACTAATCATGAGACATATAACTCTCCTAAACAATGTGCCACTCAACCAAAGCCCCTAAAGAAAAACAGCATGCCCAGCACACTAGTCATAAGTGACTCAATAGTGAGGCACACTGATGTCACACTCACTAGGCTGCATAAAGAGAAAGTAACAGTCAGCTGCTTGTCAGGTGCCAGGATCATTGATGCACTCATTTCCCTCAACAACAGGTACAAATATGACTCTGTCATTGTACATGTGGGTGTGAATGACCTGAGACATACCTCCCTGGACTACATGGAAAAAAACATGGAGGTGCTCTCAGAGTATGTAACCCAGGTGGGTATGACCCTAGCCCTGAGCAGCATCCTACCATCACCCAGAATGATACTACAGTATAAGCAAAAAATGACTGATTTCAAAAATTGGCTAAGTTTCTGGTGTCATTCTAAGGGGATCCAGTATCTGTCTGCCTGGGATGACATGACTGACAGACCTCAATGCTTTGCCACAGATGGCCTGCATCTGTCATCCCTGGGCTTCTGGATACTGGCCAAGGCTCTTGCCATTCCTATAGTGCCTTTTTAGGTGGTGTTCCAAAGACCAAATTACCACCGTAAATGCACTTGCTCAAAGCACTCCTTAAAATGGAGAACATCGACATGTGTGCTGTAATATAGACCTGGTTCAAGGAAGCAGAAAGCACCCCTGCACTACCAGGCTATAACTCATTCCACACCTTTTGGCCACAGAACTTGGACCGAAGCTCCAAAGGTGGTGGTGTTTCCATATTCATAAAGGATCCGCACACCTCCAGACTGGTAGCCTAACATAAAGCATCACAGATACTTCAGGTGCAGCTAACATTGGGTAAGACAGTGATTCAGGTTGTAGCCTGTTATACATCTCCAACCATGTCCCAAGACTCACATTCCATGTTCCTAAGCACCCTGGAAAATTTTAGGGTCCAACCTAACACTCTTATACTGGATGATTTCAACTACCCACCATTAACTGGGAAAACTACTCATGTACCAATACACTTGCCCAACATTTCCTGGTATTCATTAATTCCAATGCCCTGGACCAGCTCATTCTTACCCCCACTAGAGGTAGCAATATCCTTGACCTGGTCATTAGTAACATGGGAAACCATTGCTCTACACCAGTAGTCAACTCCTCCCTGGTTAGATCCAACCACAAACTAATCACCTTGGAAATCCACATCCCTCCCACCCCCCGCAAAGGTAACCACCATGAAAAACTTCTCCAAAGCTAACTTTGGGCTCCTAAAAACAAAGGTGGCTAACTTCACGGAAACCATGCAACTTGAGAATAGTTGCATGACCGCCAAATCATACACCAGTGCACTGTACGAACACGTACACAAATGCATGACTCTCCCATACCCAATAGAACCAAGACACTCTCCTCCAAAAAAAGGAAGTCAATCTGGTGGTCTCCTGCCATAAACAAACTCTACAACAGAAGGAGGAAACTGATGCAGAATAAGGTAAAGTCCCAAGACTGGAAAAACTCCCTTATTGAGCCTCAACAAAATGTTGAGATCCCTCATCAAATTCCCTAAAGCTAGCTATGAAAAGAGAATTGCAGCAGATAGTAAAGACAACCAAAAGGCCTTCTATGGTTATGTAAAGAATTGCCACAGCAATACCCAGATATTCTCTGAGCTACTGCACAATGGTACCTCCTATACTGAGCCAACAGATATTGCCAATATACTGGCCGAGAGATTCAGTGCCAACTTTACCCATCCCCACCAAAGGATCAATCATAATACCAGTAGATTGGCAGGCACCCAGTATTACTGCTGCACAGGTTAAAACAGCACTGTCCAAGGCCAAGAATACAGCTTCTATGGAACCTGACAATATCCCTGACTGTGTTCTACATGAACTACAGAGTGAACTGGCACCTCACCTGTGTGCCCTGTTCATTCACAGCCTCCCCTCAGGCTTTGTCCCTACCGAATAGCATGCTGTTACAGTCATACCTCTCCACAAAGGTGGAGCGACTACAGACCCTGGGAACTATCGCCCCATTAGCCTGACAGGTCTGATATGCAAAGCTATGGAACACATCATCATGGACCTAATAAACAAGAATATAGGGAATCTCCAAATTCTGGATCCCACACAGTTTGGTTTTGCGAAGGGTAGATCATGCCTGCTCAACTTGGTCGACTTCTTTGAGTCAGTCACCAGAGCTGTGAATGAAGGTAAGGTGGTTCACATAGCCTTCCTTGATCTGGCCAAGGCCGTTGATACCATTCCCCACTCAGGAATCATAGAAAAACTCACTAGACTAGGCATCAATCCCTATATCACTAGGTGGGTTGCAAACAGGCTCACAGATAGAACCCAGCTAACTCCAAGCCAGACTGCCAACCAGTAACGAGTGAAGTCCCACAGGGATTGGTCCTGGGTCTTCTCCTGTTTGGTATCTACTTCTCAGAAGTCCAGGCCAACACAAAGGACTCTGACTGACAAAGTTCACAGACTATTGCAAGTTGGGAGCCATTATTAAGTCCCCAGGTGATGACATCCTAAAGAAAGGCCTCACTGAGACCAACGACTGGTGTCAAAACCATGGCCTTAAGCTCAATGCTAAAAAATGTTTCATCATCCTCACTGGGAAAAACCCAGTTCCCATGAATTACCACATCAATGGTAATCCACTGAACACAGATGGCATTATAAGAGATCTGGGAACACAGGTTGACAGCAACCTCTCTTTTGACCACCATATTGCCCCTGTTGTCAGAAAGTCCTTCTATGTGGCGCATCTCATTACTAAGGGTTTTGCACCCAGGAAGAAAGAAGTCATTGTCTCCCTCTACTCTTCCCTTATTAGGCCAGTCATCAAGTACAATGCTCCATTTAGCATATACCTCACTAGACACCTGCAACAACTGGAGAGGCTGCAAAAGTATTTCACAGAGAGGATGCTAGGCCTTAGACACTTGTCCTATATGGACAGACTCAAAAAACTCCAACTATTCTCTGTCTCATATTGCCTACTTAGAGGCGATCTCGGCTTGTCTTACAAAGCCATGTCTGACCTAGCTCTGTTAGAAATGCTACATCTAAAGAAATCCCAATCCATCCGCACCACATGCTCCAGAGACCTCAACTTCATTACCACAATCAACAGAACATGCTGGAGGGACAGGTTCATAACTCAGAGACTGCCCATGCTATACAATAGACTTCCCGTACTTGTCAAACAGAGCATCTCCCTGGCCCTCTTCAAGAGAAGTCTTGATGAGTGGATGGGAAATAGAAAATTCACCCCGGGGATCACTCCAGTGGCTCTACTTGAAAGAGGCACTGGGAACTAAGGTCGGATGGCACAATGTCAGGGTAATCCTATGAGCTAGGCTTGTAAAGGCTCCAGGGCCATTAGCCTAGTACATACCTATGACCCTATGAAACTATGAACACGTGTGAAAAATAGAAAATGTTTTTGAAATGCTTGACAAATGCACAATATTCTTAATATTTGCTTAACTTGCTTAACTGTGTTATTTCTGTTTTACACTATTGTATAAACCCTGCAATTGTATTTCTATGTATTCACAATTACTGTAACTGGCATATGACAAATTGCAAATAGTATTGTAATCTTCCTTGGAGCTTTTCTCCCCGGGTCTCTGCTGAAAATGGGCTTCTTGCCCAACCAGACACTACCAGGTTAAACAAAATAAATAAACAAATAAATAAAGTGATTACAGGCAATATAAATGCTACAACAGCTTTTGTTCAACAACCCACAAGTCATGAAAAATCAGAAATATTACTGCATATAGCATACTTTTTTGGGAGAGGGTCTTGCATGCTTGCAGGACACCTACATCTCATTTTTTACGTCCTTAGGTCTTCTTTGTCATCAAAAATAGCTATCCTTTCTGACATCACTCAGCACGTCTGACCTAGTTGAATGGCTAATAGTGCCATATTGTTGCAGTATTCAGTTCCAGAGTGAACAGAGCCAGTCATGGACAAATGGGGCCCCTCTGCAGGGTAATGAATCAGGCCTCCCATCAGCCATACTAATATCCCATGACTTGTCTGTCTCTCCCCAATTAACATAAACAGCTGGTCACCATACATACTGTTCTTCTTTACTTTTAAAATTATCTTGGAGATTTAGATTTCACTTAAAACTTTTATTTAAAATTTTACAGCAAAAAACACTGACAGCAATTTTCTAAAAAAAAAAAAAAAACACCCTTATATTGAAAACCAGCTCAGCATGAAAAAATAGAAAACTTTTCTTCCCTTGAATCTCAAATTTAGTAAAAATGCATTTGACAACCTATTAAACTACACGAAATGTAAACATTTCTTCCCTTGAAACTCACATTTTGGCGAAAATGCATTTGGCAACCCACTAAACTACAAGAGACGTGCTGGGATTCACAACCAAATAGCATATAGTGCTCTACTAATTATTATCTATGTGAAGGGTGCAGGAATTCAAAAGGCAAATGTATAATACAGTCCACTAGACACAAGTGTCCCTTTTCAGGAGGAGCCCAGGAGCACTGACTGGTTAAGTAACTTGTCTTGGCAGAGTCACACACAAGACAAATGAAGGGTAAAGGAATCAAACCATGAACTACAGAAAACAGTTCCTTAACAGCTCATAACCTTACTCAGCCACACAAAGTGCAAGGTAAACAGTCGTAACCCAAACAGTATATTTCACACCTGTATACCTGCAAAAAAAGTTAAATTAAAAAGGTATTCATGGTTAAAATATTAACATTCAACTCAGACTTCATGCTGTCCCATTTATTCACAGCTAAATAATAAACACACTGTCAACATTAAGTAAACCAAGGATCACAGCCAAAGAACATGGTTCATATGATGAGGCTCTTGTTTACAACAATCAATTTCCCTACTTTACACCATAATTGTACTGGTTTACAGGTACAAGTAGTTACTAGGCTTGTAGTCCAGGGAACCACTGAGAAGTCTAGCCCAAATTTCCAGTTACCCCAAGCACTGTCTTGTTAAGTGACTTGCTCAAGGAAATGGCACAAAAAGGAGGCAAAATTAGAGATGTTCTGGTAGATGGTGTAAAACAGTAAGTCTCCTATGTCCTATATACATGGTACAGGGTTTGATTCTGAGCAAGCAACTTAACTGATGGTACTCTCAAACTGGGGCATTACACGCACACACACCTACCTAACTTCTGTGTCATCCCCATTCAAAACGCACAGTACTTTCAGCAATCCCATTCAAAACACACCACAGTTACCTGGCCATTCAAGTCACCAGCATAGTTCAGCTGCATTATTTGTTCTGACTGCAGAACACTTGAAATTGCCATAAGATTTTAATATCATGCCATTGCTGGAAAGTCTTCTCATTTACTGTGTGCGAGTGCAGGAAGTAGCAGCAGCAATCTCTGCACTCACTCCTAACAGGAAGTAGTTACATTAGATCAGACACTGAGTGTCTGATGAGAGAAGTTTTTTTTTTTTTTACCTTTTCTTCTTTTTTTAATTCATTTGTATGGCAGGGTGAGTCGCCCCAGTGCCCCACCCCAGCCAGCATCAGCCCTAGGCAACTGCCTAGGTCACCTAGTGCTGGATGCAGCTCTGATTGCAAGGGGGGACTCTCTAGGATGTAAAGGAGAAAAGCCCTTGATATCTCTCAGAACAATGACTATTTAGCATAGACTCATAGTCTCACAGCTGGTTAGTAAACATGAGGTCCAGGAGACCAGTGAGAAGCCTAGCCAAATTTTTCAATTGCCTAAGAGCACTGTCTGCATAAGTAACTTGCTCAGTCACACACTAACAAACAGAAGCTATGGGAATCAAACCCTAGACGGCAGACAGTATTGCATTAACAGTTTATAGCCTTAATCTCCAGCACTAACAGTCAGACTAAACAAATTAGAGTTCCTCTCCCTCCCATTGTATCATTTTGTTTTCTTTTTAAGTTTTCTGCTAACTGAGGTGTCCATCTGAGTAGAGTTCCAGAAGACCTTCTGGTTAACTGACTTGCTTAAAGTCACACAGTATACAAATGGAGGCTAAAAGTATCAAATCCTCGACTACAGGAAGCAGCTAATTAACATCTTATAGCCTTAATCTTGTGCAGTAACAAAAGAGCAGATGAGAACAGAGGCAGATCAGAAGGTCAGCAAACATGAGGAAGCAAAATGTACACCAAAATAAATAAAAATAAAACCTAGTTTTACAGTCTTTAGCAAGGCGGAATATAAATCAGTGAAACTACAATCATTTCATGTTAATGAGTTCTGGAACTTTTGGTACTGTTTTTTTTTTTCTTTTGTTGTGTACCTGCTCATTGATCCTCCCCCACTCCATCCCTGTTATTTTCTAGCTCATTCTTATTCAGTAGCTTCTACAAGATTTCATTATATAAGGCATTTTTCATCTTAGGGAGTACCCCTTCCAAATTGTATATCTAGTGGTTCAAACACTTCTACTACTCCTTTTACAGAACACAATATAGTAATATTTAATGCATTATATTATACCCGTTACTTCTACTATATTACAACTTTAACTCTTTTTACTTGCTTACATGACTTGCTACATTTTGTGCATGATGTTGCGTCTCTATGTCTCATTGCTTCCTGTTCTCATCTTGCCTTTTACAGTATTGAAAATCAGTAAGGTTATTCACTTCCCTAACAAAAGGTATATGATGGATGATATAGTCCTGATTTTATCTGTCTTTGCACAGCTTTTAACCTCCTACCTACTCTTCAGAAATCAAAAAGTAGCCGGGGAAATGTTATGGCTAGGCTTGTATAGGCCGTTGGGCTGATAGCCTAGTACCAACCTATGAATCTATAAACCTAAGTAAAGGTCTTAGGTTTGTTAATTACTTTGCATTTGTGCTTAATTAAGTACAAAATACAACTTAGATTAAGAGATTCATTCTTCAGCATTACAGTAATAGTTGCAAATATTCACATTTAATATGGCAAAGTCTTGAAAGCCTATCTAACGAACAGTCTTTTTAAGCTAGATATATTTTGTCAAAATATTTACATTCCTCCTTTAAAATTTAAGCTGACATTAAATGTTTATTAACTCAGATACATGAACCTTAAAGGAAAAGAACCTCAGTTTTTTTTTTCCATTTTGAGTTTTCCCTGAAGATTTTCAGTAAGGTGGAATGTATTTGTTCCTTTCTATATCATCACCACATTTTATCTTACCTCATTATAGTTTCATATATTTTAATACATTTTAGCAGCATCTGCAGACTTGGAAGTCATCAACCATTTTTTTTAATTGTCACATGCCAGGTTCCACCCTGTCACTTCTCCATGACCAATCAGTCTCAAAATGCAACTTTACTAGGGGAGTAGCACTTATCCTCTGTTTCTGATCCTCTACTTCTGTCTGGATAAATGTTCCATATCTCTCGTTTTATTCATTGTCTTATCTGCTGCTTGTCTTGTTAGCTTTCCATTCTTCACAAATACACTTGGTTTCTCTTCTGTGCCAAGAATTGACATTTGTGTAGTCCATAATCCCTATTCCTGTTTCCTTTTGCCATCCAGTACTACACTGCCTTCATCATTTAAAATATGGCTCCTCGCAAAATGTTTCACAAATTTGACTCTGATAATTTTGTCATCTTCCACACCCCCAAAATGCAAGACTTCTACTAAATAATTCCATTGTATTTTCCCTGCATCCAGCAGACTGTTCATTATCGCTATCTCTATCTCCTTCCCTTGCACGTTGCATGGCACCTCTGAAACACTAGGCCAGAGTGCTTATCATTATTTCATTCACAGTTCTTTCATCTGTGGTCCCTACTTCAAGAGCAAGTATTTAATGTCCGTTAAAAAGCACTTTATATTATTTATGGAAAACATTAGAAGGGAAAATAAAAGACAGCGAAACAAATCCACAAAGAAAGCAAACACTACTTACAGTGTTAAGCATCATGTGTGAAAACAAGACATACATATGCTTAAAATTAAAATCAGTACCTTAGATTGTTCTAAATAACTCATGTCAGTCTTCTCTATATTATTCAACACCCTAGATTACACTTTTCTGCGTAAAATACACCACAGTTCAGCCTTTAATTGACTATTTACATTTTTTCCTAGGTTTTTGTTGCAATAGTAAAGCAAACTATTGCCTACCATATAAAAGAACTATTGCTAGCAAAGCAGCCTCACCTGTTTTGATAGCTTCAAATGTTTATTTCTACAATTACACTAATTACACCTACAAAATATTAGCCCATCTGTAACTTACATAGATGCAGAAAACACAAAGACATGGGAACACAGATGCCATGTAGTATATTTCATTGGACCAACAAAGTTTGGCAATTATCTAAGCTTTGGGCTATAGAAGCCCTTCATCAATCAAGTACAATTGAAATTTCCTCAATATCTAGTTACACACAGGACAACTAGTTTGCAGTGACAAGCACTGTCCACATAGTTGCAAACCAGATAGTCCAGACAGTGATTGATATTCTCACTCCAACAGTCTAATCAATAAAAAAGGGTCTGTTGCCATGGATATGAACTTTCCTACTAGTTACTGGCTTGGTGGATATGGGCATCCTGAGGCAATGTAGAAATTGCTTCATGTTTAATGACAACCAGTTAATTCTCAAACAAACTGATATGGTATGTGAGCGATGTATTTACACAACATCACTGGAGGCAAAGCTGTCACATAAAAGTACTCCTGTCAATAAGGTTGTCAGTAGTACACATGCTGCACCCATCATGCTCAATTCAAAGCAGACATATAGACCCACATATACTGAGGCACTTACATGTAACCTTCCTAAACCACAAAGACCTCCTAGACAAAGTATACATAAGAAATACCCTCAACAGCCACAAATGCACTCTTTCAAAACAGCATCCACATCAACACATAGAGCTATATCTCATGGAGCATCTACCTCTAAGCCCATAAGGCAAGTCAACACACAATCCAACATTCTGGTCATTGCAGACTCCATCGTGAGACACACTAATATCCCTCTCACAAGGCTGAGTAAGTAGAAAGTTACAGTCAGTTGCTTATTAGGGGGTAGGATCTGTCACATTACGCACACACTCAGGTCATTGGACCACAATTGCCAATATGACTCAGTCAGAGTCCAGGTGGGAATAAATTACCTGAGATGTGCCTCCCAAGACTATATGAAGAGAGAAATCATACAGCTCTCAGAATATGTGTCTCAGGCTGGTATGAGCCTAGCACTGAGCAGCATTTTACCTTCTCCAAGGGTGATGCCACAATATGAACAAAAGATGATTGACTTTAATAATTGGCTTATTTTCTGGTGTCATTCTAAGGGGGTGCAATATTTGTCAGCATGGAAGGAGATGGTCAACAGACCACGCTGGTTTGCCAAGGATGGTCTGCACCTCTCCCCTCTAGGCTTTCGAATATTAGCTAAAACATTGTCTTCCCCCATAGTGATTTTTTTTAGACAATGCCAAACTTAAAGTTTTTCTAACATAGCAAATCAAAACCAAGAAAATCTAAAGGTATTACTGCTCAGTGCTAGGGGCCTAAACAAAAAACTCCACTCCCTGGAAGTTCTCTTTACCCTAGAGAATGCTGATATCTGTGCAGTCTCTGAGACATGGTTTAAAGCCATGGAGAGCACACCAACAGTGCAAGGTTATAATGCCTTCCACACATTTATACCAGCTACTTCACATGCAGGGACTAAAGGTAGAGGTGTCTCTATTTACATGAAAAATAAACATACTTCAAGGGTGGTCAAACAGGACAATGTACTTGAGCTGCTCCGTGTACAAATCACCATAGGTAAAATCCAATACCACCTTCTTGCAAGCTATAGGTCCCCATCTATGACCCAGGAAACCCATACCATGTATTTAAATGTATTAGAAACACTAACCATCCAACCTAATACCATATTCATGGGTGACTTTAATTAACCCACTATTAACTGGGAATTTTATACAATATCAAACTTACATGCACAGAGATTCCTGGATTTTGCAAACACAAACTTCCTGGACCAGATATCAATACACCAACCAGGGGTGCAACCTTACTGGATCTGGTCCTCACTAATATGGGAGAGTGCTGCACACCCCCTACTGTAATGCCTTCCCTGGTAAGGTCAGACCACAAAATGGTCTCCTTTAAAGTAAAAATAAAACCTGGACCCCCAGCTCAACTGGAAATATTCAGGAACTATTCTAAGGCTAACCTCCTGCTATTAAGTGAGAACCTGGCAAATTTTCAAGCCCCTATAAACCATGAGAACACTTCTGCCTATGCAAATCTATTCACAGAAACCCTGTACAAGCATGTTAATAGCTGCACAGAGGCAGCTGTACCCACCAGGAAGAAGTACAGAACTAACTCAAAAAATAAGTCACCCTAGTGGAATCACAAAATCAATTGGCTGTATAACAGAAGGAAGAAAATCATGGCAAAAATTAGGAGGTGTAGCACCCAGAAGGATAAAAGCACTCTCATCAAATTAAACAAACAACTCAGAGGACAAATAAAGTCTACCAAAGCCAAATTTGAGGTAAGTTTGGCCTCCATGGCCAAGGACAACCACAAAGCATTCTTTAGCTATATCCACAACCTCAAAGGCAATACACATTTGTAAATGCAGCCACCTATACTGAACCAGAAGATATAGCAAACCTCCTGGCTGATAAATTCAGCTTCACCTTTACTCCTCTCTCCCCCTCAACCTTCCCTCAGGAAATATCATCAAATATAACTCCACCTAGTAGGGAACAGATCCTTAATGCTCTCTCTAAGACCAAGAACACTGCATCAATGGGCCCAGACAATATCCCAGGATGCCTTCTAAATAGCATGAAACATGACCTATCAGGGCCTCTGGAATTACTATTTAACTGTAGCCTCCAAACAGGCTTCATGCCTCATGAATGGAGAAAGGCAACAGTGATCCCTCTGCACAAAGTTGGGCCATCTACAGACCCTGGAAACGACAGACCAATAAGTGTCACTAGTCTTATATGTAAAGCCATGGAAAGAATTATCATGGAGATGATCAACAGAGATATAGTAAACCTTCAAACACTGGGCCCAACCCAGTTTAGCTTCATCAAGGGCAGATCATGCCTACTCAACCTGGTGGACCTCTTTGAGGAGGTCACCAGAGAAATGGATGAGGGCAAAATTGTTCACACTGCCTACCTTGACCTGGCCAAGGCATTTGACACAATACCCAACTTGGACATTGTTGACAAACTCAAGAGATTAGGTACAAACCCTTATATCACCCAGTGGATTGCCAACTAGCTCACAGACAGGACTCAGGCAGTTAGGATTGGGGAGTCCACCTCTACAAAGAGGCTAGTCCAGTCACAAGTGGAGTCCCTCAGTGATCAGTCCTTGGACTGCTCCTTTTTGGCATTTAATTCTCAGAAGTCAAGGTCAATGTCAGTGGTCTCTGGCTGACTAAATTTGTAGATGATTGCAAATTAGGAGCTGTCATTGAATCTCACACTGACACAAATGTTCTCCAGGAGGGACGGACTCAGACAAATAACTGGTGTCAGAGCCATGGACTAAAACTAAATGCCAAGAAATGCATAATAGTATCCTTTGGGAAGTCATCCATCCCTGGCAAATATCATACTGACAACACGCCCCTAAGAGTTGACCCATTAGTCAGAGACTTAGGAACACGCATAGATAGTAATGTAGCCTCTGTCTACAGTGGTGAGGAAATCATTCTATATTGCGCAACTTATAAACAAAGGTATGGCATCTAAGCCCAATGAAGTTATTGTTCCACTGTATTCGGCATTCATTAGACCTATCATTGAGTACAATGCACCCTTTGGTATGTACCTAACCAGGCATATCCAACAACTGGAATGTCCACAGAGGTTCCTCACTAAAAGAATACAGAACGTAAGTAAAATGTCCTATGCAGACCGCCTCAAGGCCCTATCCCTGTATTCTGTCTCCTACAGGCTTTTGAGGGGAAATCTATGCCTGGCATACAGGGTATTGTCAGACTCCACTCTGACAGACCTCCTGCATATCCACAAAACAAACAGTAGCAGAATTACCCATTCTAAAGACTTAAACCTTGCCTGTGATATAATTAGGGCCTGCTGGAGAGACAGGTATGTATCCCAGAGACTATCCCATCTATGGAACAGGCTCCACATCCATGTGAAGCAGAGTTACTCCCTAACCCAATTCAAGTGCAACTTGGACAATTGGATGGAAAACTGGAAAATCATCCCTTGTTTGGTACCTTTGTCTCTAATGCAAACGGGTAGCCTGTAAATGGTTCATCTCCCAGGCCCATCCTTACACTTATCAAGGGTATCAGAACTTGTCAGAGATTTAGAATGCATGGCTAGGCTTAAAAAGGCCCTTGTGATTGTTAGCCTAGTAAACACCTATAAACCTATGAACCTATAAGTTACTGTGCTTAAATTTCCACATGTGTACCGAAAGGGAAGTACATCATTTATTTCCTATTGGCTAAAAAATACACTTGGAAAATGCCAGTGTGGGAAACAAATGTGCAGTTTGTATGTTTAGTATAACAACACACTTCAAAGACAGACATATTGTGTGTGTGTGTGTGTGTGTGTGTGTGTGTGTGTGTGTGTGTGTGTGTGTGTGTGTGAAACTGTAGACCAGGACATGCCTTGCCATGAAATTAAAGGTTTGTGTGTTCCATTAGAGTCCGTGTTCATTTAGCTGAGAAGATAACAGCTCAAATGACAGTTCTGATATTTAATAAGAAAATAAATCACAATACATAAGATCTGTATGGAGATTAGTTAAATGCAGAAAAGAAAAACAAAGTTATTGCTTATAATTTGTTAGCCTGTCTAGACAAGTAGTCTTTGTGAGATAGGTGTTTTTGTTAACAGAAATTATGAACTTGCAATAGTGTCTAGTTTACAGTGATGTGATGTGTTATGAGAAAGGCAGAGACTACCAAGAAAAAAAGATATGTAGTTGGCATGTATGGATATTGTCTGCAGTTAGTATATTATACTGGCTGTGGTAAAATGTAATTATGTCATGACTGTGTTCCAGTGTTTTTGCGTTTTCTCTTAGCAGACCAGGACAGCATTTCTTAATTATTTTTTTTCTTACATAGCTTCACTGATTCCTATCAAAACTGCTTTTACATAGCTACTATCAACAGATAAAGCCTTTTTCATTCCACTTCAGCCTACATCCTTCTGCATCTCATCCACATAATTATTTTTATGACTGTCTCACATGTAATGTTTTTCATAAAAGGAAATGCATACACAGTCTCATGTTACCAATGGTTCCTCAAAATAGCATTTTGTCTAAATTGCTCAACTTTCCCTACCACATACATTTTATCTCCCCAACTCTTTGATAAATACTCTTACAAATCTTGTCAATCCATTCAGCAGGTCTCCTCTGCCATATCTTAAAAGCCCTACTAATAGGCTTCCTAATGAAAGTGCAGCTGGTCTGTAATTGACTCTCATAACTGCAATTACAAAACATCACAAACACTTGACCATAAGCAGCACTCACAGTAACAAAAATCACTAAAAATAATCAAAGAGGCAAGCTCCCCTGCACCCCCTAATGTGGAGGGCTTCAACCCCATAGCCCCCACTTCTCATATAGAACAACTGCAATATGTCTGTATCCCAGGAGTGATGTGTTTGCCATCTCATCATTTAAGTCCACATAAGAGTGCCGGTCACTAATGTGTCTGATACAAGTCTGGCCTACCTAATAATATTTAAATTCACAGTATCATTTTATACATTCTTTACAAGCCATCTTACTAATCACACACCTTAGCAAAATGCACCTGCCTCAAAAATTATATTACTTTAACATTACCTTAAAACATTTGACTGTGTCTGTCATACCTACATCCATGTCTTTCCAGTAAAAACATACTATAGTCTCTTTTATCTGACTCATCCTAGAACCAAGAACTAGGAAAAATAAAATATTTCTAATCTTATGACTTTCCAAGATGGCTGCACCATTGAGCAACAGCTTAACTTTAGGTCTCCCGGTGTGAGAAAAGAAACTGAAAGACAAGGACCAAGAACTCTGTCACTTTTAGTAAACTCAATTACTAACTAGAAAGTATAATAACTGGATGCCAATAAAGAAGAAACTAAGTAAGCTAGAAAGAAAATCAACCAGAAAAGGTGAAGATAAAACACTGACTGAGAAGAATCCTGCAGCTATTCAGCAAAACCAGTTCAGGCTCCAGCTTTGGTGCAAGACATGGTTTTCAGTAATCTAGAGGAAAAAATAAGTCAGATGTGCTCAGACTTGATTAAAATAAATGTAAAACTTAATGAGAATATCAATTCAAATAACAAAAGCCTGCTAAAATGGAAGCAGTTTTAAACAGATATTCAGATAAGCTGACAAAACTGCAAAAATCAGAGATCAAAATTAACAAAAGGCTGGCTGAGTATGAGACTGCTCAAGAAGAGAGGTTTCAAAACTGGTATAATCAGAGGGCAGAGTGTGTAGGGAAAATCTGAAATTTTCTGCTGTTCCTGTGAAACTAGAAGGAACTGACTGCATTAATTTTATGAATGCATGAACAAGCAAACTAGACTAGTTTTCCACAGCATGAATTATTAATTGAAAGAGCATACCATGTCTATGCACCTAACCTGGCCATGAGAAAGCAGCTAAGACTTGTATTTGTAAAGATACAAACTTACCAGCATAAAGAGTTGATTCTGACAAAACGGTGGCAAAGGGGCAATGTATTAAAAGTTGGAAACACTACAATGTTTGTGGAAAATGATTATTCACTCTACACCAGGCAGGAAGAGGAACAAATTTATTCCAGCAATCAGGGAATGTCAAAGGCAGGTGTGAGATACAAGCTGTCTTCAGAATTCTTTTTCCTGGTGGATAAAACTCATTTTTTGATGTAGAACAGGCTAAGGAGGAAATACAAAAGTTTGTCCAACAAAAAGTGAGACATTAAGCTGAAGGGGTCTCTGATTCTCATTCTTCTGAAAATAAAGCATACTGGGAGACTTTGCTAGTGAAACCTTTTCCATTTTTCCAAAGGTAAATGCTTGAGAGAGACTGAGAAAAGCACAGGAATTGACTAGAAGTGGAAGTACCTTGGAACTGAACCAGAGTCTGGGGTTGGGAGACAGAGATAAATTGGATGAAGACCAGCAACAAGGAAATTAGTGAATGAATATGAGACTGCAATGCACCAGTCACATTTGTGAAATATGGTTGTATAAGAAAAGGTGGAAATAGTGCACTTTTGTTGACTTTGTTAAACTTGTACAGAACTAAAAGGCATTTTCCTCACTTCACATCATTAATGTTTGGAAGGACAAAGAATGGAGGGAAGAGGATGGAAAAGTAACTGTAAATAAAACAATTTCTGTTCTTAAAAGTATTTCTATGAAACGTTTATGATATAAATTGCATGTTTTATAGTACAACATTTTAGTTGTTCTTGTATGTGATAAAGATACAAAAGAAAATAGATGCCTTTCTTTCTTTCTTTTTTTTTTTCTTCTTTTTGGTATTAAGAAATGTAGGCATTACAATACAAAACAAAAACATAGGATAGACAAAAACATATTTAAGTTAATATGCTGTAATCTTGGTTTGTTGAGGTGAGAGATGGGGTGCAAAGGTACACAGATCATAATATATGTAGAGACAATAAATGGTCTCTTATTTTTGCATAGGGGAATGTCTGGATTAAAATCCTTGGCTTAATCTAATAAGTTTTAAGTGGAAACAAGTAAATAAGAGAGCACTAAATATAATGAAATGTTTTTCTTTAGCAATAAATGTTTCAGTGTGTCTTTATAAGATTTCAACTGAGGACTACATTTTTTTCTCTTACATTTCCAGTCTTGGTTTCTTCAAGACTAAAATCTAATGCTTTCTGAAAGTATGTAAGCAGTTTTTCACGTCTGGGAGGAGAATAAAGATTAAAAAGAACAGACACCAATTAGTATAAGTAGAAGTACAGGCAATAACATGTGTCTTAGCATGGATAACCTCAGCTTTTGGTCAATTAAGGCCTGTGTTTTCAGTTGTCTCTCTGAGACAATTGTTCCTGTTAAGAGGGTTAAACTTCATTATTTGAAGATGCACACAGTTTTGTGTGTTTGTCTTAAGTTATTTGGTTATAGGGTGTTCTGGGGTGTGTTTTTTGTAGGAGTTTCATTGAAACAAAAGTTCTTGTAAAATGTGACATAAATTCCAGTGTTGATGATAAGAAAAACTGTATAAAGGATCAGCCTGACAAATGTTAGTGGGTGCATGTATCACAAAAGCTGGAAATAGACTTTAAAAAAAGCTGCCATATATAATTGGTGGGAATAATGACTTCTTATCATAATGGCAACACTTTCTATATTGTCTTGGGATGTGGATGGCCTCTTAGGTATAGACAATGAAAGAATCTTTAATTATATTAAGAAAATCAGAGTGTGAATAGTAGTGCTGTACAGGATGTATTTGGAAAGGAATGAGCATGTGAATTTGATAAAGAAAGGATTATAGGATAGATAGATATTCAGCAGAATATCAGGGACAAAGAAAAGGTGGAGTATTTATGCTAATTGTTAGAAGAGCTCCAATAGTTTAGAGGAGGAAAAAAGATAATAATGGTAGATTGTGGTAGCAAGGAGTTACTGGCAAGGTGAGGATTATGCTGGCATTTATTTATATTGCACCTAAAACTGCTATTATGGAGCTTAGAAAATTTGGAAGTAATAATCAGCTTTCAGCAAGGAATATTACTTATAGGTAAGGAATTAAATTTGATTTGTAACAATAAGGATGTAAGTGGAGGACCTAGAAAGGAAAATATAAAAAAAGAAGAAAGTTATGAAAATATTCGGTATGAAAGACATGAATTCAGTATTAGAAATACAGAAACATTTTACATATTATTCCAAGGTACAAAAACTGGACTAGACTAGACAAAAATTATATTTCACAGGAATATGTGCAGCTAATTGAGAACTTTGCACATATCCAATAACTATTTCAGATCATGCGCCAGTAATTGCTAAGATAAAAATGCAGGGTAATGAAGTAAAGGTCAGACACTGGTGCTTCCTCCCCCCATCTGTTAAAAAGACAGGAATTTAAGGAATGTGTGAAAATTATTCAGGAGTTATTAGGGAAGATAGAAAGTAGTTAAGAAGTTATAGCTAGTGAGTGGGATAAAATGAAAGTGGAGATTAAAAATAGGGTAGAAATAAAAGAAAAAGAGATATGGTTAAGAAGTAACAAGAATTAGTTAGAGGGGCTGACAAAGGTTGAAGTATTACAGAATAAGTGGAATCTCATAGAACAAGAACAGGTACAATTGCAGACTGCTGAAGAGAAAATAAGGGAGTACCCAGATAATATGCATACGTTTAGAAAGATTGCTGTTAAGCAAACTATTTTTGATAATAACTCCAGAGCACAGAAACTTTTGTCCCAATGACTTAGGTAACAGAAAGTAAAAATTGCTGTTTCCAAACTTAAGGGGCCTATGACAATAAAAATTATCAGATATCCTGTACAGTCATCAGAGACATTTTGGAAATTGTATGAACATTTGCATAAAGCAAAGAAGTGGGGAAATCAAGAAAAAGCACAAATGGAAATATTTATGGAAGACTTAAATATGCCAAGGTTAAAGGTATATGAGGCTCAACAATTAAGAATTTGGTAGGAGGAGATGAGATAAAAATGATGATGTATAACCAATCTGCAGGAAAGCCTCCAGTTATAGATGGTATTCCAGTCAAAGTTTGAAAGCTAGGAGGGAAGAAAGTGATAATAATTTGGAAGGTTTTGTTTAACAGTGTTTAAAAAAGGGGAAGCACTATCATCCTGGAAAAAAGTGATGGCTGTAATAAGTAAAGACAATAAAGACCCATCATATCCTGCTTCATATAGGCCTGTTTCATTTTAAACCATGGTTATAGTGTTTATGTCTATAATGGCTAAAAGAAAGGTAAATGTGTTGCCAAAATTGATAGATATGGATCAATGTGGTTTTCTGGAGGGAAGGCAAACATCTGACAATATCAACAGAACAATGATGATCCAGAGGGAAGCAACATGTAAGAAAATATTGCTTTTGTTGGTAGGTCTTGATGCAGAGAAATCATTTCTCAAAGTAGGCTGGGATTTTATGATTAGGGCAATGGAAGCATTTGTATTTTTTGATACATTAATAAGATTACTTAGGAGAATAAATGAGGGATCTGAGGCAAAAATTAAAGTGGGAGGGTTCCTCTGATAAGTTGTGTCTGAACAGATCAACCAAGCTGGGGAGTCCTCTTTCCCCTTTGTTATTTGCATTATATTTAGAACCATTGGCAAAGAAAATAAGAGACTCAGAAATTCAAGGTTATTATTGGTATGAGAGTCAAGAAAAGTTGGCTTTATTTGCAGATCATATTATTTTGTACCTGACAGAACCAGAAAAGGACATCTCAGTGTTGTGGAACATTCTGAGACAGTGCCAGTTTTTTTCATGATGTAAAATGAATAAAGATAAAAAAAGACTATAGCTGTAAAGTATGTACGCACACATAAATTGGTACAGCAATACCTATATTTACGGGAACATGATAAAATGAAGCATTTAGCAGTATGGGTTAAAAAGGTCGCTGTTAAGGGCATGTGGGATGGTGCTAAACATAAGCTAATACAAAAACTGAGAAACGGAGAAACTGGAAGCTCTTACTTATGAATATTGATAGCACAATACAAGCAGTAAAATGTTTTTAGTCCCTTTAATTTTATACACAGGTCAGACATATTTTTATCAATCAGAGAAGTCATTGATAGTGATTAATAAACAGTTGCAGGATTTTATCTGGGAGGTAAAGAGGGCAAGAGTCAAGATAAGTCTATCCTTTCAAAAGAACAAGAAGGTTTAGGATTATTTGATTTGTAGGGATATTTTAGGGCTACACAGTTAAGGCTCTTATATGTAACACAAGCAGAAAGCTACAATTCTAATTGGAAAGGGATGATGACGAAGCAGGAGCAGATTCAAGAAATAAGAAACGAGTGCAATTTTGCATGCAGATCCTTAAGGAGAATCATAACAGTCATACAGAATATTATAGTCATAAAGTAGCAGAAAGTATTCTAAGAAATAAGCCAATATGGGTATGGAGAAAGGAAATTCTGCTGATAGTGATAACTGCAATTTATGAGTTCACATAATATGTAAGAGAGGGCTAGAATTTGCTGGAGGAAGCTCACAAAGGAACCAAGGTATTAGGAACAAATAATTAGAGAGGGAAAAGTAATACAATAAACAATAGTAATACAATAAACAATTGGGCGGCACAGTGGTGCAGCGGTTAACGTTGTCGCCTCACAGCAAGAGGTTCTCCGGTTCGATTCTCGGCTGGGGTGCCTTCTGTGTGAAGTTTGCATGTTCTCCTTGTGTTCGCGTGGGTTTCCTCCGGGTACTCCGGTTTCCTCCCACATTCCAAAGACATGCATCTGGAGCGTTTCTCCCCGGGCCTCCGCTGAAAACAGGCTCTGTGGAACCTAGTTGGACATTCCCAGTCAACAAATGTAAAATAAAAATAAATAAATAATAGAATGGGAAGAGGCCAAGAAGACTTTTGGACAGTAGGCTAGAGATTGCCTTCCTTATCAGGGATTGATATCAGAGTACAGGCAAACAGAAACGGATAGGGGAATCTTAAGTGAAAGACCTGCACTGGTTGAGTTTTTAGATGAATCTAGAGTAGAAATTGTGGATAAAAATGGATAATTAGCAAGCATATGTTTCCAGAGTGTAATGAGTTAGTACACTTTAAAAATACCCTACAGAGTACTCTGTCAGGAATCCTGCGTGAGAAAATGAGTGTAACTAAGGACATTTTTTTGCGCTGCTACACAGGATCTGAATTGCCTAGTTAAGTTTAATTCTGGTGACTGCAAAAAAGGAATTACTAGAAAATGGAAATCAAAGTCTAAACCAATCATACCTTAATTGGGGAATATTGTAACAGAGATAAAAGAACAGGAAGTGGGATCTTTAGAAAAGGGTAGGAGTAAATTACATTGAAAAAAGGGAATTTGTGGGAACAGTACATACAGAAAAATATTTTGGAAGAGGAATGAGGTTTAAGAGAAGGCAGGAACTGAACAATTTATGTAATTTTGGATTGATTATATTGTATATAACAATATATTTGCTGTATAATGCTTGAAAATGTGAGTTTGCTAATATGGTTTAATTACTTTTATATAAATGTAAGTTTACCTATGTCACAAGTGATAATTCGACAAAGGTGCTTTTTTTAAATATATATTTCCAATCTTACATTCATTTATAGGTATGCAAAAATACTGTAGTAACAAATACCGTTAAGGGCAAAATAGAAGGTTTGAATATATCTACTGCATCCTGTAGTATTTGCAATAATAACAACTGTCATTAGAATCAGCTTTTCAGTTCTTACATGGAGGTTTACTTACAAGGCAAACACAAAGTGGGAAGTAACATAAAAGAAACACAGTCATTCATACATTGCTAGGTTCTTTTCCAAAGTTCATTTCAACAGTTTCAGAATTTCAGAATACATACAGCCTACCTCAGACTTGCTCAGTAAACAAAAGAATCTGATGTCCTCCACCTGCTAGTGGCCATGATTCACCCCAAGATGCACCTGCACCATATTATTTGCCATACTTAGCCTCTCTCTGGTTTGCCTGACTGCACTGTATTTGTCAGGAATACTTGTTTTTCTCTTCTATGATCCACCTTTCAGTAAATGCAACCCTGACCAGTGTATAAACAGCAGTGGGTTTCCCAAGTTCAGCAGTCACTATAATACATGACCCCTCCTCCAACATAGAACCAGTAGTTTTAGCTCTGTCAGGTGGGATTTGCGGCCAAGACAGCCCATCTGCATTCATGTGACTGCAGCCCAGGTGACGATGAATTTTAGAATTATAAGGCCGGGGGGGTGTCAAAGCAATTTTGGGTTGCAGTCTTGCAGTCTTTCTAACAATAAAGCCATTGTAAAAGGGCAAGTTTACTAAAATAAATTCCCTACCCTGCAAATAGTATTTTACGGTTGTGAAGATCTATCTTATTGAAAAGCATTCTGTCTCTCTCTCTCTCTCTCTCTCTCTCTCTCTCTCTCTCTCTCTCTCACTCTCTCTCTCTCTCTGTCTCTGTATGGCTATATTAGGTCTCCCAGTACTGCTGAGTTTGCTACTTATATTTGGTGCACTAAGAATTGTTTACAAAAGTCTAGAACTATTACTGTTGGTTCTAAACACATCATGTCCTTTAGTTGCCTAAAAGCTTATTCTATTCCTTTTGCTCCTTGTCTACTTTTGCTATATTCCCTGTAGCTCTATTTAGTGTATTGTATTCACCTGGGCCTTCTTGAAATTCACTGGTCTTATCCAGAGGCCAAGCAAGTCAACATTATTTTCATCAATATTCTGAAGTGAATGCCATGCTCTCTTCTCCTATAAGTACAGGCACAAATTTCTGTCCTTCATCTTCTAATATATATACACATTTTATGGGTCTACTTCGTAACAAAGAAAGACCAGAAGAACGAAACGCAGAACACCGAGATGAAAACAACGAAATCCCAGAACACCGAAAAACACGTACGTTTACAAAACACACATAACACACAAAAACACACAGACAACTGCCCCACACTACTAAACAAAACACCTTACACTAATGATAGGCAGGGGGGCAAGCCCCCCTGCACCCCACCCCCTACTTTAATATTTTAACTCCGAGATCACACAAACAGACAAACAACGCAAACACACACCCACACAGTACAGTCCCTTACACACATACACCACAGTCACAACACACACTTACACACAGCATATCCCCTCAGAAATACACTCACACACACACACACACACACACACACACACACACACACACACACACACATACTTACCTACACAAGAACACAAAAAGTGCTAATTCAAGCTCCCGTAACATCGGGATTTTGAATTTCATGCTTTTTGGTGTTCTGTGATTTCGTTGTTTTTTGTCTCGGCGTTCCGGAATTCGATCTTCTGGTCTTTCGTCCAATTCCATTTATAATTTTGAAATACTGAAATCCCGACTTTCAGTATTTTGAAATTATAATACCGAAGCCTTAAAATTCCGAAACACCAGAAGCACGAAATTCAAAATAACGAAGTTCGGAGCTTCTGGTGTTGCGGTGTGTGAATGCATAGGTGTAAGTGTAGGTAAGTACATATGAGTGTGTTGGTTAGGGGCTTTAGTGTATGTTAGTGTTTGTTTTGGCTGTGAAACTGTGAAATGCGTGTGTGTGAGTTACATTTATGTGTGTGATTGTGCAATCTCAAAGTTAGTATATATAAGTAGGGGGGTGGGGGGCACAGGGGGGCTTGCCCCCTGCTTATCTGTAGTGTAGGATTGTTTGTTTGATTGTGGGGGGAGATTATGTGTAAGTGTGTGGTGTATTTGCACTGTAGGTTCGAATTTAAATTTTGTGGTTATGGGGTTTCGGTATTTAAAGGTTTCGGCTATAGAATTTCAAAATACTGAAATTTGGGATTTCAGGATTCCATAGTGAACCCATATATATATATGTACACATGCACACACACACACACACACACACACACATATATATGTATATATATATATATATATATATATATATATATATATATATATATATATATATACATATATATATATATGTATATATATATATATATATATATATATATATATATATATAGATATACACACACACACACACACACACACACACACACAGCAGATTCCTCGGCCCTGTCAGGTTGAGCCACCTCCAGCCTGTCAGTGGCCTTTCATGCCCTGTGTAGTATTGCCCCACACAATCCCCTGCTCTGTGACAGTTTCTGTTGTTTCCATGACCACTCGTGTGGCCACTGCAGTCCTGATGTCCATTACCAATTATCCTAGCTGCTGCCAGTTTACCGATATGGTAGCAATCTCCAATATCCACTATGGTCAAGTCTCTGTGTTGCTCACAATAATGCTGTCTCCCTCAAAATGGTGACAACATTTTCCCATGTTAAAATTGGGGTCATAGCAAAATAATAAGTACTAATTAGGCACTTTTAACACCAATTGTTTCTGAATCATGCCTATAATGAAATTCATTAACAGCTCCAGTCTATGCTATGGGGCCCATTCCTGATCATTCACAGGCTGGAAGGTAATGTAGCATGTGTGCACCTGTGAAGTCTAGACATGCTACTCTCACTTTGCATTGTGACCCTCAGCATGTGCATCATGCTACTGATAATGGGCATCACACTATCCTGCTGTCCATTAATGTGCATCATGTGGTGTCTGCTGTATGCATCCGTGCACATCCGGCTACCATGTTTCTCTACAGCAGACACAGGCTGGGACAGAACTCTTGCCTTGAGCAGCAGACAGTGTAAAATTCTTCTGCTCCTGCTGTACAGGAACCATCAGAGGTACCTTCTGATTGACTGAGGCTATGAGGGCCCCTCTTGTAAAGTAGGTGCCTGACATCAGCCTTCCAGTGAAGTGAGTGATGCCACTGGCATCACCTCCTCTCGTAAGCAGTGCAGGCATGAATATAGTGACCTACAGAGGCATCACCCAGACCTTCTCTATCAGTGGGAAGAAGGTAGGGAGAGTGAGCCACTATTTTACTGTAAACATTCCACTCTTCGACAGACATTGTGAAAATAAGCATAATACCCATAACTGTAATTGTCCTCAGTTGTCAGAGAACTGATGTGCTCATTACTGCTTGTTTCATGTTTTACAGCACCTTAGCAAATTGAAGAAAACTGAATTACCCTGCCACGGGGACAGGCTCTCTAAGTGTCTAGCAGTAGGGCACACATAAAGTACTGGTGGCAGTAGGGTAATATTTTAATAAAATCTAGTTAAATAATACTGCAGAGCCAGACAGGAATCATGTACATCACAAAAAACTAAAAAAATAAAATCACACTTAAACAGGATTCTTGGGATTCACTCAAAAACCATGATGTATAAATATGGCGTTTATATTACCTCTTCGAAATTTTACTGCATTGAAGCAATAAATGTCGAACACAATTGATCGATGCAGTAAAATATCGAACGAGGATAAAAAACAAAAAAAAAAACTAAAGAGAGTAGGCGCGGGGGCAAGCCCCCCTGCACCCCACACACCCCCTGCTACTTAAATATACCAACTCCAAGACCACACTACATTGAAGTAAACAAATCTCCCCCTATGGAGATTTCCGTTTACCTGGCCGATATTCTTCGCTTTCGATATTGTCGTGCCGACAATATCAGATTTGATATTGTCAGCTTGCGACAATATAATATAGACCCATAAATATGTTTGGTGGAGTTGTCTTTTATTTTCTAAAGACTTTATCAGAACTAACATAAACATTAAGCAAGCTCTAGAAATACTCATATCAAACACACCCTTTTACAAACAAAACCAATCAACATTCTTATAAAAGTTCTATATTTCAGCCAATAGACTTTAACCCTAATAAACATTTAACATTAAGAGATTCATTAAAACCCAGTGGGGAATTTGCATATCTTTTATCTTATATATTTGATCTTCCATATCAATCTTTTTTCTCTAATAAAGCTTTTAAATCCCCACTGCTATCACATACATTAACTGAATCTACAACCTTGAAAACACATTTCTTAAAAAAAATTACATTTCGTAGAATACTTAAATAAAGATTTGCCTCACTGTGATTTTTAATAGCATTTACAAGTTCTAAAATATAAACAAGCTGTATGCCTGTCTTTCTACATAGAATGCATTACAAAAAGTGCATGCTGCCAGATAAACTAATCTCTCCAAATCACAGTTATATACATCAATGGAATTAATAGCTCTGTCATAATTACCTATCCAAATAGATTTACTGGTGTTAATGAATCTTCAAGCTTTACAAAAGCACTGATATGTGTGCCAGGTACTGTATTTGTATTCCTAATCTGCTTGCCAAACAAACATGCTGGGATTCAAAAAGACTGTCAGCTGTGGAATTAAGCTGGGAAAAGCTTGTGATCACCTATTACCTTCAATAGCTGAAACTGCATTAGAGGTAACTGTCACAACTTTTGCAGACAGGTAGTCTTACGAGATGTGTACCTGCATGCACATGTGTGTGGCTGCTTGTGTGAGTGATTGTAGAGGTATGAGTGGTGTCAGGTGTGTGTGTGTGTGTGTGTGTGTGTGTGTGTGTGTGTGTGTGTGTGTGTGTGTGTGTGTGTGTGTGTGTGTGTGTGTGTGTGTGCGCGTGTGTGTGTCTGTGAGTACAGTCCATGGGGGGGGTTGATGCCCAGTGAGTGTGTATGTGTGTTTTGGTGCTGACTGCCATGCCTCTAACCTCACCTTGCCAAATGGGCAATTCTTACAGTACTGGGAGGGACACTAAACACCAGAGACTTTTAAAACTTAACCTAAGTCACAACAAAAGTAAATGGAAGAACATTTTTTTCAGCATAAACGGCATATCGCAAGAGCTGTAGATGCTATGGACCCTCTTTAATATTACCCGGCTCTACTTAAAAAGTCGATAGAACTCAGAGTTTGCAACACAAAGGATAATTGGGACAATACAAAGTAGGAAGCTCTATTGTCTGGCATTATTGACTGTATTTAATGGTTCAAGACATATAAGGACCAAGCTCAAGACTTCCAGACAAGGGGGGGGGGGGCACTAGATGACACCAGGGAGTCTTCCTACATATTACTCTAATTCATTTAAAATTTAATAAAGCAACAGGTTTTGCATCCAGATACATTTATTGAGCAATAAGAAGAATAAAATGAAATGCCTGTCATTAATGTATGACAACAACAGGAAAAAAAATCAAAATCTCTTCTCATACTCACGTGTTCAAAAATATTATTTACTAAACACTTATCATATCCCCATCCTTCAGACATCTTTGTGAGATGACTAAACCATTTTCAAACTTAACATCATCACTTGTGTAGATCACTATGTGTGTATATGCCTTTAAGAAGCTATTCAAGGGCTTGCACAAGTGTATAAATACTGAGCACGTGCAAGCTAGACTGCCATTTTGTAGTTAGCTGTTGAGATGTAAGCATGCATGTATGTAAGCACGCACTGTTTGTTAACTAGTTTGCTCATATTTAATGATGCTGCTATTCATCTTGATGTGTTTGTATGTATTAAGGCATCTGAACAAAACCCCAAGCCTTCTTGTTTTATATATATATATATATATATATATATATATATATATATATATATATATATATATATATATATATCTTAGAGATGCATGAGTGACATGGTGTCAGAAGCAGCATATCTAAAAGGACATGGAGTTAGAAGAAGCATACCAAAGGGGCATGGAGTGAGAAATGGCTTGGTTAAAATGACTTAAGGTACTTTTTTAGATGCTGGTGGAATATACAGGAGCGGATCATTCCCAAAATGTGCATACTTCGCAAAACAGGTCAGAAACTAATTTTAGATATTAAAACTTGCTCAGCACTATTTCTTTTCACATAATATGAGTTGGGGCATACAGAATATTCTAAATAACATTACCATAAGTCGATATGTGCAATATTGCTAAAAATATTCTAATTACTATGGAAAATGTTTGAAATAAAGTCCATATTGCATAAAATGAATACAAATAAAGGGAAACGACCACATTTTCGCAAAGCATATGTATTTTTGTATTAAGCAAAGTTATCTGCTACCAGAAGTGTATAAAGTGTTTGCATGTCTGTGCAGTGTTACAGTAAAGCTATTTTACAAAGTACAGCCATTACAAAGCATATTTTACAAAGTACAGTATTTTGAAGAGTGTGTTGCGCATTTGAATGTTGTTACAAGCTCACAGAGCTATTTGTTCATACATAATTACAAGGGCCACATTTTCAGTGTGTTTGTGTATACTTTGTGGGTATGGCAGACATATCTCAAAAACCCAGTGCACTTGTGCTTTACAGTAATATTGCAGAGAACTGAAGAATGTTTGAGCAAGAGTACATTTTCATACAGGCTGCATATTGTGATAAAGATGATCATACAAAGGCATTTATTCTACTTAATTTAGCTGGGTCAGAAGCCATAGAAAGGGAACATTTATTTGTGTATTCCCCTGCTATCTATACCACAAAGGGAGAAAACTGTCATATTGTACAGACTGTGTCAAGGAAGGACCCCCATTGTTTAAAATATAAATTTAGAGAAATGTGTACCTCTCAGACAAATGTTACTATGGAAAGGCACTTATTTTACACAAGGGATCAAAAGCCTGGTGAAACTTTTGCAGCATATATAACTGACCTGAGAAATAGAGATAAAACGTGCAGATTTGGTGACTTAAGGGATGAGTTGATAAAGGACAGACTTGTGTGTGGTATAAAGGATGATGCTGTGAGAAAGATTTTGCTTCATTACAGTGATTTAACTTTGAATGAGGCCATTGCGATTTGTCAGATATATAAGCTCAAAGAAAAGCACACAAATATGCTTATAAATGAGAGCAGCTCTTGAAGGCACAGTGATAAAGCTTATGTTGACAGTATGCAGCGCGATATTAAAAGAAACAGGCCCAAGCACATGGCAGATGTAACCCCTGCATCACCTACTGGTAAACCACAGAACCTTCTAGCAAATTCCAGACTTCACATAGTCTCAGTGAAGCACAAGAGTGAGTCAGCAAGCTCAAAGCATGGGCCCCAACCTAGTTTCATTGCCAACTGCCGTAATTGAGGTGGAAGTCATGAATCTAAAAGGGAAAAGTGTTTATCTTTTGGTCAACAATGCCACAAATGTAATAAATGGAATCACTTCAAAAGATTTTGTAAATCAAAAGGCCTACATTCTAAGAATTTTAAGAAACGAGTTGATCAGTTAGACTGTGACAAGCCTACTCTTTATGTTGATGGTGTGTCAGTGCTTCATGAAATGGTCAATGCAGTAGATTTAAAGGCAAATAATGAAGTATTTTGCACTGTTTGGATAAATGGCAAACTCACAGAGCTCAAAATTGACACTGGTACTAAGTGCAATGTTATGTCGGCAGAAACATTTGCTAGAGTGTGTAAAGGTGAAAGGCTTGATTTGGCAAGTTATGTGAAGCATGTTGCTTATGAAGGGGAGGAAATTCAAACTGAAGGCTCAGAACTGCTTTCCTGTTACTTCCAGCAGAGTGGAAGAAGCTATGACTTGTTATTTTATGTGGTCAAGACACACGTCCTTTCATTATTAGGGCTCAGAGACAGTTTGAAAATGGAACTACTTTCATTTAGTAAGGAAGTCCACCAAGTCAGCTTAAAAGACCACTACTCTAATTTTGCCAAGCACATTTTTTCTACTTATGCTGTTCTGTTTCAAGACAAACTAGGCAAACCTCCAGTTGTGTACTCTATGAAGTTAGAACTAGAGGTCAGTCCATTTATCAGGCCAGCATGTAAAGTTCCAATAGCCATGCAGGACAAAGTCAAGCTGAGTTAGATAAAATGGTGCAACAAGGTGTGATTTGTCCAGTTGAAAGTCTGACTGAATGGGTATCTTCCATGGTGGTAGCTCGTAAGAAAAGCACAGATGACATCAGAATATGTATTGAACCATGAGATTTGAACAAAGCACTAAAAGACCTCATCATCCAATGCGCACAGTTGAAGAAGTCGCAGCCTTGATGCCAAATGCACTGTTTTTCTGTCGTAGATGGAAAGAGTTCATTTTGGCAAATTCAGCTTGATAAAAAAAATCATCATTGCTCACTACATTCAGTACTCCATTTGGCAGGTACAGATTTTTAAGAATGTCATTTGGGAAAAATTTTGCAAGTGAAGTCTTTCAACGTGCAATGGAGCAAATTTTTTCTGGGTATCCTTGTGCTATTATAGTAGACGACATACTAGTAGGAGATTGTGATGAAGCTTGTAGATCAGAGTGTAACATGTGTGTGCTATGTCTTTAAGAAGCATGCGAGGCTGTGCATGTACGAATAAATATCAGACACGTGCAAGCCCTACTGCCATTCTGTAGAAGCAGTCAGAGTGAGTATTTATGATCGCAGTAGTTAGTTTGTATATAAGTTACTTAAGTCATAGTCAATAAGCCTCTATAGTGGTGTGTTTGTATAGAATAAAGCTGCTTAAACAAAACCCATGAAGACTCATTTATTAGTGTGCCAACATGAAAGCAACATGGTGTCAGAACCAGGATGGAAAAGAGTAGAACATTTGGAGCCATGAGATGTAAAGATGGCATTGAAGGTAAAACCGAGAGAAAGCAGTACAAACACAACCAAAAAGAATCAAAGGTAATGAAAAATAATATGAATTATTTACTCGATGCAAAAAGAGGCAAGAAAGGGCATTACAAGGGCACAAATACCATTATCAAGTAAGTGGAAGATACAAAAAAGTTTGATAACTAAAAAAATTGTTTAAAATAAAAGTATTTGACAAGACGATTGACTTTAAAGTACAAAACGAGCATGTTTAAGACCAAACAACCATGATTAAGACCAAACGAGCATGTTTAAGGCAGAACAAGTGTGTTTAAGGCAGAATTGGGCATGTTTAGAGTTAAATGAGCACAAGAAAAGTATGTTGGGCATAAAAAGGGCTTAAACGAGCAAAAAGAATATAATAAGAAAAGAGAAAAGGGCACAGTAAGCAAAAATAAAGCAAGGTGGCTGCTTGTGTTTAGGCAAAGTGCTGTGTTTGGGCATAACTATGACTTCGTATTGTATCAAGGGCGTAATTAAAGTTATTCAAAGTATCTCAGAGAGTGTAAAGTGCTTACAGTGTGTGCTTATTACTGAGCATGTATTTCAAAGAGTTCACTGTGTGCAAAGGGCAACTATTTAGTGTAATCTAGTCAAAGCATGGTTATTTGAAGAAAATTTCTTGTACTAGGTGTGTCTATTTGCAAAGTGCTGCCATTACAGAGTGCTTCTTGTACTGTAAAGAGTTGTCTAGCAAGGTACCGCCATTTTGGGGACATTTCAGTGTATTGCATGTAGTCATTTGCAAAGTGCAAATACTTCAAAAGATATTAAATTTGGGCAACAGAAGTTCGATTTATTCACATTGTACAGTTGCTTGCTATGTTTCGTGCATTGATAAAAGGTGTTTCTTACAAAAGATTACAAGAGTATTACAGTGCTTGTGAATTGCTCAGTTGCATCATACAGTTCTCAAATGTTTTTTTAAAGTGATGACTTTGACAACTGATGGTGTGACTGTAGCATTCCTGCCTGTATCGATAAAGTTCCAAGAAATTACTTTAGCATTTCTGCCTTTACCAATTCCGCGAGCATAGCGAATGATGATAAATGACTTTAGCATTTCTGCCTTTACTGATCAAAGATTTCATAAAGCATTGAAAAGGCCGAGAAATTATTCTGCAAAATTCTGTAAAGCATCGAAAAGTTTGAAAAGCTATTCCATAAAGTTTCGTAAAGCATTGATAGCCCGAAAAAGCTATTTCTCAAAGCACAGTAAAGCATCGAGAAATCTAAATAGCAGTTTTGCAAAGCACAGTAAATCATCAAGAAATTTGAAAAGCTATTTTGCAAACTACAGTAAAGCATCAAGAAATTTGAGAAGCTATTTTGCAAAGTGAGATAAAGCATCGAGAGGCCTGAGAAGTTTATTTCGTAAAGCCCAGTCATTTGAAAATACTACGAGGTTGTTCATTCGCAAATAAATTGTGTTTATGCCAAATACTTATGCACATGTGTGTGTGTATATTCGTGCGTATTTACAATACCCTTCGCTGGTATGTGTTAATATGGCAGACAGATTTTGAAAACCTCCACCACTTGTATTTGATCAGAATATTGCAGAGAACTGGAGAATATTTGAACAAGAGGACAATATTTTCATACAAGCAGCTTATGCAGATAAAGAGGCATGCGCCAAGGCATTCATTTTGCTAAGTGTAGCAGGATCTGAGCCCACAGAAAGAGAATGTTTATTTGTATATGCACCAGCAGTGTATGAAGGTGAAGGTGCAAACCAGCATATTGTTGTGCAAGCTGAATCAAGGGAAGACCCAGAGTGTTTGAAGCATAAGTTCAGAGAAATGTACAACCCCCAGATGAACATTACATTAGAGAGGCATTTGTTTTACATAAGAAATCAGAAACCAGGGGAAACATTTGCAGCTTATATAACTGATTTGAGAAACAGAGCTAAACATGCCAATTTGGTGATTTGCAAGACAATCTGATAAAGGACAGTCTTGTGTGTGGTATTAATAGTGCTGCAGTGAGAAAGATTTTACTTTGTGACAGTGATTTGACATTAAGCAAAGCAACAGAGATTTGTCAGATCCATGAGGTGATAGAAAGACATATGAACATGCTTGAGAGTGACAAAAGCATAGTTTCAGTGAGCTCCAGAGCAAAAGTAGTATGCCACACGTGATAAACAGAAACAGGCCTAACCAAGGGGTAGCCAAAGGGTTTCCAAAGAAGGTACAAAGCTTTCCAGAATGTTCCAGAAAAACTGCTAGCTCCACCGCCAGCTCAGTGGAACACAAACGTGAGTCAGCAAGACCCAAATCTAGCATTAGTGTTAACTGTCGCAATTGTAGTGCAAATCATGAGTCTAAAAGAGAGAAAAGAGAGAAGTATTTAGCATATGGTCAGCAATGCCACAAGTGTAAAAAATAGAGCCATTTCCAAAAGTTTTGCAAATCACGTAAGCCTCACTCAGTTGTAAAGAAAGGTCACACAAAAAGGCAAGTTGATCAAGTAGAGCCGAAACAGTCAGCTTTTTATGTGGATGGTGTATCGATACTTGGGGAAAGAGTTGATGCAGTAAACTTATTAACAAGGACTGAAGTGTTTTGTATGGTTCAGATAAATGGGAAATCCACAGGGCTCAAAGTAGACACTGGGTCAAAGTGTAGTGTTATATCAGTGGACACATTTGCAAAAGTGAGAACTAATGAACAACTCAATGTAACCAGCAGTGCTAGACTTGTTGCATATGGAGGTGAAGAGATTCAAACCGAAGGTTCAGTAATACTTTCATGTTATTTGGCTGAGAACTGTTACAACTTATTATTCTAAGTAGTCCAATGACCAGTGCAATCTTTACTAGGTCTCAAAGATAGTTTGAGAATGAATCATCTTTCTTTTGCTAAAGAAGTTCATCATGTGAGTACAGTTCCAAGTTCAAGTTTTTCCAAAACCATTTTCTCAAAGTATGCTGATGTTTTCGATGACAAATTGGGCAAACTTCCAGTTGTGTATTCTATGAAATTAGATGCCGAGATCACTCCAGTAGTCAGACCAGCAAGAAGAGTTCCAATAGCAATGCAAAATAAAGTTAAAGCTCAGATGGATAAGACGGTGCAGCAAGGTCTGATTTGTCCAGTCACAGAACCAACTGAATTGGTGTCGTCCATGGTAGCCGCTCATAAGAAAGGTGCAGACAAAATCTGAATATGCATTGATCCTAGAGATTTGAACAAAGCATTAAAAAGGCCATATCATCCAATGCGCACAATTGTGGAAGTTGTAGCTCTAATACCAAATGCCACTGTATTTTCTGTTTTGGATGCAAACAGTTCATTTTGGCAAGTGATGCTTGATCGCAAGTCCTCATTTTTAACAACTTTTGGTACTCTGTTTGGCAGATACAGAATCCTAAGGATGCCATTTGGAATAAATTCTGCAAGTGAAGTCTTTCAGCAGGCAATGGAACAAATTTTTTTAGTTTATCCTTGTGCCATAATAGTAGACGATCTATTACTTGAAGGCAATGGCAAAGCAGAGCATGACAGAAACCTCAAGAAAGTTCTAGACAGAGCATGTGAAGTAAACTTGAAACTGAATACCCTGAAGTGCAAATTCAGACTTCCAGAAGTTATGTACGTAGGTTGTTTGTTTACAAGTACAGGCTTAAGACCTGACCCAACCAAACAAACAGCTATTTTAGAGATGTCAGCACCAGACAATGTGCAAGGTTTACAGCATTTTCTGGGCATGGTCAACTATTTAGGCAAGTTTATACCAGACTTCAGTGAGTTGACAGTACCTTTGAGAGAGCCAACATACAAAAATGTTATATGGTCATGGTTGGAACATCATCAGAAGGCATTTGATGACCTTGCCACACCACCTATGTTAAGATACTATGATGTGAATAAACCAGTTGTTCTTTCCCATGATGCTTCATATTTTGGTCTTGGTGCAGTTATTCTTCAAGAGGGCAGACCAGTAGGCTATCCATCTAGGACAGTTACTCAAACTGAGATGCATTATGCTCAAATTGAGAAAGAGCTTTTGGCAATAGTTTTTGCATGTTCAAAGTTTTGTGATTATATTTATCATCAAGCTATCCAGACTGAAACTGATCATCAACCTCTAGCTACCATTCTAAAGAAGCCTATGCATTCTGCTCCAGCGAGATTACAAAGAATGATGCTCAAATTGCAAAAGTACAATTTCAAAATGGTCTACACTAAAGGTAAATTGCTGTAAAACACATCCAGGGATATTGTCGGGTCCCATGGAAGCTGTATTCTTACAGCTTTAACCTGTGCTGCAGTAATGCTGGGTGCCTGGCATTCCTCGAGTATTGTGATTGGTTCTTTGGGGGGGTAAAGTTGGCACTGAATCTGTCAGCCAGCATGTTGGCAATATCTGCTGGCTCAGTATAGGAGGTACCATTGTGCAGTAACTCAGAGCAAACCTGGGTATTGCCGTGGAGATTCTTGATATAACTATAGAAGGCTTTGTGGTTGTTTTTAGTGTCTGCCACAATTCTGCCTTCATAGCTGGATTTAGAGGTTTTGATGAGGGATCTCAACTTTTTGTTGAGGCTAATAAGGGAGTTTTTCCAGTCTTGGGACTTCACCTTTTTCTGCAACAGTTTCTTCCTTCTGTTGTAGAGTTTATTAATGGCATGGGACCACCAGATTGGCTTCCTTTTGTTGGAGGAGAGCTTCTTAGTTCTGTTGGGTATGGCTAGTTCCATGCATTTATGTACGTGTTCGTACAGTGCATTAGTATATAATTCGGCAGTCATGCATCTATTTTCCATTGACATGGGTGCCGTGAAGTTAGCCACCTCTGTTTTTAGGAGACCAAAGTCAGCTTTGGAGAAGTTTTTCATGGTGGTTACCTTTGTGGGGGTGTGGGTGAGATGTGGATTTCCATGGTGATTAGTTTGTGGTCAGATCTAATCAGGGAGGAATTGACTATTGGTGTAGAGCAACAGTTGCCCATGTTAATAATAACCAGGTCAAGGATGTTGCCTCCTCTAGTGGCGGTAAGAATGAGCTGGTCCAGGGCACTGGAACTGATGAATTCCAGTGCATTGGTTCATGAGTAGTTTTCCCAGTTGATGGAGGGGTAGTTGAAGTCACCTAGTATGAAAGTGTTGGTTGGACCCTAACTGTTTCCAAGGTGCTTAGGAATGTAGAGTGAGAGTCTTGGGACATGGTTGGGGACCTATAGCAGGCTACGACCTGACTCACTGTCTTACCCCAATGTTAGTTGTACCTGAAGTATCTCTGATGCATTATGCTGGGCTACCAGTCTGGAGGTGTGTATATCCTTTATGAATATGGAGATACCGCCGCCTTTGGAGCTTCGGTCCATGTTCTGGGGCTGAAAGGTATGGAATGAGTTATAGCCTGATAGTGCAATGGTGTTTCTGCTGCTTTAAACCAGGTCTCCATTACAGCAAAAATGTCGATGTTCTCCATTTTTAGGAGTGCTTCGAGCAAGTGCATCTTGACATTTAGACTTCTAACATTGAGCAGCATGAACCTCAGATTGTATTTATTTATAGCTGCTATGGTGGTAATTTGGTCTTTGGAACATCACCTAAAAAAGGCATTATAGGGGTGGCAAGAGCCTTTGCCAGTATTCAGAAACCCAGGGGTGACAGATGCAGGCCATCTCTGGCAAAGCATCTTGGTCTGTCAATCATGTCATCCCAAGCAGACAGATACTGGATACCCTTAGAATGACACCAGAAACATAGCCAGTTGTTGAAGTCATTTTCTGCTTGCACTGCAGTATCATTCTGGGCAATGGTAGGATGCTGCTCAAGGCTAGGGTCATACCTGCCTGGGCCACATAATCTGAGAGCTCCTTCATGTCTCTTTTCATATAGTCCAAGGAGGTGCATCTCAGGTCATTCACACCCACATGGACAGTGACAGAGTCATACTTGTACTTGTTGTGGAGTGACCTGAGTGTGTGTGTTATGTGTTGGATTCTGGCACCTGATAGAGAGTTGACTGTTACCTTCTCCTTATTCAACCTAGTGAGTGGGACATCAGTGCGCCTCACTATCGAGTCATCTATGATTAATGTATTGGGCAATCTGTTTTACCTTAGAGGCTTAGGTTGAGGGGCACACTGTGTAGGTGAGCTATGTGTTTTGTGGTTTGTGCTGTCTTGTGGTGGTCAAGTGCGTTTCTGCCTTGGAGGTCTCTGCTGTTTGGGTAAATTTCTATTGAGAGCCTCCACGAAGGTGGGTGTGTAGTTTGTGTTTTTATGTGAGAGCTGTGATGGTGGGTGTTCTGGAGGGCTATGTATTGCATATGGTGTGGTGCAGGTGTTGACCTTCTCCTCTTAACCAGTTATTCCGGTCTTGGCCTGAGAGACATGGCTGCCAATTTGGATAAATAAGTGCATCTCTCACAAGTCTGAGTGCTGGGAGGTAAGAGGAAAGGGTTGTCTGTGACGATGAGGCAGTTACTACACTGTATGTCCAAGTTCACCAGGTTAATAGGAGAAAGCACAGGGAACTGACCTTTAGATATGCCAGGAGGGATGGTCATTATTACTAAATACTGAAGCTGTTTCCTTAGATATTCCTTTGACAGGAAAAATATCACTCAAGGTGTGAGTCTGTACAGAGCACTGCCAAAACACTTGAGGGGGAATTAATCCGTAGATCCTGAAAATTTAAGGATAAAGTGTTTAGGCAGATATTCTGAAGATGGAAAGAACTCAAGTAGTACTTACTGAAAAATAAAGAATTATCTTGTCAAGAATGATGAGAAGAGGGGAGTCGCATGAATGGCTACTGCCTGGATACTGCTAATACTGGTCTCAGCACAGCTTCACTCGGTTGGGATACAATACTCTTTTGCTTCTTCTCTCACCAGAAGCAAAATGTTAGCACCAATCCCAAGAAGAGAAGCAGGCCACGGCAGCCTGTTTTGTGATCTACAGTCTTATCCCAGACGATGCAAGGGTCTGCAGGCTTGTAGCCTTTTTCTGGTAGATGCCTCGAATAGCAACCAGACCTATCAGGTACATTAAGCACAGACGCTCACTCTCCAACCAGAAAGAGTCAGGAATCAATGCACTCTGCTCCTACTCCCACCAGGATCAGAATATAAGCACAGATTCCAAGCTGTCACATATAAAGCAGTTATTAAGCTTTCTGGTGATCAGCAGTCTCCAGTAAATAATGTAACTGCACTTCTTCTCTCACCGGGAAAAGACAGAAGCACTAACCCAAGATGACTACTGAGAGGCAGAATGTGGGTTCTCCAATAACTGGGGGGTTTGCGATAGATGCTTAAAGGTAAGATGAAAAAATGGTTTATCCTAAACACTGCAGTGTGCACTAGAGGAGTTAGATGTGAAAGTAGGTAACTTAAGTTTTACCTATCTAAAAAGTTAAGTTTTAGTGGAGAGTCATTATTTTAGGTACAGCAAAATAGATTGAAAGTGGGTGGTCACTTTTGTATGCTGGTACTATGGAATACAGTAGGATGGCCAATAAATTTAAATAGTTGAAGGGGAGTGATTTCACAAAATGATAATGTTGTGCTTACTCACACCAGCCAGTAAAAGCAGAGAGGAAATGAGATATATGGTCAAATTAACAGAAGGGGAAGGCAACTAGAAAGACAGTGGTGTTTAAGAACACAACAGTAACTGGGTAGGAGGGTGGGAAACAGACAGAGCTGTGGTCTCTTTTCAAGTTTTAATATGCAGTTAAAAACAGAATACAAGTAAAACAAAGTGTAAAGAAAACAAATCACAGTATACAAAATAGAAAAAAGACAATAAGTAATACAAAATACAACAAATAAAAAGCAAACTAACCTTTCCCTCACAGCAAACTCTAGCAGAGTCTGGGTGAGCCTTTCCAGTAAAGCTCTGACATTTTTTTATTTTACCCCTTAAATAGAAGGTTTAGTTCCTAGCTCCACCCCCTCAGTTCACAGATGATTAATCTTAACTGACCTGGTCTAACTTATGTGTGACTCCTTAATTGACCTGTTCTAATTTCTGTCTGACTCACAAGAGACAGAGCTGTGGTCTCTTTTCAAGTTTTAATATGCAGTTAAAAGCAGAATACAAGTAAAATACAGTGTAATGAAAACAAATCACAGTATACAATATAGAAAAAGGCAATAAGTAATACAAAATGCAACAAATAAAAAGCAAACTAACCTTTCCCTCACAGCAAACTGTAGCAGATGTAAATACATATTTACAAATGTATGTTTCCTGCAAACTCAGAAGCCAGACTTACCACTGGCAGTATCCCCTATGATAATAACATTGAAAAAAATAATCTTTTGTTTTGACCACTTAGAAGTAAAATTCAAAAATCCAGTAGCTTTATTTATATAATTCACAAATTCACAGAATTTAAACTCACCACTTTTCCATGTCACAACCATGTCATCAATAAAGCATTTGTAAATTACTAAATTATTTATAAAATTACTATTATAAACATATTTGTCTTCTCAGCTGACCGTAATCAGCTTGGTCTATATTGGTCCCCATAACTACCCCCCTTAACAGCTGACATTTTACATTCATAAATTAAAAAAAAATATTTAAAACTAATTCAGTTAAAATACACTATGAAATAGATTCAAAAAGGTTACCACAAGGTGTAAGCCTGGTGTGCACCTTACAATAATCATGTCTGATTCAGAGACAGCTGTACCATGATGCTATACCATAGCAGGCTGTCTCTGTGTCCTACCACAAATGCTAGTGCAGCATCACAGGGAAGCAGCCAATACTATATTAGCTAGATGTTCTCTGCACAAATGCCTGCAGTATGACATTTATGTAGCTAAGTGATTCAAAGAATCACATAGCTTTATAAGTTACCTTAGCCACCTGTTTTAATGAACATGGCCAAAAGCTTGTTTTCACTCAATCATGTCATAGGTAAGTGCTGGGGAGTTTAACAGACAGGTATTGTTGGTGTGTGTGTGTGTGCATGCCTGTATGCATGAGGCTACATATATGAGTGTATATAGAGATATGAATGGAGTAAGGTGAGTACGCAAGTGTTTGTGTGTATTTGTGTATCTGCATAGGAGGTTGGAGTTTGGTGGGCTATTTAGGGAATAGGTAGGGTAGGTGTATGTAGAGTAGCATAGCTAGGTCAGGGCAAAGGCGGCAGCTGCCCCAGGCATGAAGTGTTGGGGGGCTCAATCTGCTGACCCCGACTGCTCTTTAATGCATACCAGCCTTTAACAGTTAATATTGCATTTGTGGTCAAACCTTAGTACTGTAGTGCTCAGTGATTGATCTCAACTTTGGCAACTGATTGCTACATTGTAGCAAGCAGTTTATTGTAGTGTAAAAGCAAAAAAAAATGTTTTTACATAACTGAAACCTGAGCACTGTAGCACTCCATACATGGCATAAACTCCGTACAACACACTCCCCTACAATAACAAGCAAATCCTCCAACAATGGGGGGATTCTTTATATTGTGCCCTAATGGCACATACAAAGAAAGTAAAACAAAGTTTTCCAGCATGAAAGACATTGAACAGGAGGTACACTAGACATCATGGATACTCTTTATATCATTCCCTAAATGCACACAAATATATTCATGTCATACTGGTAGCATGCACAAGCAGTTCCTTCACAGAACTTTAACCCTCTACTCAATCGCAAGACATAGGGATCCTCCTACATAGTAGCAAATGTAAGTTGAGAGGGAAGAAGGGAGGGATAATTTCGGTGCTGAATGGCAGGTTACATATGTGATCTGAAGGCTTAGAGATTATGAGGGCTGCCAGTCATAAGAAGGAATACAAAGAAGGATTTTCTTTGTGCTGCTTTCCATTTAGAGCTTCTCAAGAAGGTCAGCAGAATATTAGTAGGCACAATTTGGTCTGAATGGTGTGACTGGTTAACAATAAGGAGAAAAACTGCGGTGCCATCAGGAGCTATAATAAAGCATTTTATATCAGTTACCAGCTGGCAGTTGAAGTTATTGATGCCACACAGTGGTGCTGGTTTGATCTCACCTGTGACCTTTCTAATTGCTCTCCATAATAGTTTAGGACCATAAATGCAGAGTGTTTTTTTTTTTTCCTATGATTTGTTTTGGCCTTTTATCAATGAATCACCTTTATAGACTTCCAATTAGCAGTAATAAATCCACATAATCATGAAACTCCAGATAGAGCTTAAAATCATTTTTAGCAATAATTTTGAACTGGATATAATCTCTGAACTACCCTGTGATGTTATGACAGGGAGAGTAGGGCAGTACATGTGTACATATGCCAGCATAGATAGCTGGAGTTTTGTAAATAATTTTATATTACTTACTATCACACTGATTTGTACAGATGTTTCAGTTACAAATATATTTGTAAAGGTAATTGTGCTAAAAATACATCAGTAGGTCCTGCTGGACAGAAAGAATGTGTGCATATATTTTAGGTTGTATTGTTGTAACTGATCAAATGGGTATGTTTATCAGAGAACCCTGGAAGGGTGGAAAGTTTGAAATGGTGTCATAACTTTCAAATGCTGCCACAGATCTCAGCATGCTCTGTGTGTGTATTGTACCAGAGTCATCCTCTAATCAGCATTCAGTTTCTTTGGAACCCTTGCAGCAGCACTTTAAAATCTGACAGGAAAGATTTCTGATCAGCTATATATCCTCACACATTCCACACAGACAAAGAGAGACATCATTTGGCTTTTGCTGTGGTAAGACACTCAGCACACATCAGCTTACCTTCCTTTAGTAGGTAGTCAAGGAACAGTAATTCTTTAATTAGTCAGGGACATTTAGTGAGAATAGTTTAGTATTGTTTTCTGCAACTGTGAGAAAATATCCAACTGTATTATTTTTATATCTCTGCAGTCGAAACTCTGTTGTTTATTGTATTCAGTATTCTCCCATTTTCTGTTTTATTATTTATCATTAAATATTTTAATACCTTTCTTTGTGGCTGGTCCTTTAGAGAATACTTCAAGCATCTTGAGAGTACTTGTGCTTATTTAGTGACACTGTGGCTACTTCTGAAAGCCTTGATGCTTTGGTCACGCACTACTATTTGTATTAGTACTAATTTTACACAGTATAATTGGGTGCCCATTGTAAGAGCATTAGGGTAGCTGATTGGTGGCAGCATGATTACCTCAGAGTCTGGGTAGAAAGCGGCACAGCTAGTAAATCTGCCCCAGCTTTTCCCAGGTGTGTGTGTGTGTGTGTGTGTGTGTGTGTGTGTGTGTGTGTGTGTGTGTGTGTGTGTGTGTGTGTGTGTGTGTGTGTGTGTGATTGTGTGTGTGTGTGTGTTTGTGAAACTCAAATATCCAAGTGTGTGTGTCAGCTACTGGGAACAGGGACACAGAACTCCAAAGTGGACAGTGTAGAGTTTTGTGTGGGTCTGAAGAGAGAAGGAGAGTCCAATCCCAGGTCTGGAGTTTGCTTCCTGTGTGCTCTTAAGGGAAATTGTGCTTGGTGCAGGGAGCTGCATCTGAAAATACTGTGTGAATCCATCTTTACTCTTACTGACTGTCCCTCAGCAGAGACAGTGGTGAGTATTGAGACTCCTTGATTGCTGGTCCAGAGTAGTGACCCATCACATATTGGAGGCAGCTGAGTGGGATATTCATTGAATTTCAGTAACTGGTGGGCAGTTGTCACTAAAGATGTGTGTACTCTCAGCAGCTACAAGGTAAACATACAGAGTTTCATTTTCACAACAGTTTTATTTATTTCTCTTAGTTTAGTTTAGTCAGGGAAAGCAGGCAAGTATGTCAGCAGAGGATTATAGCAAACTGACAAAGAACCATTTGGCCAAGGTGTGCGAAGCCAAAGGGCTAGTGCATGCCAACCTGACTAAAGAGGAAATGATTTCAGCCTTGGTCACAGCTGCAGCATGGACCACCAACCTGGAAGACAACCAGTCTGGTGATGGGGATGCACAGTATTCAGAAACAGGACAGTTCACCTCTTCTTCAGAAGACTTAAAAATCCATTTGGAGTTAAAGAGACTTGAACTGGAGGCCAAACGTTTGGAAGTAAAATCAGCTGAGAAACTGCAATGGTTGGAGGTGAAAGAGAGACTGCGGCATTTGGAGGCTGAAGAAAAGACAAAGCAGATGGAGTTAGAATCAGCAGAGAGACTGCGTCATTCGGAGGTCGAAGAAAATTAGAAACAGTGCCAACATGACAGGGAAATGCTGACTCTTCTGCAGGATCATGGAGGTATTGGAGAAGGGACTAACCAAACCCCAGAAGCAATAAATGTCAATACATTTCTTCCACAGTTTACAAAGAGTGAGGATTTTGGTAGTTTTATTCATGCATCTGAAAGGGTATGTAAACAGTATAATGTTGACCAAGGGCTCTGGGTACGGATCCTGACCCCCTTACTCCATGGTAAAGTTGTAACTGCTATTTCTAAGTTGTCTGATACTGATTGCTTAAACTATGATAAGGTTAAACAATGCTTACTAGAATGTTTTAAGTTACCACCTGAAGCTTACAGAAAAAAAGTTTCATGAGCATAGACACAAGGGAGATGAAAGTGTATGTGATTATATTGCTGAGTTAAGTACTTATTTTCATAAATGGATGAGTGGGTGGGTGTCACATCACCACTTTTGAAAGGGTAGCAGACATTTTGGTGGGGAAACAAGCCCTTAGCACTTTGCCTGAGGACATGAGAATCTGGTTGGCAGACCATGAGTTTAACTATGTAGATGAGCTGGAGAGAAAAGGGGATCTCTACTTAGCAAGCAGAGAATCACTGCACAAGAAGGCGATACCCAGTGCTGCACATAGTTATAGGGGAACTGATTGTGGGCAGCCTAATCCACCCTAACAGAGTAGACTAGTAACAGGGGAAGCCACTAGTTCAGGTACACAGCAAGGACCAGGGGTTAGATGTTTTAAATGTAACCAGAAAGGCCATGTAGCATACAAATGTCCACTGAAGCAAGGTGGGGAACAAAAAGTGAAGGACCCAGCAAGTGGGAATAACAGCATGCTAGTGGTAAGTTTTCTGAAAACATCAGGGGTGCCAAATTATCATTGAAGTTTGTATCCTATCTTAGTGGATGGAATACAGGGCACTGCTAAAGAGACACAACCTCTGACATAACCATTGTGAACCCTGCAGTGGTTAAAAAGGAGCAGTATTTGCTTGGCAGTCTACACCAGTCAGAGCTTTAGGAGGGACCCCATTCCAAATACCTTTGGCCAGGGCTCAAACTGACTGGGAGGGTGGAAAAGGAAGCAAGCAGGTAGGTGTGTTTGAGGATATCCCTGCAGATGTCTTGATAGGGATTGATTTTGATAATGCAGTACCTTATGTGCATGCAGTTACATGCAGTCAGGCTTGGACACAGGCATGTCAGTCAGTTAGCCTGGGGGAGACCCAGATAGGCCCCAAACCTGAAGCTGGGTCTAGTGAGGTGGCTATTTCAGGGAGGGCACAACTCTGTAGCAGTGACCCTGAAAGTGAGCCACAGATGCTGATAGGTACTGATGTTCCCTTGGACAGGGTGACTGCAAGGGCAGAGGTGAACGGTAGGACCCAGGCTGACAGTGAGGCACTGCTGCCAGAAGAGACCAGGCTTCCAGTGGAAAGGAAGTTGGGAAGAGTCGCAAAGGTAGAATTGAGACAAGCTCAGCTACATTTCAAGGCTTGAGGGAGGTAGCTAAGGAGGCACCTGATTCTCAAGGAAAAGGGGAGACTGTATATTGGAATAAAGGGTTACAGTATAGAGACTGGACCCCTGAGGGAGGGCTAGAGGGTGAGGTAATACAGCAGTTGGTAGTGCCCAGAGCCTACCATCTGGCACTTCTAGAAATAGTTCATGACATTCCTTTTGCAGCACATATGGGTATAAAGCATACCAAGAGACGTATTATGCAGAACTTTTTATTGGCCTGGGATTGCAAAGGATGTAACAGGGTACTGCAGGACCTGTGAGCAGTGCCAAAAGGTAGGCAAGGCAGGAGACAAGGTCAAAGCTCCTTTTATGTCTTTGTGTGTGATTATGGAGCCATTTCAGAGGGTAGCTTTGCATATTGTGTGGCCTCTGAGTACCTCAAATTCCCCAGGGAAGAAGTATATCCTGGTGGTAGTAGATTATTCTACTAGATACCCTGAGGCAGTGGCTCTGTCTTCCATCAAGGCAATGAAGGTGGCAAATATTTTGTTAGCGATTTTCAGCAGGGTAGGTTTTATGAGAGAAATACTGGCTTATAAAGGTACCAATTTCATGTCAGACCTGATGGCTTGTCTGTGGAAGAGCTGTAGGGTAAAGCACCTAAAGACCACCCCCTACCACCCCCCAGACTAATGGTCCTGTGGAGAGGTTAAACTCTACACTAAAGACCATGCTACTGGTGTTTGCAGAGAGAGTGGAAAAAATATTTGCCCCATCTTCTGTTTGCATACAGAGAGGTACCCCAGGAATCCACAGGTTTTTCACCCTTTCAGTTGCTGTATGGACATAGAGTGGGAGGATCTTTATATTTGATTTATGGAGTGGGGGGATGAGTGTGAATCCCACAAGTAGTCTATTGTGGCATATGTCCTAAACTTCAGAAAAAGACTTACGGAGCTCATGGGCTTGACTCAAGAGAATTTGGCTGGAGCCCAACAGCAGAAAAATATCTGGTACAACAAGAATGCTCGAGCTCGAGAGTATGCTGTGGGAAAGCAGGTTATGGTGCTCACTCCTGTCAGACATGATAAGGTGCAGGCAGGTTGGGAGGGACCTTTTGAAGTGGTAAGGAAGGTCAGTGATGTTAATGACATGATAAACCTGCTAGACAGGAGGCAGGGGCACAAATTGTACCAAGTTAACATGATGAAGCCTTACCATGGTAGGAAGGCCCTGGTGCTGAGTATTTGCAGTGGATGGCAGGTAGTCCAAAAGTTTAACGGGCTTTGGGAGGACCACCTGTGTTAGTCAGCCAGGATTACAGCAAAGAATGTGTTGTGCTGGTGGATGCTTTGAACTATGGGGTGGGGGCTTTACTCAGCAGGTTTCCTCAGAAAGAGAAGAGTACCCAGTTGTATATCTCAACCGTAGACTCCAACCCAGGGAGGAATGTTATGCAGCTGTAGAAAAAGAATGTCTAGCCATAGTCTATGTTCAAGCAATTCTATATTTGTTGTATAATATCTTGTTTAATTGTTTCTCAATTTTCTAACCACTGTATGCTGCATCAATTGTAAAACTCTGATTTTTACTCCTTTTATATTTTCTATGCTCTTTGTACAAAATAGCTATGTTTATATATTTTTTTTATTATTATTTTTTTATAATTTTTTACTATGTATTTGGAGCTTTTCTCCCCGAGCCTCTGCTTAAAATGGTCACCTTGTGTACAGTCAGACTAACACGGTTAACTAATGGAAAATAAATAAAAATAAATAAATAAATAGCATGGGCACTGCAGAAACTTCAGCCCTATCTGTAAGGAAGGAAATTCACTATGGTTACAGACTACAATCCCTTAACATGGCTACATCGAGCCAGCCAGCAAAATGCCACGTTATTAAGGTGGAGCCTAGAGTAGCAGGCATATGACATGACAGTGCGGCACTGTAGTGGGGTCAGCAATGCCAATATAGATGAGCTCTGAGGACAGGGTATAGGTTAATGTGTTCCCTGACAGGCCCATTTCTCTCAAGGAACATGTTTCCAAGGTCACTTGAAAAACTAGCTTGAGTTTTCAAAGGGGGGATGTGATGTTATAAGGTAGTGCCTTCTGTGCCAGGGAGAGAAGGCAGTACATATGTACATATGCCAGCATAGTTAGCTGATGTTTTGTAAAGAATTTTTTTATTATTTCACTATCACACTGATTTCTACAGATGTGTGAGTTAAAAATATATTTGTAAAGTTACTTGTGTTAAAAATGCATCAACAGTAGGTTCTGCTGGACAGAAAGAATGTACCACATGTATTAGGTTGTATTGTTGTAACTAATCAAATTTATATGTTTAGCAGAGAACCCTGGAAGGGTGGAAAGTTTGAAATTGTGTTATAGCTTACAGATGCTGCCACAAATCTTAGCAAAGCCATGTGTGTGTGTATTGTACCAGAGTCAGGTGGCCAGAGGTGATGTTATCGTCTAACCAGCATCTGGTTTCTTTGGAACCCTCGCAGCAGCACTTTAGAATCTGACAGTTAAGAGTTCTGACAGGATGTGTATCTCACACATCCACACAAACAAAGAGAGACATCAATTGGCTTTTGCTGTGGTAAGACACTCAGCACACATCAGCTTGCCTTGCTTTAGTAAATAGTCAGAGAACAGTAGTTCTTTAGTTAGTCAGGGACATTTAGTGAGAATAGTATTGTTTTGTGCATCTATGAGAAACTATCCAACTGAATGAAGAAGAATGACTCTTAAAAATCAATGTTCTCCTAAAAACGTCTTTTTCGCAGGGTCCCTGTACACCCTGAACTTATATATACCAAGTCCAATTCTGCCATACCTTGGAGATATCTATATATATGCTATATACAAGTCAGATCATTCGGCCATTCGGTCTCTGTGTTTTGGGACTTAGTTTAGTAGGGCCCAACATTTCAAAAGGTTACCTTTTTCTGTACTTTGAAGACAGATAATTGTCCTGCACCCCAGGTATAGTTTTTAATGGAAGTCTCTTACTCTCTGATACTACACTTAGAACCCACTTCTCTGTGATGTCTGCCTATTGTTGCCACTTTCTTTTGGTTTTGTGGGTAAGGTTAACAGGGATGTAAGGCTGTTGTATGGTTTCTGAGGATGAGGAGAGAGAGAGAAGAAAGTGGCATCACTGTTCCTCCAGACAGGCAGGCATGCCATCCTCCCACATAGAGTACAACAGATTAATGGTACTCCATAGGAAAGAGAACAAATATTGTCCCCAGCAAGACCCATCCTTGTGGAACCGTAGGATACAACGCAAGATTGAATAGCGGCTTAGGCATTTGAAGAGCCAGGGAGGAGAATGGGAAAGGAGCAGCTACAGTCTGTCCATCCTGGGATGAGAACATGGTGGCCCCTGACTGGCTCCTCTGTTGCTCCGGTGCTAAGGGTGGAGGCCCAAGAGTGGAGAAAGTAGGTGCTGGAATTGGGGCAGAACTTGTGCTATTGATACCCACACTGGTAACAATAGCCCTTGTCTGTGTACATGAAACAGCAGGATATTAATAGTCCCTTTGATGATGCAGGTGCACACATCACCACTAAGAGAAGAGTTACTGTCCTCTGTAAAAAACTTGACCTCAAAGACAAAAATACAAGTAACCTTCATAGCTGCCTGAATGACAACCCTCCTGCCCAGCCCTCGATTGCTCTTGCCCTGGTGGGTCTGGCAATAAGCCACACCAGTAAGGAATAAACGGACTTGAGTTTAACAATGGGAGGCTTAATGTTGGCAGGTACAAATTCAAAAACAGAATTGCCCCCAACGCGGTACTAATCAGCCCAGACTGCAAGAACAGGCCTAGTACAACATCAAACAAATGAAACAGCTGTAGTTCACTCAACACAGACATTAACTGTAGCAAAAAAAGTAGTAGGAATGATGTGAGCTGACATAGCCTTTATTCCAGAAACTTGCAGATGTCTCAGAGGTTATGGAGCTACCCAGAGAAGGAGAGGAGGGTGTTCGCCTCCGAAGGACTGGCTAGACATCTGAACTCCACTTGTGGCACCTGACTCTTTTGTAATGACTGCAACAGTAATCCATATAAAGAACATTTATTGTCCTTCTCCTAACACAAGAAACTGATTTCCTGCACTTCTTATTTTTTGTAAACATCTTTATTAAATCACAGCTAAAAAGTGACACAGGTACACATACATTAACTTAAAAGAAAAGAAACCACAGTAATTTTTCAAATACTGTACTGTTCTTTTTAACAATCATTCATTCCTGCATTACATAAATTGTTCAATTCCTTCATTCTTAACTGAAAATGAAGTTTTTGAATCAACAGTTTAATATCAGTTTCTGAATATGAGGCCTAAACCTAAAGTTTATTAGTATAATGTCATTTGAATTTATGCTGATTTAAAAATAGTTTGCATGTAGCATATTTTCCTTGCAGTAATTAAATATTCTAAACTAAACATACCAATGTTTTAAGACTTTCTTTTATCCTGACATTCTTCAGAATGAGTTTCTTCACTGTGTATTTAATATATGAGGATAAAAGGGCTCCTAGTCTAACTTCTATTTACACTTTTGAATAAATGGTTTGAAATTATTAGGATGTGCTTAAAGGCACTACAACATAATAAAGGCAACAATATAATGTGACGAGAAAAAAAAATGTGCTGAAGGACCTAACTAGATGCAAGTTCACACTCCTTTGTTCATAACCTGAGAAAATTAACATAAAAATACCATCTAGAAATTGCAAATAAATTAGATTATTAAATAAGTAATTATCAGTGACTAGCTCATACTAACAGTCACCATTAGCAGGTCTGTCATCTGGAATGTTCTCTCAGTTACCAAAGCGTTCTACTGCCACAGTATTCTGCAGCTAGGAGGATGTTTTACATATGTTGATAGCTAGTAACTCAATGGTATAGTGAAACATGCATGCATTTACTGTCTAACGTTCATGTATGTAACAGTACTCCATGCTCTATTACAGGCACTGATATGTCCCAGAGTGTCTAATAATAGAATACTTTTGTTTGCTACAGGCACTATTTGCCCTGGGTAACTGGCAGGCCCACCTTTGGACCTACAAGCATTTTCCCCAAGTATATTGCTATAAAAGAATATTTTATTTCAAAAGACAAGACTGTTAGGAACTTGTAGTTATGATAGCAGCTAAGGAATTTGTCACATACCTGTATGATTGCATCACAGCAATAAATCCCCACAACAATTATTGGAAAACATTTCCATAATTAGCTTCTTTTAGCTCTGCTATCATATACTACGTCTTTCATTTGCAGGCATTTTTCTATGAGTGGGTCTATGAGTTCTTAATAGCAGTGACAAAGTTCAGGTTTCATTTAACAGTTGGAGAGAAAGTATGGGATGCTATTCTTAACTGTAATGATTATTCTGCATCATCTCCGAAAGGAATTAGCCTGCTTAGGCTACTCATAATTTTTCACAGACTATACACATGACACAATGGGCCACCTCACAAGAACACCCTCATCGTGAAACCAAAGGTCTGTTAGGTTTAAGAGTTTTATCAAAGGATATTTGTACCAATGCTTATCCCACCATTACTTCTACTACAGTTGTTCCTTTTCACCACAGGTTCCTTTCTAAATTACATCAATAAATTTACAACACACACCCTTATGCATCTGCATAAACCTAGTTAATATACGTTCTACTGTTGTAACTCTGGCAAATTTGCCCTCCTTTTACATCACTTAGTTATTTAATTGTAAAACAAAACACTATATTATACAGTCAAATGTGAATTATACATAGTACTCGCAACAGCAAAAGCTTTATGTCTTCACAGGATAAATTATAAGGTCTTAATTTCAAATGTTTTCACTTCAGAACATCACACAAATACCGTAGATCAAGACTCACTGCTGAAATAAATTTGTACATAAAAAATGCAAAAAATTAAAACTAATCAGTACTAATTGTATTAAAATTAGGTGTCACTATATGTTAAAGTGAACAAATGGCTGTTGTATATTTGAAATGTAGTTGCTGCAACAACATGTTGTCTTTGCAGTGAGTTAGGTTCAGATTTCCCTATGTTACTACTTCAGTAGAAGCTCAAATCTGATTCATGCTTATATTATTTGTATGAACAGCAGAGTGAAATCGTTGTTGCATTTTTAGGGTGAGCTGTTTACATTCTAGAGAAAACAGTAAACCATATTCACAAATAATTTAAAATAATTGCTAAAGGTCTACTTTCTGAAATGGGTAACAATGTCTTATTGTAAATATAAAGTGATCAGCCATAGCTTTTCAAATATATTCGGAAATATAGCAATTTCATTGAGGTCTGCAGTATAGCATACCTTTAGGATTATTTTTCAAGAGATGATTTCCTTTCATTTCTGTTCCCTTCCATACTATCCTTCTTTGATACTAGCATGCTCACTTATTCCATATTCTATTCCAGCTAGCAACAATTCTTCGAAACATAGCTCACCGTGACAGATAATTATCTTCCTATATTGCACTATGGTGTAATATAACTTTTTTCTTTTTTCTTTTCTTCCTCTGAGTCTTGTCCCACTCACTTGCCTTTAACTTAAGCTTTCTCTGAACAGTTGTTGAAACTTGTATCAGTATATTTTGTTAAAGTTCATAGGTGTGTACTAAGCTAATGGCCCTGGTGCCCTTACAAACCTAGCCCAAAAAAAATTTCCCAGGCACTGTGCCACCTGATGTTAGTTCACAGTCCCCCTATCCAATAGGGCAACTGGAATGATCTCTGCAGTGAACTTTCTGTTACCCATCCACTTGTCAAGATTTCTCTTAAAGAGGGCCAGCAAGGTGCACTGCTTGAGATGAATGGGAAGCTTATTCCAGAGTATGGGCAGTCTTTGGGAAATGAACATGTCCCTTCAGCATGTTCTGTTAATTGTGGTAATGGGGTTGTGATCTCTGGAGCATGTGACGCGGGGGACCACTGATGTTTGTCATTTGGTAGCTTAAAGTTATAGCATGATCATTTTTGTTCAAAAAATATTTTTTCTGCCTCACATGCCTGCTAAGCATCAACTTCCTTTCATTTCAAGCTTTCTGATATATCCATTCACATTTGCCCCGTTCACTGCACCTCACATCACACTTTGGGGAGGCTCACTAGTGCTACTTGGAAGTGACAGCTATAAAAGACCTATCACCCAGATAGTCACAGGAGACATTTTACGATCAATCTAACTTCCTGTTTCCGAATCTTTGATGTGCATGCTACCTAGGTGGGGCCCACAATACAGCCTCATAATGTGTGAATATTTCCGTGTAGGCACCTAAAACTGACTTCAGGGCAAAAGTCCTGCTTGATGAGTCAATTCATGTGTTGTTCTTCCTCATATTTCTGCACTTTCTCCTGCTTCTGCTGGAAATCAGTTCAGTGGCAGACTGGGTTGTCTCTCCACCCCCACCCCAAGAGTGGAAAAGCTAGTATTAGCATTTCACTTCTACTCCCTACCTGTTCTTCCAGTGTTGGGGATCACTAGTCAATCCTGTGTCATCGGGGTTGTAGTTAAAGCTTTATCCTTCCACAGCATGGAATAGGGAGTTTAAAAAGTAACAATGACTAACTTTTTAGTTTTGGGTAGCTGGAGTCCCTGTCCTCACTTTAGTACATGCATACGGTTAAGTATGCACATAGTGAGGGTGAACAAATGAAGAAGTGTTGGGCAAAATTTGCAGTCAGTGTCAACTTTTACTGGACTGCACTGATGAAGAAACCACATGTAACATAGACCCACTTATGGCAACCTCCATTGAAATATACAGCACTGGTATCACTATCCCTGTTTCTATCTACACACACACACACACACACACACACACACACACACACACACACATATATATATATATTCTATATCAGTTGAGCGGAAACCCTATTACACGAATACGAATACGTCGAACCGTATCGCACAAAGTACATAAACCTCGAACGTCCAAAACCATGAATTCCGAAATGTCGATTTGTTTTGGTTGGCCCATCTGTGGTATAGCTCCGTAAGGTAAGTGTGTGATAGATAGGACTTTAGGGTTAGGATTTGGGTTAAGGTAAGTGCATAGATAGGTAATGTATGTAAGATTTAGTGTAGTGTTAGATGTAGGTTTTTTTTTTAAGTGTATGTATGTGTGTTATTTATTTTGTTTGGGTGTGTGTCTGTAGGGGAAGTGTGCGGTAGTTACGGACCTTAAGGTTAGGGAGGTTTTAAGGATAGTGCATAGATAGTTGTGTATGTGGGGTTTAGTGTAGTGTTGGAAGTAGGGTTTTGTTAAATGTATGTATGTGGATTATTTGTTTTGTTTGGGTGTATGTCTGTAGAGTTTGGTTAGTGTATGTATGTGGTTTATTTATTTTGTTTGGGTAGGTACTAAGTTGTGGGTGGTGGGGTTGGCCAACTATGATAGTTCGATATTTTATTTTTCGAGGTTTAGTGCGTTCAGGATTTTCACGGTTCGTGGTATAGGGGTCAATGTTTTGGTATTCAAGTAAAGAGGTTTTCGCTGAACTGATATAGACCATATATATATATATATATATATATATATATATTTAATACATATGAATTCATAGTCTACATTTCTTAAAAAAAAGATGGAATACATATGTGCAACATACACTACACCCCATTACTTTAAAAGAATGATTGAATAAATATGTACAATTCATTTGTTGTGGTATGTTTGTATGTGTGTGTTTATGTATGTATATCCCATTTGGCATGTATCTCACTAAACACCTGCAACAACTGGAGAGGCCACAAAAGTACCTCACAAAGTGGATCCTAGGCCTTAAACATTTGTCCTATAGGGACAGACTAAAAATATTCCAACTATTCTCTGTCTCATATCGCCTACTTAGAGGCAATCTCTGCTTGAGTTACAAAGCCATGTTTGACTCAGCTCTGTTAGAAATGCTACATCTAAAGAAATCACAATCCCTCCACTCCACATGCTCCAGAGACCTCAGCCTCATTACCACAATCAACAGAACATGCTGGAGGGACAGGTTCATAACCCAAAGACTGCCCATGCTATGGAATAGACTTCCCCAAACGTGTCAAGCAGAGCACCTCACTGGCCCTCTTCAAGAGAAATCTTGATGAGTGGATGGGAAATAGAAAATTCAACCAAGGGATCACTCCAGTCGCTTTACTCGACAGAGGCGCTTGGAACTAAGGTGGAGGGGCACGATGCCAGGGTAATCCTATGGGCTAGTCTTGTAAAGGCTCCAGGGCCATTAGCCTAGTACACACCTATGAACCTATATATATATATATATATATATATATATATATATATATATATATATGTATGTGTGTGTACATTTATTTGCTGCTCAAGTAGAACATTAATCTATCTGCACCATTTCAGACTCTGCCATGGGACACAATAGGAACTGATTACAGTTTGAGATATAACAAACAATAATCACAGCAAAAGTAACATAACTTGTGTAGGGATGTCATGAGATGTTTGATAATACAATGGAATTATTCACTATATTGTATCAGTTCCCTGATCAGTCTTCCAGTTACAGAATATTGATCCATAGTAGGTTGATCATGTCTTCCGACATTGTCCTAGGTAGTAGCTAGCTAGCAGAATCACATTAACATAGGTTTGGTTTATACCACTTCCTTATTTTCAGTGTTTTGATAATGAGCTTCATAAGCACTGTGAAAAATACATTCACACTGAAAAGTCGGTAGTGCTTTATCTAGTTCAGATCCTTGGGCTTCTTCCAGACCAAACTGTCTACTTAGCTTTCTCTTTGTTCTAAACATGTACAAATCTAGGCCTTGCACACAGTACTGTCACAGTTGTTCTACTTGTCAAATCACTGTGAAATGTGAATTACTTTTCTGTGCATTAATTCTAAAAGGTGTGAACATTCAGTCACACCCTTTTCCCCTTTTCTTGCAGCTCTGTGAGATTTCTTGGTAATCTATGATAGGAGAATTTCTGTCTACACGATTTGTCTTTCGGTACCTCAACAATATTTATTTGATTCTCACAGACTAAAAATAATATGATGTAGGTAGCTTAGCTTTAAGGCATCTATATGTCAACAGAATATTAAGATATTTATCTTAATAATAGGATACAAGGCCTAAATAACATATTCTACATGGACCAACTCAAAGCCCTGTCACTATGCTCGGTATTCTACAGATTGGTAAGAGGTGACCTGTGTCTGGCATACAAGGCGTCCTCTGACCCATTACTAATGCATTACTGCACATTGGCAAGTCAAACGGCATCAGAAATACTCAGTCTAGGGATCTAATCCTCTACTGCAACATCAATATAACAATTTGTAGGGATAGATATGTCTCGCAGAGATTACCACTGCTGTGGAATAGACTCCCCAGTCACATAAAATATTCCTGTCCATATTCAACTGCAACTTAAACCTATGGATGGGAAACAAACAACTTACCCCAGGACTGCCTCCTGTCCTACTAAGGACAGGGGCAGCTCCTAAGTGCTTTTATCCCATGCATGGGTCCCCTCAAATTATCTATGGTATGATTCCAGTTATTTTCATTAGGAATAATATAACCATGGGATGGGTAAGGTCAGTCTATAACCAAACAGGAGAAGTTATTTTGAGCACAAAAATGGAAACTGTCTTGGCTTAAAATTGTCTGTAAGGGCAGCTAGCCTAATACTTACCTATGAACAGTTGGGCTGATGAAAGTCCCGCAGAATGCAAAAGTGCATTACTGTACTCCAGAGCTGAAAGACACCAACCTGAGTTGTCAGACCTTTTATACTGTTTTACAGGAATAATTAAAGTTTGGACCATATATTCTATTTGTTCATTGTTTTGCAGCTATCTGGAACTGTAGTTAGTTTGCTGTAATTCTCATTGTTTCACAAAAATACAGAATTGTTGTCTTACAAATTACAGACCATTGTCTGATATTATACCATGATCCCCCCAAAACGTGCATGCTGATTGGCCAGCGTGCCCATTGTAAATCGAGTTATACTAATGGAAAAAGGTCCGGTCGCCCGGACTTTTTTCCATTAGTATAACTCGATTTTTTAAAACACTGTCTCGCTATGTTAAATGGGTTTAACATAGCGAGACAGCTTTAAAATAAGCAACGGAGACCTCCGTTGCTTATTTTAAAGCTGTCTCGCTATGTTAAACCCATTTAACATAGCGAGACAGTGTTTTAAAAAAAAGCAACGGAGAAAGCAAGATCTCCGTTGCTTTTTAGTTCGCTATGTTAAATGAGTTTAACATAGCGAGACAGTTTAAAATAAGCAACGGAGATGTCCGTTGCTTATTTTAAAACTGTCTCACTATGTTAAACTCATTTAACATAGCGAAACACAAAAAAAAAAAGCAACGGAGATCTTGCTTTCTCCGCTTTTGCTCACAGCTCTGATGTACCGCGCAGGCGCTCAGTACATCAGAACTGCCGGATGCCAGACATCTGCGGAAGGGCAGTAAACAGGCATTATACTATGCCATTATTTAAGAAAAGTAATAGTTTCTTTTCTTAAATAATGTCATGGTATAATAGCAATAACCCACTTCTGGGTGTGAGTAATGCTAAATTTACCCACGGTTGGCTTTGTTTGGTCCCTCGGGCCCTCGGGACCAAACCACGCCAACCGTGGGTAAATTTAGCATTACCCACACCCAGGCGTGGGTTATTGCTATATTAGCTTATCTGGTATACTATATCTAGCAAAGACAGGTTTCATCTTTAACATTGTGACTGGCAGTCTCACACAACTATAGTACTTCTGGGCACTTTGAAAAATAATGGAGAGAAAGAAATGGGCAGCTTTATACTGAAATGGTTCTCAATTTCCACTTTTACCCAAAGACGATTGGGTATTTTATGTGGCAACATTTCCTCCCTTTAATTCCTATTTCTGAATGTATCAGTCTTCTCAGACCAATAAAGAACATCCCTTTTATTTGATTATTCCTAGCTGTAACATGCTATTACTCATTTAATTAGGAATGATAACTGTTAGTCCCCTTTGAACATTCACTACTTCATACAAATCTCATCATGATATAGGAAGTGTACTCTAAGGTTTGGATGAATTGACACACAGAGTCTAATGAACCATTCACAGTTTCATCTCATAGCAATAGCATTTCTCTGAGCTTTCTTGCACAGATTCTTAGCTATTCTAACTTATTCTAGTTTCACAACTGATATATGCAAGTGAACCTACTTAACATTCTCTAGCAAATCTTTGTTACACTCTTTCAGAGATAGTATGCCAATATCTAACAACTCAGTCCTTTTCTTACCCCATTTGGGTTAGTTATCTCTTATCTATCTTCAAAATATAAGTTCTGTGAAAGAAGAAAGAAATAGAAGGGAATGTGAAATTCAATTCATGGACTAAATAAAAAAGAGCTTAGTTATATAACAGACTATTTAGACACTAGGCAGAATGCGGTGCAATTCATCTTACCTATACAATAATAGCATAATTATATGGGGTATTACTGGGGCATGCTTTTTCTGTCTTTTGTCAGATCTGTCTCCTGGTCCAGATTTTTCCTTTACATCTTTGGATGAGTTTATAAAAATATTGGCGGGTATGAATTTCTCTAATGGTGGGAATATATGCAATTCAGAAGCTTGAGTAGGGGGGTTATTCCAGAGTTCGTTCCTTGTAATGGCATAGTTAAAATAACAACAGGGAAAGTCACTTTACTTCAAGGACTGCTTTCTGTGATTTATAACATTATAGTCTGAACAAGTGCCCCAACATTTATAGATGTTAAAATCAGATGGAAAGGAATTAAATAAAGATTGGGATTTCATGTTGGTCAATGTACTTGCTTTTACAAATTACAAAATATGTCACTTTTGGCAGAACTCCCATAAAAGACTGTTAATTGAAGAGCATCGTTAGCATTGTAATTGTTCTGACATTGACTATTTTAATTGTTTATTATTTTTGTTTGTTAACTGAGGTAGAGCACTGACCCATGTGGACTCATGTGCCCAGGAGCACTGTCCAGTTAAGTCACTTGTTGAGTCACACAGTAGGCAAATGAAGACTTCAATCAAACCCTGGACCACAGAAAGCAGCTTGTTAAAAATTCATAGCCTTAGTCATCTATACTAGTTGTCGGACTACTTACATGTTTTATGGGAAAGTATTAATAACAAAACTTTGTGGGGAAGAATATATTACTTAATGTGTCAAATGCCACAAGGACAAGCAGCCATTCTCTTACTGACCCTAACTTCTGGCTCTTGATAGCATATACAGTTCATTACTAGGTCATCTCTAAGATAATCATTTGGTTAAGGTAAACCTGTCTTGTTGTTAGTGCCAGAATTTTTAAATTCAGGAAAATAGTATCCTCATGCATTTGTAAAGAATAGGTTAATGAATATCATGAATCATTTTATGGAGCGTTTTCTCTTCTTATAGGATAATAATATTTTAGATATGTTTAATTTAAGATAACTTGTTTATTAAATTTTAATAGCTGGATTGGATGATGATTTTCAGCTATACATATGTACATAACTGATATGTTTTAAGTATATCTTCCATTTAGTGTGTCCTACTAGCATGTGATTTTCTTTTTATGTTTGCATCTGGTTATACTGCTGAATAAAATGTGATTTTACAGCTTTCTTTACACTCATTCAAGTACATTCTTCAAAATGCATGTATCAATTTATCTGGCCTATATTGAATATCTAAAGGTCATACTTTCATAAACTCAGTAACTTTTCTCAAAGTGTAGCTGATGCCTTATAAGGAGACCTTTTGAATATACTCTTTAGTGACTTATGATCTGATTTCACTATACTTGACTTACCAGTGATTGAATCTGGAACTTTAGATGACCACAAACTATTGCCAGCATTTCTTTTTCTGACCATAGCATGTTTGAGCATCTGTAAAAGCTCTTCATCTGTATACTGACTAGTCTAACTTCCTGCAGTAGTATTCTACCATTTCCTTTATGGATAGCATCCACTTGATGTGCAACTGATTCTGACACATCACACAAGTTCAATATGCATGCTTGAATAACTATCTTCATTTGACATCTTTAAACACGTAATTTGTTCCTATGACCAGAACTAAGCAATAATATGCTTTAATAGCATCCTAACGTATACTGATGTATTTGAAAAGTTTGGAATGAATTTGGAAAGGTATAAAACCATACCAAGAAATCTTGTAACAGATGATTCATCAATGTTTTCTGTATATTCACTATGGCTCTGACATTACCAGAATCTGGTATGAGAGCTTCAGAAGTCAAAACATGCACCATATACTTAATAGTAGACACACAAATTTGACTCTTACTTCTATTCATTTTCAGGGATTTCTGCTTTGGTTTGTCCAGCAGCTTGATAAGTTATGAATCATGCTCTTATATGACAATTCCCAAAACTTAAACATCATCTGTTATGCTGACAGCTCCTTCTAGCCCTTGAGTCATTTCATCTACTTCTCTTTGAAATGTGCCTGGGGCTGACAATATTACAAAAGACAATTTTGGATACATATACTCAGCCATACTGTTTTGGTGGTAGAACTGTGTTTTTCACTGTAGCATTATGTGTGTGTTTTTTTTTAAACAAGAAACATCTTTATTAAACCATCATTTACTACATAGGCAATCATACATTTATACAAATGAAAACAAAGCACACCTACACAATCCTAGTTGCAAGCATTTTACATCACAAATGATACTGACACCCTCCCAGTTGCAGACATTATACATCACTTATAATATACCCAATCATTTTCAGTCAAACATTGCATAGCTCATTTAAGTCTTGCTGCCTTTTAAACTTCATTCCTCCCTTGTATGTATTGTTCCCACAATTCCCATTTTTCCTGTGTAGTTTGTTCCTACCCTTTTCTAAAGATCTCAATTCCAGTTGTTTTATCTCTGTTACTATATTTACTGCTTCTAATATAGTTGGTTTAGATTTTGATTTCCATTTTCTAATAATTGCTTTTTTTGGTAGCCACCATAATTAGACTCAGCAAGGCCTTACTATGTCTAGGCAATTCCGATTCTGTATCATAGCTCAGAAACATCATCTTCCTTGTCAGACCAATCTGCCCACCCAGCATCTCTGACAGTGCATTTTGCAGGGAATCCTTAAAGTCTGCCTATTCATTGCACTCACAGAAAATATGTTGCCAATTACGTCTTTCTTCCCCATCACACCTCCAACAGTTTGTAGTCTCATGTTGTTGGTGTGATACTCATTTATGGGATTCATTTGTGCATTCATTTATGGAAAAGTTTAGCACACTGGATTTGGGGATGATGCTGTACCTTCTTTAGGTATACACTTGCACCTACATAAAATCTAAGCCTATTCACTGTTCTGTATACCTTAATTCACAGTTTTCTGAATTGTGGTACAAGGCTCAGGTGATCATCAGCATACCTATTTGATATCTGGACTTCTCCATGTATGTCATAATATATGAATAATTCCTGGCATTTGGGTCCAGTTATGAAATATATATGGCTTTAGTATGTTGTTTGGACTCTATACCCATCATAAGTAACTGTGAATAATGTTTATGATTCACAGCCTTAGATATTAGTCATACAGCAATTGCAGGATAAGAACCAAAGCAAGACAGAGGTAGATGTGGCCATAGATAAGCTGCTAACTTTACAATATCTCTTGGCATTTCAGAAATACATTAAAAAGACCACTGAATATAAATAGAAAGAAGTTAATAAAATATAAGTAAAGAGAGAAATACTTATGAAATAGTTAATAAAGAAAACAAAATTAACCGACAGAGGAAAACAGAAAGGAAGCATGTGTGACACCTTTACAAAAGGCAGTACAGATACCTTGGAGAAGAATATTTTTGTAAGAGGCACTACCAAGCCTTGGGGAAGGTTTGTGCAAAATGTAAAAACACAGAATCAGTTTGCTAAAATGTACAGACATGTAAAAAGATGAGCAATGATGCAAAGACACAGATTTCAGAGACAGAGAGGGCCAACAAGACAAAATAACATAATATATGCAAGAAACATAATAAAACTCAAATAGAAGATCACTGCCATGGGTGGCCGTTGTAGTGCAGTGGTTAGCGTTTCCGCCTCACACCAAGAGGTTCTCCGGTTCGATCGTCGGCTGGGGTGTCTTCTGTGCAGAGTCTGCATGTCCTCCCTGTGGTCGTGTGGGTTTCCTCCGGGTGCTCTGGTTTCCTCCCACATCCCAAAGACATGCTGTAGGTGGATTTGACACTCTAAATTGGCCCTAGGCGTGAGTGCGTGCGTGTGTGTGCCTTCTGTGGAAGGTTGGGCACCAGGCTGGCAACTCAACACAGTAAAACTCCACTGCCAATCATGAGCGGACAGGTGATCCACTGTGGCAACCCCTAACCGGAAAAAAAACAGAAGAAGAAGACCACTGCCATAGACTGAGAACCAACAACTAGTAAAAAAAAGACAGTCATAGGCCTTTCCAATGTTAACTACCACTAACTTCACTTCTTATTTTATGTATCAAATCCAGTAGTTCTTCAACAGTAAATGGTTATTTTAATTATCTGTTTTAACATGCTTACTCTCAAACAAAATATCTTTCAGACTCTCTTTATTCTTATTTGTAATGTTTTCTATAATTTCTTCCAAACAAATGTATTACAATTTCCATTGTTCTATCATTCTGAATACATTTTTTTAAACTAAGCATTTAAAATATATGCAAATCGCGTTCAACTTTTCTCTAGTTTTTTTTTTTTTTATAAAACTGGTACCTAGTCTAACTCTACCTGTCACACAATTCTCATGTAACAAACGTAAAATATTTTAATCCTTCAGATGTTATTTATTTTTCTAATTCTCTTTTAAATTATAAATATATTTTAAAACATTTCAGCTCATTAAGCCCTCGTTTCCTCTTTTCTGTAAACTATGGACATATTTATATATGCTTCTACTATGCCTGGATGAATTTCAACTTGCCAAGGATAAGGATCAGAATACCAATACTCAAACTGCACCCCCCCCAAAAAAAAAAACAGCCAAAGAAACACTTTTTAAATCTCTTAAGAGCCTCACACCCCCTGAACTTATATACCAATTCCATGGTTGCACCAACTCAAAGAAGGGAGAAATTACACATGAAAAGTGCATCACTGCCAGCACAACTCACTGACATTGATTTTCTATGGAGGAACTCAGATTCTCAATGGGTGAAACTTTGGACAAATGACATTCAAGAGTTCAGTGCCTGTCCACCTGTACCCTATTACCCTATTTATAGGTTACTTCCACTATTTCACTCTGTTTCTCTTCTTACCATTCCTAGACGCAATCATATTTTCTTGCTTCTTAACTTGCTCTCATAAGGAGGTAATGTCCTCTTTATGACTGTTAAAAAATACCTGCATCTTAATTGTTACATAATTCTTTATTCATTTTATGTATTTCTCTCTCCTTCAAATAACAAGACATATCCTCACATTCTTTTCCCAGCAATAGAAACATATGTATTTGCGTACATTATTTCTTTTTCTTTTAGTAAATTGTCTTTTTTACACTTTTCTTTTAAAACAATCCACTATTCAGTTCAGCCCTTGTAAAATGTCTCTTATGTTCTATCCATAAATTTTTAACTTCCTTCCTCCATCCTCCAATCATCTGTCAGTCATTTCAGTCTCTTGCCTATCTTCAGTATTGAGCAATGCACTGTGATCAGTAAAATCCAACATATTTTCCTTATTTAACTGAAATGTACTGCGGTGGTGGTGCTGCAGTAGCGTTGTCACCTCACAGATAAACGTTGTCCTGTTCGATTCTCAGCTAGAGCGTCTTCTGTGTGGAGATATGCATGAATGGGCGTACCTTCGTTGAAGGTTGTGTGTCAGAGCTGGCAACTCGGCAATTAAAAATCTACTGCCAATCATTAGTGGACCAGAGTTCCGCTGTGGCGACCCCTAACCGGGAAAAGCCGAAAGACACAACAACAGTTCTTGAAAATACAACCAAATTCTGTTTCTATTCTAAGCCAACCTTTTGTGGTATGTAAATCTCTTCTTTTGCCTTAATTGCAAGTCTTCTATTTTCATAAAGTCCTTACATTCCTGTAAAACCCTGTAATATCCTCCCTACTTTTTTTCTGCAAGTCACTTTTAAAATCTCCCATCATTATTATTTCCATATCAACTACTAGAAACATTTTATTTTTCCCAAATGTTCATCTTTTCATTGAAATTCACATATGTAAATATTGCAATTAGTCTTATAACTTTTTAATTTTATTCTAATATTCATTATTAATCCACTTCCTGTTCTAATTATTACTACATTAATAATTATGTCTTGAAACAATGTGGCTATACTTGAACATTTGTTTACAGCAAGCGACCATATTACCTTTTAAACCCTCATCATTTCCAAACTGTTGTTTTGCTTTTTTTTAAATGTCTGTATCCAATAAGGAAGTAACATCCTGTTGAATTTCTTTACACCACTAAATGTAAGTATCTTATTCAGATTAACAGAACATATATGTATGAATGAATTCTGGCATTTTAAAAGCAACACCAGCATGAGTCTCAGTACCAAAATGCATTGGCAAAGTAATATCAGCAACTTTAAAGCCTAGTGTCTGCTTCATGACATAGTCCCATAAAAATATACCCATTCACCAAGACATCTTCCTTAGCTTTTACCAGTGTTATTATCTGCCTTCTGTATGATGTAGTAGTTAAGTCACCATTTTTATGGACAACTACCTGTGCATATGTCTGTGATGTGGGTCTACTTTAATTAAATGAAAGCGGAATCTGTCGAATATGAATCCGTTGACACATAAACAGTGAAACGCAGAAACGTCGAATGCACTAAATAGCGAAATTGGAAATGTCGAATTGTCATAATTGGCCCATCTGCAGTATAGCTCCGTAAGGTAAGTGTGCGATAGTTACGGACCTTAGGGTTAGGATGCGGGTTAAGGTAAGTGCATAGATAGGTAATGTATGTAAGGTTTAGTGTAGGGTTTTGTTAAGTGTATGTGTGTGGAATATTTACTTTGTGTGGGTATAGTTCTGTAGGGTAAGTGTGAGGTAGTTACGGACCTTAGGTTAGGGAGGGTTAAGGGTAGTGCATAGATAGTTGTGTATGTGGGGTTTAGTGTAGAGTTATAAGTGGGGTTTTGGTGCTTTAATTTAGGGTTTGTAGTAGGGTTTTGGTAAGTGTATGTATGTGTTTTTTGTTGTGTTTGTGTAGGTAGTATGTTACGGGTGGTGGGGTTGGCCGACTATTGTGGTTTCGATGTTTAAATTTCACGGTTTTGCGTGTTCGATGTTATCGTGTTTCTCTGTTTATGTGTCAACGGATTCGTATTCGAAGGATTCCGCTTTCGTTTAATTAAAGCAACCCCTGTGATGTCACTAGTGCATCTCCATTCCTTCCTTCTTTCATTTACTGTATTTGACCACATCATCATGTTCCTAGCTCACCCAGTGTACAAGTAACAACAGAAAAATAAAAATAAAAAAAATTATTTCAATCAACCTGTTACAAAGGAAAATTTTATTCCACAATGTCATTCCATACAGCCTCCTTTCTGCTTTCCAGTTTACTTTCTTCCAGAATTTTTGTCAGTTTCTTCAATTAGGCTACCTCAAGAAAGTGCAGTGACAACTACAGATACATCAGTCAGACACAGTAAACACAGACTGCTACATTCTCTTATTCCTGTGTTTCTTTCTTCGGGCCTCTGGCATCTTAGATGCATTCATCTCCATATTCCCAACAGAAAGCATTTTTTTGCATCTTTGAAAACATTAGAGGTATGTTTCTGATATCTTGATCAAATTTACCCTAGTTAGTATACATATCATACATGATCTCCCTGAAAAAGATACTAGTCCTAGTTGGATCTGCCTAGTTACCAAAATAAGAGCACGCACACAGTCTACAAATCCCATGACAGCCAAAAACCACTCAACCATTTGCCCTGCAATTATTTGTGTATATATGCCCCACCTTACTCATGTGCATTAACTCTAACCCTGCCACTGCCTCCAGCCCCAACTGTACACATTACCATAGTAAATTCCCTTCCTCTAATAGTACCACTACATAAGACACACACACACACACACACACACACACACACACACACACACACACACACACACACACACACATTCCACGTACATACAAAACAAAACCTATCACTTACCCCTAACCATAACAAACAAAAAATCTTAAACCCTAACAAAACAATGCTGCTACTTTTCTCCCCCACTCGTAGGTCTTATTCACTATTCTTTACCATAAAATCTAATAATGGCACCATTATTTCCCTGGATGCCCAGACTAAACTCTTATGTGTTATAGTTGACAATAACCTTAAATTTGATATGCATGTCAACCAAACTATCAACACTATTAATAAAAAACTTGGCTCCCTTTACAAGATTAAATCTTTCCTTAGTCCACTTGCTAGAACTGCTATTGCCCACTCCCATATAATCTCTACCCTTCTTTTTGCCTCTCCTTTATTCACCAACTTGAACAAATCCAATCTTAGCAAACTCTCTAGCTGTTATAACCACACTGCTAGATTTGCCACTAGCATGGCATACAGGACACACCACTGTCATAACCTAAATCTTCTAGGGTGGCTAGAATTGCCTAGCCTACTTCAATACAACCAGCTCATAGTGCCATATAAAGTACTCAACCAACCTTAAAATATGCCTGCACTTAAAAACATCATCAGCCACTATAGTACCCTTAGGCCACTTCGCTCATCTAACAGACTGCTGGTTCAAACATTCAAAACCAACAGCTCAGCTGGGGAATCCCTGTTTGCCAACTCTGTTGGCAAAACTTGGAACTCTCTTCCTGCCGACCTTACTCTAGAATCCTTACTAACTCAATTCAAAAAAAGTCTCAAACAATATTTTAAAATACACTGGCTATGTCCTTGTTCTAATCCTGACTAGTTTCTTCTCTATAATTGTGTGCTAAACAGTACCTTATGCTACATAAAATCTGTGCCATAATTGTTAGTCTGTATACTTACATAATTTTAATAAGACAGATTGTATAACTTGCTTGATTGAAGAGAGTTTGCAAATTGTATGTAACGTATTGATTATATGATTTTTTGTATGTTTTGTTTGGAGCTTTTCTCCCTGGGCCTCCGCTGAAAATGGACATGTATCCAGTCGGACTATCCCAGTCAACAAGTATAAAATAAATAAATAAATAAAAGCACACAAAACACTAAATCTATCCCCTCCCCTAGCTTTAACTGTAACCTACAAACACTCACGTACTGACTCCTGCAACTAACACTGAAGCTTTCATATTTCTGAAAACTTTGGTATTAATCATATCCCAACTTACCTTACTTACGTAAGTACTTACTTACCTTACTTACTCTAACTGAACAGGACCAGTCACTATTAAGCACTTTGATACTTCTCCTACTTCAGAAATACAATATAGATACATAGATGGGTTCCATTCAAGTGCTCAGACTCCCAAGAGTTAAAGTACTTGAGTTATCCTTTTTCAACATTGACAGTTTTTAGGTGCATGAGATCACAGTACAGTGGGGATCAGGGAATATGCCCTTTGCCCACTCTAGTGTGATCTCAGAGGTGGTATATATAATTAGCAGGGGGTCTAGGAGGCCTTGCCCCCTGCAAAAAGGTGCTTTTGCTTTCTTCAAATCTATTCCTGAGATTCATCATGTAGGCACCTCTCTAAACGTACACGATGTAAGTGTGTTAGCATGTTGAGCAAAAGCACTAATCGAATATACATGCTGCTCATCGCACCTAAACTTATTCAAGCACATTTCTGTGGCCAGCAATAGCATTTGCAGCCATGGAAAGGTGCTTGCAAACACAAGCACAGAATGTAAATGAAACAGCTGGCATATAGGCAAAGCTCAAATATGAGCACACTCTACATACCAGAAATATTAACAGCAGGTACAGTGAAATAATACTGAAGGGGGGGAATTGAAATGGGTGAATTGCACACAAATAATGATTGTTTTATAATGCATTACTAATTAATATAGTAGGGATACTGTATATACATGGAATATATGTATACAAGCCAACACCACTGCTATATTCCACCTCAACATGTATACACAAGAACAAATGGACCTTACAACTGCAATGTCATGTACATCAGAAATTAACAAGTTTTTGCAAATAAATGTCAGTGGCACCAACAGGAAAGGGGTCTATCACCTATAAACATGTAATAGACAAGCAAGTGTTGTATAGTCATGCAGATGTTAAATGGTAATCTAATAACACGTAAAATACTTAAGTGGCAAATGACAACACAGATCAGATGACATGTCAAGATTTCAAGTTTTCCATTGCTGATTTCCAAACTTCTCCAACATCATTATACTGGGTATGCTCACATGCATTTAGAGGGAAGAGTAACATAACAGCAATTCAACAGCAGCAACACACAAGAAAATGTTGTAATAGAGAACCAATCACAGTTCCTGATGGTCTGCCAACATGCCATACAGTAAGAAACATTTATGGAATTCTCCATCTGCCATTAAGCTGTATAGTGTGACAAAAACACTTTCAGTAATAAAGAAATGTCTGGATGAAGACATGCAATACAAAGCAGAATTATCTTGGGAATAGGTAATGCCTATGAACAATGAATGGCATAATAAACATCTGCATCATGTCATTTTCAAACATATGCTAGGAAAGATATTAGAGAGATGCATAACAATCATGGATGCCACATTAATACGAATCAGTGATGTCATGAAGAACACCCTTGAAGGGCTTACAGCACTTTTCTATCAAAAGAGGTATGGATGCCCTACTTTGTAGAACAAGGCCTATAAAAGGTGGCCCTCTGTGTGTGTCATAACCATTGTCTGTTTGTAAGCCACTATTGTCTGACAAGATGTTACCAGATTCAAACCCCTGAGTATGACACAAGGTTCTCTAAAGACTTCTGTATTGACTGCATGCTCCACAGCAAATAGCAATGAAAGTTGTCACAAATAGCTGGAATTAATGTATGCATTAAGAAAGGAGTTATAAATATAATATGAACAATCAGATTGAGTCAGAATGCTGGAAAGGAGCTACACTTTATTCTCCACACAACAGTGAGCAGTACAATAACAATACTTCTTTGACAAGGGAGCTATTTCCATCGTGTAGCACACAAACTCTTCCATAATTAAACCACTGCCTGTTTGTGTAGGTATGCTATATAAGCCAGTATTCAATGCATGTGCCACAGGAGCATCCACAGTATGATATGCCCTTGATAATCTTTTTACTGCCATGCAATCACAACCTGTGATGATATATCACTGTTCAACATAAAAAATGGATATGAATAACTAGATACAATGGTGTTTATGCAATGTTAGTACATTCATATAGTGCTGCCCTTTCAGGAATTGAACAGCAAACTATGTGACTCTACTGATGAATGACATGTGGATGAACCATAAGCGCCACAGTGAAAGTCTTAACTCAAGTGTGACACGCCACATATGCTAACTTATTACAACAGACATATGTGTTGTAAACAATCTGTTTGAGACAAAAGGGATGGTGGAGGCCTTTCCCACAGTAAATGGACACATTTTAACTGCAGCTGACGCCAGTCATGCATTACAGTATAAGACCCAACAATGCTAACAGGAACTAAATGTGGATATTGACCACATGAGCATTTGACAACAGAAAATACATGATATTGCATAGGATGAATGCACTACAGTTGAAGTGTCACTACAATTTTGAACTATGTAGATATGTGAAGGAATTGCATCATGTTATTGCTGCAGCAGATATGTGTGCATGTGACTGCTGTACTAAGTGAACAACATACAGAATATTGTCTCATTCCCTTGTACCAAAGGATAACACTTCCTACATATGTTACGTAAGGAAAATGTAATCACATGTCATCATTACTCTTAATAAAAGCATTATGTGAGAAATTATTGTAACTTTTTGTAAGAGGAATTAACATCTATACGTGCACACAGCAGATGTGTTAGTTACATGCACAGTCACAATAAGATTGGCACAATGTAGCCCAACAGCTGGATCTGAACTATCCAAGATCACATGCTAAATATTAGTGCCTGAATCGCAAGTGCCACATGACATACTGAGCTACAAATGGGACAAAGCACATTTCAATGGATGACATCATCACTGTTTATTAGCAGGATGTTTATGCTAAAAAGTGTTTGAAGCACACAGTAACGTTGTTTAGCTACATATCATGTATGTATCTAAAGAATAGTATACACAGTATGAGACAGAGAGACACTCACAACTGTCCTCAAACATTCTACATATGTAGTTACACAATGTACAAAGCACAGTATCAAAGTCACGCAACGCATGAGAATTCACACTCCAGCTGTGAGATACTGCAGTTATGGTAGCATTATATAGCCACTGTGTTCCCCAAAAGTTATTTTCCCTGAAGATGCTAGGATTTGCTAATGTAACAGTGTGCCACTGTAAATCCATTTCACAGGCAGAAGTCTACATAAAGGCGGTTGTGAGGTGGTCAAGGGTATATAACATTAATTACAGTCACACTATTTATGCAGTGATGGACTTGAACCACCTATCTATCCACTTACACCATCTATACAGCACATTATCAGCAGCCAGTGCCACAGGAAAATACTGATTACAAGTGAGGCGTACAGCATCTATGAAAGGATGACATCAGCAGTGTATTGCTAAGGAGATGTTTCTAGTAATATGAAAAAAAAGAGAACGTCAAGGGTAAAGTGTCTCACCAAGTAAAAATATAAATCCAAAGCAAAAAGCACAAAGTGAGGCTCACCACGACAATTGAAGCAGACCATTTAATTCTTTATTCCAAATATCACAGTATAGTAGGCGCTTTCAAGTCTCAGAAGACGCTTCATCAGACTTTAAAACCAACTGCTGTATTAACTGCGTATGCCACAGAAATAGGCCTGACACATGTACGCGGAAGATCACTCTTGAAGGGAATTATGCACCTCAATATTCTAATTGTTATGCATCCCATGTGTAGATGTGTGTGGTGTTACAATTGTGTAAGGCACTCCTGACTGACACATTTATTGTGCAGGCAGATAAGAACAAATGCAAACACCACACTACAATGCACTGTATTCACCAGAGCTGTGTATTGTTGGCATCTTCTGCAGGAGGTAGCAGTGGGTATTGTCACAAACAAATTAAATTAATGTGTGAATTAAGAAAGGATCCCAGAGAATGAATGTCATACCAGCATGTCAGACTGATGGCAATTAAATGAGAATGCTCATGTGCTCACAGTTGTGATCAGTCCTGTATCAATGCTCTGTGGTCAAGAATGGCTTCACTGTATGTCTGTACACATACCACCCAAGAACTGGAGCGCACTCGTACAGCACAGTACTCAATACATGTGCCAAGGTAGCATTCTTACCAGTACATTGGCTGAAGAAATGTGTACTTTTAGGAACTCCAAAGCTATGTTCACGTGTTCATGTAACATATCAAGGGATAAGACTGACGTGATATACTGGTTCTTGGGTGACGTCAGTACGTTCATACAAAATGAATCCCTGTGCTAGAACTGAACATCAAGCAGTACAACACTAAATAACAAACTGACCATTTATTACATTTGCCACAGTGGAACTGTTATCACAGCTGTTGAAGTTCACCTATGTAAGGTCATTCAATCAGCTGTACTTTATCTGCCCATACATTTTATCTGCTAAAAGTTGACAGGGCAGAACAGTTAAGGACAGAAATGCATATGGTCACTCAATGCTGGTTTGGAATAATTGCCTAACAGTTGATATAATCAACACTATAGTGGGATCAATGTATGTGCCATGGTATAAATGCATTGCAAATTGTAATGTGAAAGCATTACATCATGTGTATGAGTCAAGAAATATGCCTCCCTGTAATTACTTAGAAAGATTCTTGCTGTATGTCAGACAACACTGCCTGATGCTAGGTATATCCAAACACACCTCTAGCCTCTTGCTGTTTTCACTGTGATTGAAAAATAACAATTATGTACAATGTGAATATAATCCTGTATTGGAGCACATGCCTTACTTAGGCAACAACATACATTACATCGTTTTGTGTCCTCATTCCTAAGCAGGTGTCTCACTACAACTGTGATAGAACTACAATATATTCAGATGACAGCATCAGTCTCCAAAGGAAATGTGGAGCATAATCTTGTAACAGGAAACAACATCTACACATGAACGTAGCACATGTGGATGACAACACTGTTAACAACATGTATGATGACTGTAAGCAGTGAGATTGGGATTTGAACTATATAACTGACATCACAGAAGTGCAGATTCATTTAATGACTGTGACACTGCACACATTTCAATGCACGACATCACCATTGTGTATTACCTTCATAGTTCTGATAAAAAGTGGTTGCACAGCAGAAGCACACTGTATCAATATACATTATATATGTATTTGTAGCCTGTTCTGCAGATTAAGAGGAGGAAATAATCACTCACAAATGACAGCCATTCCTGTATTCAGTCTCCCTACCTACATACTTGCACAATCTACAAACAAGTGTATTATGCACCACAGGATAAGTCAGAGTGCATGTTAGTCACACTTTGAGAGGATGACATAAGCTGTGTCATGCAAAGGAGATGTGTGTGCAAAAATGACTTCTACATCTCTGTGGACTTCTCAATGTTGTCAATACTAAGAGGTGTAAGATACTTCTGTATTTATTTGCATTCACACACACACAATTAGGAGAGTCTCACTGCTGTATTTGAACCTCCCATCAACTGATACAATCTACAAACCAGTGTATTACATAGATGACATAAGAGAGGTCTGACTTTAGAAGTGTGAGAGTGCATTACTGAAATGATGATATCGTCAGTGAAATGATGATATCGTCAGTGTGTTACAGACAGTATGAGTTTGTGGGCAGACTCAAGACCATGTAAATGTTTCTCATGAGTGTGAGCCAAATGTGCACACCTGTTGACTTAATCCTCCAGTGATGCAATGGACCCACCATCACACAGACACATTGATTATTGTTAGATTAGAACCCTCTACCTATCTAGCTATGCAACCTAGAAGACACAGTACTTAATGCAAGGATCACTGCAGAAGTCTGCCTTTCATAGAGTAAGAGTGCACTTTATACAGGATGACATCATTGTGGTGTTGCAGAGAAGATGATGGAGGGAAAAGGGTCTGAAATTGGTGTGGATTCACCATACATGTAGATAGCATTAGCTTCTTAGTCTAATGTCAGAGAAGATATTGTGTTGTTGAAGGTTTTGTGCCAATCTATATTTGTTGATATGAAGGCATAAGGTCAATGTTACAATCAATAATACAGACATACTGCTGACTTATTATGTCAGCTATGCTGTCATTAGTGTATACTGCAGAACTGAGACTAACAAATACCTACCTGTCTTGTGTATATGAGACACACACAGTTGTGAAATGGAGGATGGACAATGAATCATTCATGGATCATCAGGTTACAATGATGGCATGTAAACCTTAATGAATGGTACTGATATTAGCAATGGTATGTGGTCATGCATGGGCAATGTGGACTGTCAATACCAAACAGTACTTAACGCTCCAATGCAGGAGGGTTAATAAATGATACTTTCTGTGTGTCAAGGCTATATGAGGTCATATATCATTTGTGACACTGCTGCAGTGCAGACCCAACTGTCCAGAATTAAGTGGTCAATTAACCACGCAATTCACTGCATTTCACATGAGTACATTACACAGTTTCCAGGCAATGAATTGATATCATCCAGTAACAATATTTATTTTTGTTCCAAATCACTTCCTAAAGTGTGATGCTTAGAAATGTATTTGCGTGCATGTTGGCAAAGTGTTAGCATATGTGTGTGCAGACTTTGATGTGTTGAACTCAGACTGTGAAGATTTGTATTTAACAGTGTTCATTGGTGCTCCCTGGCAATCTTTGCACAAATAAGAATCACAGAGGAAATGTTGTTATTCTGATTATCTTTATAATAGATCGGTTTTATATTCACATGCTGTATACGTATGCTCAGCAGTTTTTGTTATACCTTTCAGTGTTAGCTCCAAAGCTCAAATCAGAAGTAAAGTGCTGTGTTTGCTTTTTCCATTTGCATGACAGTACGCTGTGAGGGGAGTTCTCTGCTGAAGGAATGAAACAATACATTTGGTGCTCCATCTACAGTGCATACTTAGCAGCAAATTGCAGGCATCAGCACCTTGGACAGTACTTTTTGGAGAAAATCTTGTTAACCTAGCTTTCTCTGCGGCACAAGGTATAAGCTCTCTGAGTTAAATAAAAAAGCAGAGTTGAAGCAATGTTCGACTTCAGTATGCAGATGATTTTACAAAGAGTGTCAGAATGTGATTATTATATTAACTTTTTATCATGACTTGAAGAATACCTAGGAATGACTATTATAAATATGTTGCCTGGTGAAATTGGGCATGTAATAGCTACTGAAATAAAGTTTTATAACTACTGCATACCAGACATGCTTCAAAGGAAATCACAAGTTAACTGAGTGTACAGTGAGGTGTAAGGCACTCACCACATATTTGCAGTAAAGTCTGAAATGACATTTAGCATGGCATACTACAGTTGCTCGGTGCCTGACCTTGCACAGCTGTTGAGTACTACATGAGATAAAACAGAAGTAGCTTACAGAGATACATATAGGCAACTCATTCACAGGAAAGACTCTTACAAAAACAGGCAATATCAGTTTTACCTAATGCTGGATACAGAATGTTGCTAACAGACTTGATTATTATCTCTAGATCCCACCAAGGAAATCTTACTTTACACATCTCAAAATCACACCTTTGAAGGGACAGTGATACCCTATGTGGCCAATGGAAGATGTAAGGTTTATTCTTCAGCAAAGTAATGGCAGACAGAAAATGTCATTACATGACCTTTACATCCCTCAGCCTAATGAATACTCAACGATTCAAAGGGGTGGGAGAGATGGGGTGAAGATACAGACAGATATATAGACACATATGAAAAGGTGGTGTTATGGGTCATTAATGTATATCTTTATGGTGTGTCTTCAGTATTAATCAATCATGATCTGTATCATAAGTGATGGCTGTGGGGATGAGGAATCTGTAGGACAGGCAAAAACTGATGCTGACATGGGGAGAATAAGGGTGGTTTAATAATTTGCCCTTATGGGCATGGATGTGTTTGCAAATGCTTTTTTGCAACAGTATTCAAAATCTGTTCATGAGAGGTTGTTAATGGATAAAAATTAAGTCTTCAACATCATAGTAAGAAATAATGTGATAAACATCTGAACTTGAACCCTTAATGCTATAGCCAAAAAAAGCAATCTTCAGACAAGTGATTATGTCAACACTCCACAGAGTAAGTTGTGCTTTGTTACATCTATTAGAGTAACTGCTGCAAAGTATTGCCTTTATTCTGCCCATACTCTGCATTCAAATAGCACAACATGTTTAAGCACCTTTGCGAGATGATCACAGGTGTACTGCGGGTAATGGCAACAACTGAATAGATCTGCCATAGCACATGAACAGCCCCTCCCCATCACTCAGAATTGGTAAGCGATGCCAATGTCCACACAAATGCTGAGGCAAAATAATTGAAGGTTTTCTTATGGGCTATTTCTGCCTATGTGTGCTGTGTGTGATTCTATTTTTGATCAGATTAAATGTGTGAAAAAGTGGTTGATATGAATGTGGTAAAATGGGGAGACAAAGCAGAGGGATGGACACAGGAGAAAGAATAATGGAATTTGCAGGAAGGCAGTCAGCGAGAACCACAGCTATCTACTTATTCACAACATAAATTTAGAAGTGTAGCCAGAATTTGCTGATTTGGGACTGTCACCACAACAAGGGTAGGTGACAACAACAAAATAATGTTGTACAGCCAAATTGTACCAAATCAAGTGTGTCAAAAAGACAAGTAGGTGAAGTGGAGAGCTATGTATGGGTTGTTATTTTTGGGTGGTTCAGGTGTCTATTTTTTACTTTTTTTCCTTCAGAGAGGGGAATGTTGGGAAAGGTGCTTAGGAATGTGAGGGTCAGGTAGGAAGGTTAGGTGAGAAAGCAGGTGCAGACAAATAAGGCAGAGAAGGATGGTGATAGACACAAATAGCATGGGGGACACCATGACTGGGGGTAGGTGGGGGCATCAGAGGTACACCCATGTCAAGCCTGAGAACTGTGAGAATCTAGTCCTTACACTCAGAACTGTCATCACTGTCTCCTGTCTCAATTTCCTGTTTTCATGCTCCATGTGGCACCATCTTGGCAATGTGACAAAGTACCTTTTCAACATGGCCAATTCGAGCACTGAGGTCCCTTTACTACATTTTGCACTGTTATAAAGCTTTTTTTACTGTTTCACTACATTTATGTACTGTTTTATACTGTTTTAACTGTATTTTTCATTGCTAGATACTGTTTTATTATTCTAATTGCATGTTTACTGAATTACTTAACTGTAAACTGCTTTTTCATACCGTGAGTTGTATTTTCTGTTTGCAAGTGCTCTTTCTGTGCATTTTTAATTTTTTGAGGTTTCTGTGTTCTGGTCAGGTATCATATAACTGATTTGTTTGCAGTTAAAAGCATTCTCTAGAGTCTCATTGCTCCTTTATCTGTCTAAAACTTTCATTTAATGGCTACAGCTAGTAGCTGTAAAAGTGTGCATTACTATAATTGCATTTTTATTTAATTACTAAACTGCAAACTTCTTTTTCTTACTGAGACTTGTATTATCTCCTTGTGATTCCTCTTTCTATGCATTTATCATGAGGTTTCTATGTTCTGCTCAGGTGGCATAATCTTGATAGAGGCCTGCTGTTGTCCAGGCCTGGTAGTTTTGTTTGTTGAGTTTCCTCTATTTCTGGCAGCCATTTTCTGGTGATAGTCTGTTGTCTTCATTATTATTGAGAGTAACAGGGTTTCCTAACCCTCTGTGGCACAAGTGATTGGATAATAGCAGGGGCTAGTGGGACTGAGTAGTAATTCGATCTTTTTGATTCTTCCATCCTGTCTGGTATATAAACCCTGTGTCTGTAAAAGGCTGTGCTTGTATTTACCAGGCTATGGATTGTGATTCATTACTGTAACTAAACAGAAATTCCTTCAGATTCCAAGAGCAGGATAAGTTATTTGTTATACTTATTTCATTGAATTGCACTTCTGTAACGCTTATAATTTTGCTATACAGTTAATCTACTACATTTTGCACATTTATAAAGCTTTTTTTTACTGTTTCACTGCATTTATGTATTTTCTATACTGTTTTAACTGTATTTTTTTATGCTAGATACTGTTTCATTACTCTAATTGCATGTTTACTGAATTACTTAACTGTAAACTGCTTTTTCATACTGAGAGTTGTATTTTCTGTTTGTGAGTGCTCTATCTGTGCTTTTCTGTGCATTTTTGTTTTTTTTTTTTTGAGGTTTCTGTGTACTAGTCAAGTATCATATAACTGATTTGTTGGCAGTTAAAATCATTCTCTAGAGTCTCCTTTCTCCTTTATCTGTCTAAAACTTTCATTTAGTGGCTATAGCTAGTACTGTAATAGTGTGCATTTCTATAATTGCATTTTTATTTAATTACTAAACTATAAATTGCTTTTTCATACTGAGACTTATATTTTCTCTTTGTGAGTGCTCTTTCTATGCATTTATTATGAGGTTTCTGTGTTCTGCTCAGGTGGCATAATCTTGATAGAGGCCTGCTGTTGTCCAGGCCTGGTAGTTTTGTTTGTTGAGTTTCCTGTGTTAGTGGCAGCCATTTTCTGCTGATAGTCTGTTGTCTTCATTATTATTGAGAGTAACAGGGTTTCCTGACCTTCTGTAGCACGAGTGATAAAATAATGGCAGAATCTAGTAGGACTGAGTAGTAATTCGATCTTCTTGATTCTTTCATCCTGTCTGGTATTAAACCCTGTGTCTGTAAAAGGCTGTGCTTGTATTTACCAAGCTGTGAATTGTGATTCATTACTGAGACTAAACAGAAATTCCTTAAGATTCCAAGAGCAGGATAAGTTATTTCTTACACTTATTTCATTGAATTGCACTTCGGTAACCCTTATAATTGTGCTATACAGTTAATCTACTACATTTTCCTCTGTTATAAAGCTTTTTTACTGTTTCACTGCATTTATGAACTGTTTTATACTGTTTTAACTGTATTTGACATTGCTAGATACTATTTCATTACTCTAATTGCATGTTTACTGAATTACTTAACTGTAAACTGCTTTTTCATACTGAGAATTGTATTTTCTGTTTTTCTGTTTGTGAGTGCTCTATCCGTGCTTTTCTGTGCATTTTTGATTTTTTTGAGGTTTCTGTGTTCTAGTTTGGTATCATATAACTGATTCATTTGCAGTTAAAATCATTCTCTAGAGTGTCCTTGCTCCTTTATCTGTTTAAAACTTTCATTTAGTGGCTACAGCTAGTAGCTGTAATAGTTTCCCCTCCCCCTCCCTATTGTTGTTTTGTTCTTATACTTGGTGGCTTTGCAGTTGTCTGCCCATACTGTATATTTGATCTGGGACACTCCTCCCAGTCTAATGGCATTAGTTCATTCTACCTAACAGAGAGAGAACATTTGTTAAGGCCAACCCACTTAGATTCTTAACCTTGAATTAACTTCTGTTCCAGCTTTCTCCTTTTCCACATTACTAAAAAAATATATATATTCTAAGCTTGTTTCCCCCATTTCCTGTAATGAGTCTACTCCAGATACAGATTTGCTGTATCCAGGACTATTTGTAAGCTCCTGAGTCCCCCCAAGCCTTTCTGTGTTGGAGGGAAGCCTTCTAGCTTATCAGTGGGAGTGGTAAGCACTAGGTAGCCTATCTACCACAAGAGGAGTGGTTCATGGCCCAGAAATTGTAGTGTATTAGCTGTTTGGGCAGTTTTTCCATCTCTCTCAACTTTCCAGTTTAAAATCTCGCATTTGGTCTTGTTTCCCACCTTTCCTCTAACTTGTCTAGCCCAGATACAGACTTGCTATATTCAGGACTGTTTGAAAGCTTCTGAGTGGTGCCAGAGCCTGCTCTTCAATTTTTCCCTTAGATCTACTAGTTCTCTCCTCTCATGCACTTATACTAGCTTATTAGTCTAGCACTTTACCAAACTTCTTGTAGCAATTATTGTAGCACACAAGTGCTACCAGCACTAAACATTCTACAAGAAAACAGATCTAGTACTTATTATCAATGCCCACCCTGCCAGGTATGTCCAAAGGTCAGTTCCCTGTGCTTTCTCCTATTAACCTAGTGAACCTGGGCATCCTGAGGCAATGTAGCAACTGCCTCATGTACACCAACAACCCTCTCCTCTTACCTTCCAACACTCAGACTTGTGAGAGATGCACTTATATATCCAAATTGGAAGCCACGCACTCTCCAGCCAAGACCAGAATAGCTGGTCAAAAGGAGAAGGTCAACACTTGCATCACACCACATGGAACACATAGCCCTCTGGAACACACACCAGCACTGCTTTCGCATAAAAACTCAAACCACACAGCCACCTTGATGGAGGCTCTCAATAAAATCTACCCAAGCAGCAGAGCCCTCCAAGGCAGAAATGCACTCAGCCACCACAACACAACACTAATCACGAGACACATAACTCTCCTAAACAGTGTGCCACTCAACCAAAGCCCCTAAGGCAAAACAGCATGCCCAACACACTAGTCATAGGTGACTCAGTAATGAAGCACACTGCTGTCCCACTCACTAGGTTGAATAAGGAGAAAGTAACAGTCAGCTGCCTGTCAGGTGCCAGGATATGACACATAATGCATGCACTTGCATTGTACATGTGGGTGTGAATGACCTGAGGCATACCTCCCTGGACTACATGAAAAGAGACATGGAGGAGCTCTCAGCTTATGAAGCCCAGGCGGATATGACCCTAGCCCTGAACAGCATTTTACCATCACCCAGAATTATACCATAGTATAGAAAATGACTGATTTCAATAATTGGCTAAGTTTCTGGTGTCATTCTAAAGGGATCCAGTATCTATCTGCCTGGGATGGCATGATTGACAGACCTCGATGCTTTGCCAGAGATGGCCTGCATCTGTCAACCCTGGGCTTCTGGATACTGGCCAAGGCTCTTGCCACCCCTATATGCCTTTTTAGGTGCTGTTCCAAAGACCAAATTACCACTGTAACAGCTACAAACAAATGCAATCTGAGGGTCATGTTGCTCAACACTAGAAGTCTAAATCTCAAAATGCACTCACTCAAGGCACTCCTTAAAATAGAGAACATCAACATTTGTGCTGTAACAGAGACCTGGTTCAAGGCAGTAGAAAGCACCCCTGCACTACAAGGCTATAACTCATTCCACACCTTTCAGCTCCAGAACTTAGACCAAAGGTAGTGGTGTCTCCATATTCATAAAGGATGTTCACTCCTCCAGACCAGTAGCCCAACATAACACATCAGAGATACTTCAGGTGCAGCTAGAATTGGGTAAGACAGCGATTCAGGTCATAGCCTGCTATAGGTCCCCAACCATGTCCCAAGACTTGCACTCCACATTCCTAAGCACCTCAGAGAATATTAGGGTCCAACCTAACACTCTCTTACTAGTCAACTTCAACTACCCCTCCATTAACTGAGTAAACTACTCATGTACCAATACACTTACCCAATGTTTCCTGGAGTTCATTAATTCCAATGCCCTGCACCAGCTCATTCTTACCCTCACTAGAGGTAGCAACATCCTTGACCTAGTTCTTACTAAGTTGGGCAACCGTTGGTCTACTCCAGTAGTCAACTCCTCCCTGGTTAGAGCCGACCACAAACTAATCACCTTGGAAATCCACATCTCTCCCACCCCCAACAAAGGTAACTACCATGAAAAACTTCTCCAAAGCTTACTTTGGGATCCTAAAAACAGAGGTGGCTAACTTCACAGCATCCATGCAAATGGAGAATAGTTGCATGACTGCAGAATCATAAACCAATGCACTGTACGAACATGTACACAAATGCATGGATCTTGCCTTACCAAATAAAACCAAGACACTCTTCTCCAAAAAAAGGAATCCAATCTGGTGGTCCCCTGCCATAAACAAACTCTACAACAGAAGGAGGAAACTGATGCGTTCTAAGGTGAAGTCCCAAGACTGGAAAAACTCCCTTATCTGCCTCAACAAAAGTTGAGATCCCTCATCAAATCCTCTAAAGCTAGGTATGGAAACAGAATTGCAGCAGATAGTAAAGACAACCACAAGGTCTTCTATAGTTATGTAAAGAATCTCCACGGCAATACCCAGATTTGCTCTGAGCTACTGCACAATGGTACCTCCTATACCGAGCCAACAGATATTGTCAGCATACTGGGCGACAGATTCAGTGCCAACTTTACCCCCCCCCCCAAAGGACCAATCACAATACCATTAGATTGCCAGTCACCCAGTATTACTGCTGCATAGGTTAAAACAGCACTGTCCAAGGCCAAGAATACAGCTTCTATGGGACCTGACAATATCCATGAACTACAGAGTGAACTGGCACCTCACCTGTATGCTCTGTTCAATCACAGCCTCACCTCAGGCTTTGTCCTTGCCGAATGGCGCACTGTTACAGTTATCCCTCTCCACAAAGGAGGAGCGACTACAGACCCTGGGAACTATCAACCCATTAGCCTGATGAGTCTGATATGCAAAGCTATGGAACGCATCATCATGGGCCTAATAAACAAGGATATAGGGAATCTCCAAACTCTGGATCCCACACAGTTTGGTTTTGTGAAGGGTAGATCATGCCTGCTCAACTTGGTTGACTTCTTTGAGTCAGTCGCCAGAGCTGTGGATGAAGGCAAGGTGGTTCATACAGCCTATCTTGATCTGGCCAAGGCTTGTGATACCGTTCCCAACTCAGGAATCATAGAAAAACTCACTAAGCTTGGCATCAACCCCTATATCACTAGGTGGGTTGCAAACTGGCTCACAGATAGAACCCACAGTGTGAAAGTAGCTGACTCCAAGTCAGACTGCTGATTAGTCATGAGTGGAGTCTAACAGGGTTCGGTCCTGGGTCCTCTCCTGTTTGGTGTTTACTTCTCTGAAGTCCAGGCCAACACGAAGGGACTCTGGCTGACAAAATTCACAGACAATTGCCAGTTGGAAGCTATTATTAACTCCCCAAGTGATGTTGACATCCTACAGAATGGCCTCACTGTGACCAACAACTAATGTTAGAACCATGGCTTTAAGCTCAATGCCAAAAAGTGTGTCGTCATCCCCCTTTGGGAAAAACCTAGTTCCCATGAATTACCACATTGATGGTAGTCCACTGAACACAGAAAATGTTATAAGAGATCTGGGAACACAGGTTGACAGCAACCTCTCTTTTGATAACCACATTGCCACTGTGGTCAGAAAGTCCTTCTATGTGGCACATCTCATTACTAAGGGTTTTGCATCCAGGAAGAGGTCATGTCTCCTTCTACTCTTCCCTCATTAGGCCAATCATTGAGTACAATGCCCCATTTGGCATGCACCTCACTAGACACCTGCAACAACTGGAGAGGCTGCAAAGTACCTCACAAAGAGAATCCTAGGGCTTAAACACGTGTCCTATATGGACAGATTAAAAAAACTCCAAATATTCTCTATCTCGTATCGCCTACTTAGAGGCGATCTCTGCTTGACTTACAAAGCCATGTCTGACCCAGCTCTGTTAGAAATGCTACAGCTGAAGAAATCCCAATCCCTCCACACCACACACTCCAGAGACCTCAACCTCATTACCACAATTAACAGAACATGCTGGAGGGACAGGTTCATAACCCAGAGACTGCCCATGCTCTGGAACAGACTTCCCATACATGTCAAGCAGAGAACCTTGCTGATCATCTTCAAGAGAAATCTTGATGAGTGGATGGGAAAGAGAAAATTCACCCTGGGGGTAACACCAGTGGCTCTACTCGACAGAGGCACTGGGAACTAAAGTTGGGTGGCACTATGCCAGGGTAATCCTATGGCTAGGCTTGTAAAGGCCCTAGGGCCATTAGCCTAGTACACACCTATGAACCTATGAACCTATAGTACCATCCACCAGCCCTTTCAGTTCTTGGCAGGTGACAAAATCACCACCTCCACTAATATTACTCCCAGATGGTACCAGTGCACTAGCTGCCAGGGCAGAGCTACCTGATGTGGACGAGGCCAGTAGGGCAGAGGTTGGGAAGGCAGCATTGACAGCTTCAGACCCTGAAGTATTAGGTGTCAGTGCTGCAAACTGTGGAAAGATGATAGGCAAATCTGCAGTGGTTAGTCTTCCTCTCTATGCTGCATGTCAGGTTTTGTAAAAAGACATCTATAACAAGAGAACAATTTTAAATCATATAAATTATTTCCATTCTCCCAAATAAAATAAAACAAATGAGAAAGAAGGGGTGGGGTGTGACAAAAAAGAAAGAGAATTAGATCTATGGCATATCACATGACTAAGATCTCTAAATTTGCCACTAAATCCAAAACCTCAACTCACCACTGCCTTACCCTACAATCTCTGAACTGGCTAGAACTCCCCAACCACCTAGACTATCTCCAACTAACTACTGCTCACAAATTAATATTCTACCCAGATAAATGCCCAGCCTTAACAAACATCCTTCCACCATATATCCCAAATCGATCTCTGAGATCTGAACACCAAAACCTAATCTTCTTCCATAAACCCAAACATCCCGCTGGCCAGCTTCTACTCTCCTTCTCTCTAGGTAAGAAATGGAACTCTCTCCCTCCCTCACTTAGGACTATACCTAACCCAGAATCCTTCAAGACCCAACTGTTCTTATACCTGTCATCCAAACGGAAATGTTCCTGCTTTCACCCTACATAAATTCTAGGGAATTTTCCCCACTGAGCTCTCTATACTCCTTGCTCCACTCTACCCTCAAGCTTTTATTTCTATTCTCCCAAAATAGACATAGCTGATTGTCACAGATTAAGCAATTTCTCACTTGACTCCAAGTATGTAAATATTGTAAATATCAGTATTGCCATTGTAAAAAAAAAAAGTGGAATCTATCTGTTAACTGTGTTTTATGATGTACATTTTATGCATTTGCATTTCCTGACTGTATGAATTTTACACTTGTATTTACCTTTAACACTATGTAACCCTTATTGTACTGTATTGCTTATGGAGCTTTTCTCCCCAGGCCTCCACTGAAAATGGGCACTTCATGGCCCAGTGGACTTCGCCGGTAATCAAACTGAAATAAATAAATAAAATAAATAAATAAATATAATTTCAGAAAATAAACAGTTATGATTACACAGTCTGTACATATTTGCCATATCCAGGTATAATGGGAAGATCTTACTTTTTTATAACATTAATCAGTTGCACTGCTTTGAAATTGTAAATACAACCATTTATTGCCATACTGCATACAATTACAATAGTTGTTAGGCTTACAGAAAGATCTGATGCATACATACCATGTGCCTCTCTGAGGTGAGTTAACCTCTCTTGGTGTACTTCATAGTTTGCTACAATGTCCTCAGCAGCTGTACAACACATAAAAGGAGAAGAGACATGAAAGCATACTGAATAACAGTCTTGGCCTGGTAATGTATTCTACATCATTTAATACATATACTTACACAACTGTGGAATGTCAGCAGTCCTAAACCCATCCTCCCATTGGCTAAGAAGGTCCTTGTTGTACTATTTCCAGTCACTATAGTACTGAGGTCAATTGTCTACAGTGTGTGGGATGCCAGATGCACTGGAGACATCCTTGGTTATTCTGTTCCAAGCATCTTATACTGAGACCCAATATAGCCCCCCTGCAGCAGCCTATAGCTGTAGCACTTCACAAGGAGTGTCATACATATCCTGGACTCCTCATCACCCTACCTTTGTGCTCTAAATTCAGCACCATCATCTCCCACACCAGCTATGCTTGCATTCATCAAGCAGCAGTTCTAAATATGAAGTGCTATCAAATTCTAGTCTCATGTTTAATGGCTAGCGTGCAAATATGCACAACCATACCAACTTCATTTATGTGATGGTAAGCACACAGAGGCACTTGTAAGCAAAGCATAAGGTATTTTATCAAACTGTAAAAAAGGTTTGAAACATGGGAGTGAGATTTTCCATGTGTGATGCTCAACATATTCACACTGACAGCCTCAGTGGCTTGCCTTGTTATCCTGTGTGTTTTTGATGTTAAATAGGATGACTTGGCACATCACCGTCTGAAATTACATACTGTAAAATGTCAGTCAACCAATGTTGGAATCAAACCTAGGCAAGAAAAAATTGCATAATTTCAATCAAGGTGATTACTTGTCAGTGCTACAGGACAGTTCCTTTTCAACCATGTTCATTACAGATAAAATTAATTCTGTATGAATTGGGATTTACTCCACAGTGGCTTGTATGTGTGTGACTTCAGGAAGTCCTGTGAAATGCATTCCCATAAAAGAGGCAGTATTACTGTTTCTGAATGTATGTCAGATGGATAGACTTTCAGGAGCTGATTAATACAGGTTGAGGTATGATATACACACTGTCCTAAACATAGAGTTGGCCTATGTGAGGAGAGAAGATGATTTTAACATTTGTATCCTGTCTATCATAGATATACAAGTGCATTTTCTTCCATTATCAAAAATATCTTGCTTAAACAATTGTACACACATTCAAATTTGTTTTGTAACTAAAATGGTGATGACATATGCTACTTACAAATATTAATTTATGACAGCTTTAATGTGACACATATTACAATAAACATAATTATGATAACCATTTCTATGTAGTGTTACCTTCCTAATCAAAGTATTTTTAGAAATTGCATTCTGACAAATTTTGTAAAAATTAGTATTATCTGGAGTTGAACCCTGGATCACCTGTCAACTGTCTATAAAATCAGTACATTGACACTGTGCCACAAAAACGGTTACATAGTAGGTGGATGTTCTTCTCTTAGTACTGTCCAGAGTGCTGATGTTCACCCATTGCTGCTAAGTCTGTTTACACTACAAGAAGGCTGCCCAAATAACATTTTTTTGCTTTCTTTCTTAAGCATGTAAGCTTGTTTCCATCCCACTTAGCAGCAAGCAAGTGCCCAAAGCAAGAAACAGGAAAAAAAAGCATATGAAGTTATGACAAAATTGATTCCTACTTTAGGAATAATAATTTCTGCAGTCCCTTCACACTGTATGGATTTGAACCTCAAGCTTTTATTGGAAAGGCTCACCCAGACTCTGCTACACTTTGCTGTGAGGGAAAGGTTGGTTTGCTTTTTATTTGTTGTATTTTGTATTAGTTTATTGCCTTTTTATATTTTGAGTGCTGTGATTTGCTTTCTTTACCTTGTGTTTTGCTTGTGTTCTGCTTTTAACTGCATATTAAAACTTCAAAAGACCCCACAGCTCTGTCTGTTGTGAGTCAGGCAGAAATTTTTCTGTACCCCCCACCCTGTCACTGTTGTGCTCTTAAATACCACTGTCTTTCTAATTGCCTGCCCCTTATGTTAATTTGACCATATATCTCATTTCCTCTCTGCTTTCAGTGGCTTGTGTGAGTAAGCACAAAATTATCATTTTGTGAAATCACTCCCCTTCAACTATTTAAATTTATTGGCCATTCTACTGTATTCCATAGTACCGGAATACAAAAGTGATCACCCCCTTTCAATCTATCTTGCTGTTTTAAAAATAGTGACTCTCCACTAAAACTTAACTTTTCAGACAGTTAAAACTTAAGTTACCTACTTTCACATCTAACTTCTCTAGTGCACACCGCAGTGTTTAGGATAAACCATTTTTTTTTCATCTTACCTTTAAGCATCCCTGTGACTAGCACTTGCTCTAATACCTGCTGGAAAGCACAAGCCTTAAACTGATAGAAGCACTCAACTCTCCTTATTAATAAGGAGAAATTAATCATAGGCACTAAACAGCCTATAATTGCAAAGTACCTTGCTAAGGTTAGGGAAAACAGCTCCTGTACTTTTCAAAAAAAAAAAAACTAAACAAGGCATGTCCAAGGGTCAGCTTCCATTGATTTCTCCTTTCCACCTGGTGAATCTGGGCATACTGGGGCAATGCAGCATTTACCTCATGTACACAGACAAGCCTCTCCTCCTACCACCCAACACTACAACCTGTGAGAGATGCACTTACATGGCCAAACTGGAAGCAAAGCTCTCTCCACCCAAGATTATGATAGTCAAGAGGAGAAGGTTAACACCCGCACTACACTTCAAGCAACACATAGCCCTTCTAAACTCACACCACCAACACCCACACATAGCAACACTAAATCCACATATGTGGATTATTAACTGTAACCTGCCCAAGCAACAAGGACCTCGGAAGCTGAAACACAAACAAACACCAATCACAACCAAAGTGTCACATAGCTCACAACACCAGTGTGCCACCCAGCAACAGCCCCTAAGGCAAGACAACGTACCTAACACTTTAGTCATAGGTGGCTCTATAGTCAGGCACACTGATGTCCCACTCACCAGGCTGAACAAGGAGAAAATTACAGAGAGCTGCCTGTCGGGTGCCAGGATCCGCCACATAACTCATGCACTCAAGTCACTCCACAACAAATACAAATATGAATTTGTCATTGTCCATGTTGGAATAAATGACTTGAGATGTATCTCCCTGGACTACATGAAAAGAGTCATGGAAGAGCTCTCAGATCATGTGGCCCAGGCAGGTATGACCCTAGCCCTGAGTAGCATCCTGCCTTCACCCAGAATGATACCACAATATAAGGACAAAATGATTGACCAACAATTGGCTAAGCTTCTGGTGTCATTCAAATGGGATCCAGTATCTGTCTTCCTGGGACGACATGATTGATAGACCACGATGCTTTGCCAGAGATGGTCTGCACCTGTCACCCCTGGGATTCAGGTTACTGGCAAAGGGTCTTGCCACCCCTATAGTGCCTTTTTTAGGAAAAGTTCAAAGGACAAAACCACCACCGTAACAGGTACAAGCATGCAAAATCTGAAGGTAATGCTACTCAATGCTAGAAGTCTAAACCTCAAAATGCACTCTCTCAAGGCACTCCTAAAAATGGAGAACATCGATATCTGTGCAGTAACTGAGACCTGGTTCAAGGCTCCAGAGAGCACCCCTGCAATACCAGGCTACAACTCTTACCACACTTTTCGGCCACCAAACCAGGATCAAAACACTAAAGGTGGAGGAGTGTCCATATTCACCAAGGATATTCATACTACAAGGTCAGTTGCCCAACACAATGTGTCTGAAATTCTCCAGGTGCAACTAACACTAGGTAAGACTGCAATCCAAATTGTAGCTTGCTACAGATCGCCCACAATGCCCCATGATTCTCACTACACCTTTAATATACAACCAAACACCCTAATACTGGGTGATTTCAACTACCCTGCCATTAACTGGGAAAACTACTCATGTACCAACACCTTTGCCCAACGGTTCTTGGAATTTATAAATTCCAATGCCCTGGATCAACTAATCCATAGTCCTACCAGGGGCTCCAATATACTAGACCTAGTCATTACCAACATGGGAAATCGATGCTCCACACCTATGGTCACCCATTTGTTAGTCCGGTCAGACCATAAGCTAATCATCCTTAACATCCACATCCCACCCCCACCCCCCCAGTAAAGAAACCTCCATAAAAAACTTCTCCAAAGCCAACTTCATGCTACTCAAGTCAGAAGTTAGAAACTTCATGACACCCATGCAGACGGGAACTGAAAGTTTGACTGCTGAGTCCTACACTAAGGCACTGTACGAGCACATCCACTCATGTATGAATCGTGCCATCCCAAATAGAACCAAAATGGTCTCCTCCAAAAAAAGGAAGCCAATCTGGTGGTCCCCTGCCATAAACAAACTTTACAACAAAAGGAAGAAACTGTTGCAGAAAAAAGGAAAATCCCAGGATGCAAAACACACCCTTACCAGCCTCGGTAAGAAGCTGAGATCCCTCATAAAATCCTCCAAAGCTAGTTACGAAAACAAAATTGCCAAAGATTCCAAAGAAACCACAAGGCATTCTATAACTATGTCAAGAATCTAAATGGCAATGCTCAGATCTGCTCTGAGCTAAAACAGAATGGCATTAAATATACTAATCCCAAGGATATTGCCAATATCCTGGCAGATCGATTCAGTGCCAACTTCACTCGCCTCTCACCCCCCCCCAAATGGCCCATCTCAATACTGGAAGATTGCCAAATTCCGGTAATAATGGCCACACAGGTAAAAAATGCACTCTCCAAAGCTAGGAATACAGCATCCATGGGACCAGATGGCATCCCGGGCTGTGTACTACATGAACTACAAAATTAACTGGCACCTCACCTAAGTGTCATGTTTAATCATACCCTCAACTCAGGCTTCGTGCCCACTGAGTGGCATACAGCTACAGTTATCCCACTCCACAAGGGGGGATCCACCTTGGATCCCAGGAACTACTGCCCCATCAGTCTGACGAGCCTGATCTGCAAGGCCATGGAACGTATTATCATGGAACTTATAAACATAGACATTGGCAACCTTAAAACACTGGACCCCACCCAGTTTGGGTTGGTGAAGGGCCAATCTTGTCTCCTGAACCTAACTGACTTCTTCGAATCAGTCTCCAGAGCCGTGGACGATGGTAAGGCAGTCCACACAGCCTATCTGGACCTTGCCAAGGCCTTTGACACCATCCCCCTCTCTAGACTCATAGATAAACTTACTAAGCTGGGCATTAATCCCTACATAACTCGATGGGTTGCCAACTGGCTTACTGACAGAACACACACTGTAAAAGTAGCTGACTCCAAATCCAGCTCCAGACAAGTGACAAGTGGAGTACCTCAGGGTTCAGTCCTGGGACCTCTCTTGTTTGGCATCTACTACTCTGAAGTACAGGCCAACACTAAGGGACCCTGGCTAACAAAGTCTGCAGATGACTGCAAACTGGGAGCCATTATTGAATCCCCAAATGATGTGGATACTCTACAAAAGGGCCTTACAGAAACAGATGATTGATGCCAGAGCCATGGGCTCAAGCTCAATGCCAAAAAATGTATAGTTATCCCCTATGGGAAAAAACATGTACACGTGAATTGCCACATAGGTGGCAGTACACTAAACACCAAAAATGTGATAAGAGACTTAGAGACACAGGTGGACAGTGGTCTCACCTTCAATAACCACATTGCCACAACAGTCAGGAAATCCTTCTATGTGGCACACCTCATCACTAAGGGCTTTTCATCCAGAAAAAAGGAGGTCATTGTCCCACTGTACTCATTTCTCATTAGACCCATTATAGAATACAATGCCCCATTTGGTATGTACCTCTCAAGTCATCTGCAACAACTGGAAAGGCCGCAGAAATACCTCACTAAAAGAATCACAGGCCTAAAGTAGATGCCCTATGCTGACCACCTTAAAAAAACTCCAGCTATACTCGGTCACATATCATCTACTCTAAGGCAATCTCTGCTTAACATACAAGGCCATGTCAAACCCAGAGCTGTTGGACATGCTATACTTAAAGAAATCCCAATCCTTCAGAGCCACATGCTCCAGGGATCTAAACCTTGTCATCACAATAAACAAAACATGCTGGAGGGATAGGTTTCTGACCCAGAGACTCCCCAGTCCCCAGACTGCCCATACATGTCAAGCAGAGCACCTCTTTTGCCCTCTTCAAAAGGAACCTTGATGATTGGATGGGAGAAAGGAAATTCACCCCAGGGTTCACGTCAGTCACCCTGCTAGACAAGGGTCCAGGGAAGTAAATAGTGTGGGAAGAAATAGCCAGGGAATTGTTATGGCTAGGCTTGTATATGCCCTAGGGCCAATAGCCCAGTACCAACCTATAAACCTATGAAGAGAAACTTTGTTAGGGTGCCAAAGTCACTACATTTGTAGCTTCTGCCACAGAAACAAGTATATAAAATGTGCACATCACTCACTCATTATACATACCACTCATCAGTGCCAAACATGTTTGTGCTAATGAAGATTACAGAAATGAAATTGTTCTCTGTTTCTGTCAACTGTGAGTCCTGTTTGTGCTCTGCTAAGCAGTAGTGAAATTACATAGGCAAAAGAACATATATAACAATTTATATTTCACACAAGAATTCACAAGCTGCTTTTTCATATCTGTTGCAAACATTCCAAGCAGCATGTGGCTTCAAGCCCTGCATCCTCTTTTGTGTTTCTTTAAAGTAATTTAATTTAACCAGTGTGCTACACTGATACTCAGATACAATGTAGAATTTCCTGATTACTGCTGTTCACAGTGCTGTAGCAAAGCGCACCTGTGCCACTCGAAAATGCACTAGTGGTGGCATGACAAATTAAAATTTTCAGTTTGTACCTTGAGCAGTGGACTGTCTTTCATTGCTTAATAATGTGCCACTCAAGAGTGCACTCTATCAAAATGCATGCAAATGGAAAATACAAAAAAAGAAAAGACAATTGTCGGTAGTAACAAATACAGGGGTAATACTAATGTAAAGGCAGGACTGTGAAGTTTCCTAGATCTGTATGTGGCACAACTTAATCATATGCCCAGAAAATATGCATTAACTCTGTCATACAGCACACTATCTGGAACTGTGCCCTCAACTCAGTGCAATAACAACACACACCCAATTGTGTTTCTTACCCCTCTTTGCCACCAACACAGAAATAGAAAATGTTACTTTCTCATTTGCTTGGGCATGTCTAGATCAATGTCATATTGACCAGTATTTTATACTACTAATAGTCCACACCATTTTAATGTTAGGTTGCCAAAAACTGCCGGCTACTTATTTTCTTTATTTTCTGAATATCTCCCCCTCCTCTCAGCTTAATTACAGAAATGTGATGTCATGGCCATTTATTTGCATCTTTGTTTCAATGTGTAATATAGCTGATCAGCATTTCAGACAGATTTTAAGCAGATGATGAGCAGCATGCTCTCAGTACAAGGATGTCAGATTGTTATCATAGCTTTCAAGGTGCTTACACTTTTTTATTGTAAGCCTTTTCTGCATGTTACAAACACTTCAGAGAGAACAGTCACTTCAATATTGCTTGTTGTAATCAGAAACAGTTACAAGCCATTAGCGGCTAACAATTGTTATTGCTCCTCCCTGCAGTCCTAGGGTATGTGTATGCAATTGTATAGCTACCAACACCATCTTTACATCCCATACACCAAGTGTTTTTTTAGTATTCAGGAAAGCTAATGATCTCACAACTCATCTGCATCTTCATAGTGCTCAGAGGGCTGAAGCTACACTATAGAAAAGTTATAGTGCATCTATTGAAGTGAAGAGGGGAGACTGATTGGATATAGGCAGACCAATTACTAATAGTTACTTGGAGGAGATTGTTCTACAAATCACTGCACTATTTCATAAGTTATGCTTGTCTTCTACACAAACTGCTTACATGTTCATATTTTAAATGTGCATGATATGTTAAATGGGGTCTGAATACCCTTCTTCTCTTTGGATGAAGTCTATCAGCAGTATTAGTAGCATAAATATGAGATTGTTGCACATACACATGCAAGAGAGCAGCAGCCCCTAACATTACGTATTTTTTTTAAAGTGTGATGGTGACTATATTCCAATAGGTTTTGGAGTTCATGACAAAAGGCTACACCATCTCTACATGGTTACTTTGTAGCTTACTGAATGGCTCCATCATATTGGATTGGTTCATTAGGAAATAATTCAGCTGATTATGCTTTCATTAGCATACCTGCTGTTTACAATTATTTGGTGGCTCTACATGATGTGTAGAGCCATTTAATGTATACAAAATGGCACACAATAGCAATCTGAAAATTAGACATTCATGAATCTAGACCATGGTTTATTTAATTAATGTATACATTGTTTTAATCAGTAGAATACAAACAGTAAGCCTTGATACACCCTTGTGTTGCAAAAAAGGTGTGGTTTTGAAATGTGAGATTCTGCAATGGTGGAGTCATCTATTAGTTTAAAATGTTTATACAGAATAACAGTTGAGTGAGTACCTTCTCACTTAACTGTAAACACCTCTAACATACCTCTCAACCTCTTAGAGCAAGAAAACTGGACAAAGCCATATATAAAAGTGGGACAAAGGCCCAAAAATGGAACAATTTTTAAATATTGCTCTTGCAAACTTAGAACATTGATAGAATAACATGTTTTGCATTAGCATGAATTTTCTGAAGGGTATGAAGTCTAAAACTCAAATGTCTGTCATTATTTTCTAACTCCAATCTTTAATGATTTGCCTCTAATTTGCCAGAAAACCACAATTTTATGAAAATGGACCAAAAATATGAGGCAAAAATCTGAATATTCTGTGCAAATATGTACAGTTGAGAGGTATGCCACTCACACAACTTCTCAATATTGAGTACCAAACTTCCTACCTATATAGTTACACGATGTAAAAAACACTATTATTTGCGAGAACAACAGGAAACGATTCTTAAGGGGGGAGAATGCACTTTTGCCAGGGTGACCTCATCAGTGTGTTTTGAAGATGATGTTTCAGTAAAAAGTGGGATAAGAGAGCTATGCACACATTTAAATGCATTCTCTTCAGGGGAAGTGGAGACAGGAACAAGAATTACATACACAAAGATTTCCCCTGTTGAGCATCAAACTTCGTATCTATATAGTTACACATTGAATAAAGCACTGCATTAATTGCAAGTACTGTAGGAGAAGTCTGACTCTTAAAATAACTCATTACATCTGAGTGATGCCTCCAGGTGCATCTGCAGTTAACTCCTAGTGACGCCTGTAGGCATCAAATATTGCTTGCTCATATTTGCATCAATAATTCCAAAACCATGCTATGTATGAGGTTTTAAACAATTTCATCTTAAAGCTTACACAATAGCAAACTCAACTGCATGAACATTTGACCTCTGTCTAGTGCAAGTAAATAGATATTAACTGTTGTTTTTATGATACTAATTTATATAGTTATAATTTTCACATTTTTCTAAATATCTCAATATCCAGGTAACACATACAGAACTCCTTATCCTCAAGTGAAAGCTCTCAGCTAGATGAATAAAATGCTGCTGATGGTATGTTTGTAACTTGTGAGGTTGCTGGGATATTGTAAGTTGTTTACAAAATATTACAAATTTAATAGTTGCTGTGTTTACTGTGACTTATAAACTTCAGTTTAAGACCTAGAACCTAAACAATATTACAACTATAGAAATAGCTTGTGTTGAAGAACTTGCCAATTATACTTCTTTCATAATCCCTATGGTTCCAGAGATATGAACATTTGTTTGAAATGTGAGGACATAATTTGATTCTGTCAAAAGGCTTTGGCTCTGCCCATTGGAAGTTACAGTGCAAACTTCCTGAGCGCTATTGGAGTGAATGAGATAAAAGAGAGCACTTGTGTCAGGAACACTTTATCAGTGTGTTTCAAAGATGATGTTTCAGTAATAAGTAGGATAAGGGAGCTGTGTGTACATTTATATGCATTTTCTTCAGGGGAGGTGGATACTGAACCAAAAGTCACAAACACATGCACACAGAAAAGTTTCCCACATTGAGCATCAAACGTCCTACCTATCTAGGTCACATAATCTAGAAAGCACTGTATTAGTCACAAGTACCACAGAAGAAGTCCAGTTCTTATAAGAAGAGCATGCACTTTTGTCAGCATGACCTCATTAATGTATTTCAGAGATGACGTTTCAGTAAAAGGTAGGACAAGGGAGCTGTATGAGGAGTCTTCTCAGAGGAAGTGGATACATCACCAAGTGTTACATACATACACACACACACACACACACACACACACACACACACATTTTCCATGTGGAGTATCAAACCTCCTATCTAGTTGCACAATCTAGAGAGCACTCTTTTAGTTGCAGGTGCCAGAGGAGAAGTTGACTGCTATGGAGACAGAGTGCACCTTTGTTAGGATAACCTCAACAGTTTGTTACATAGAGGATATTTAAGTAAAAAGTGGGATAAGTGAGCTGTGTGAAGAATTAACTGTATTCTTCACAGAGGAACTAGATGCAGCATCAAGTGTTACAAACACACACACACACACACACACACATAAGTTTCCCATGCTGGGCATTGAACATCCTACCTATCTATTTACACAGTCTAGAAAGCAATGTATTAGTTGCAAGCAACAGAAAAGAAGACTGAAAATCCACTGTTTGGAACAGATGGTACTGTGCATCACAGGTTGTACAAGAAATGCATATGTGTGCAATGGGACAATGTAGCATCACTATAAGTGTCACATGTAATTACATACTTCTTTACTAAAATTTAGATACTGACCTTCATATACATTGCATTACTGTGAGGGCCATTGACATGTTTGACATTATGGGATGCCATAGATATTTGCTGTTGTAAACCAGTGGATTATCCTGCATTCAAATTTTCATGTAACTTCATGGCAGGATGATTGCACACTTGTATTGTCTAATTTTTACACTATGTGCATTGACAACACTAACATGCAAGACATGCATAGTACAGTGCACTGCAGAACAACAGCAATGGAGTATGTGAGAATAGGTTGCACAAAGTTGTAACACAGTTGCAAGTGTAAACACAGTGGACCATACATACAGTAAATGACTGAATTAACTGAGTCAACATCATTCTGAAATCAAGATCACCAGCTGACAAAAGTAATACAGGCATACAAACATCCTGCAACTTAAAACAATAATGATTTTCTTTTCTTTTTTTTTTTTTTTATTTTACTCTGAGTGCAGCACTGCCATGATGAATTGGGCTGCTGATGGCAACGTATTAGTGCATGCATAATTACATCTTGAAGTGTTGAACTTAGAATGGGAATTAGCAGCACTTCACGTTGCTCCGTGCTGACATTCGCTCAAACATCCATACAGGACAGGCTTCACAATAGGGAGCAGGGACATTAATACAGCAACAGGATAATGATGTGTTAAGGAAAGGAGTAGCCAATATTTACAGCCATAAGAGTCATGCAAAACATTCTGAAACATTTTGTCATCCATTTAGATTCAATCCTTTAGAGCATTCCAATAAAAACATTTATACCTGATTATTATATAAGCACATCATGTAAGAAGTCATACTTCTTTTTTTTCAAATAATTTTTTTATTTTCCAAATAATATAATGTTTAACAATACAATCATCAATAAACAAGTATTATAAACCTTTATATACACTATGTACAATTGACCTGAACAAAGGAGTGAAAAAAAAAATACAATATATGAAATTAGTAACAAAAAATTATAATATTCAATTAATAAAGTATAAAGTTACACATTAATTATTTAGGGTTCATTTTTAATGTCTCAATAAGAGTTAAAAATTTTTCCCAAGGATTGTTTGTCCATGTTTTCGGTGAAATTCTCGATTCCTTCACCTTGATTTCTAATATCGCTGTTTCTTCCATCAATCTCAAGAATTCTGTCAGAGTAGGTTCTTGTGAAGACTTCCATTTTTTAGTTATACATTTCCTTGCCACAGTTAGTATGGACCAAAGTAGATATAGATCTTTTTTATTCATTCCAATAGCATCATTAACATTTAAGAGGACTAAAGATTTGGTTAAAATAAAAGTATCTGTGAATATAGCTTGGAGAAAAATAGTAATTTCTTCCCAGAATTTTTTATATTAATACACACAAAAAATATGTGAGACCAATCAGCTTTACAGTTTAAAGAACATTTCCAACATATGGATTCATCAAGTGAATTGAATTTGGCTAGTTTATCAGGTGTAATAAATGCCCTGTGAATATATTTCCATGTAAATATTTTCCAGAGAATTTATTTTCCAAAGAATCACAGGCCTAAAGCAGATGCCCTAAGCTGACCACCTTAAAAAACTCCAGCTATACTATGTCACATATCATCTACTCCAAGGCAATCTCTGCTTAACATGCAAGGCCATGTCAAACCCAGAGCTGTTGGGACATACTACATTTAAAGAAATCCCAGTCCCTCAGAGCCACATGCTCCAGGGATCCAAACCTTGTCAATACAATAAACAAAACATGCTGGAGGGATAGGTTCCTGACGCAGAGACTCCCCAGACTCTGGAATAGACTGCCCATACATGTCAAGAAGAGTGCCTTTTTGGCCCTCTTCAAAATGAACCTTGATGATTGGATGGGAGAAAGGAAATTCACCCCAGGGATCATGTCAGTCACCCTGCTAGACAAGGTTCCAGGGAAGTAAATAGTGTGGGAAGAAATAGCCAGAGAATTGTTATGGCTAGGCTTGTATAGACCCTAGGGCCGATAGCCTAGTACCAAACTATGAACCATACTTGTAAATGAAATGTTAAGTTAACAGAACATAAAAGATTTGTTTTACTCTCAACTGATAGATTAGTGTGACACCCTTTTGCTATGAAATTCCAATATCTTGCATTAGGGTTAGTTTTATATGTTATCAATATTTTGTATAATTTTGAAATTAGATTTGTCCAATTATAATTGTCATAAATAACTTCAGATATTAGACTTATCAAATTTGGACTAGTTTTATAAGGAGAATTAATAATTTTACTATTAAGATCCTTAACATATGATAATATGCTTTGTAGTATCAACCAATCTGCAGATGGATTGTCATATTTATTCTGAATTTGTTGAATGTCTAGCACTACTTGATTCTCTATACAATGTTGCCAACAAGTGAAGTTTTTCCTCTCCCATCTAGTTAAGATAACATTATGAATTGTATTGAATAAATTCTTTGTAGAGCTAAAGGGTATTATCAAATCTAGCCAAATCTTAATATCTGTGTTAGTCTATAAAAATCTTCTGAATAAATTGTAAATATTATTTATATAATTTAAGTTTGTTGGTTTTGTTATATTATATTGAATATTAACAGTCAATATGTGCCACAACCTATTTTGTTCACTTAATATACAATTTTTAATTATTTTATTTTCATTTAGAAAAATAATAGTGTGCAATGTTTTCCATGTTGAAGAATAATTAGGATCTATCCAGTTAATGATAGTTCTTAATATTGAAGCTTGTATGTATGATTCTAGATCTGGAAGTTTAATTCCACCCATTTCCCAAAATCTAATATGATGTGTATAGGCTATTCTATTTCTTTTTAGATACCAAAGAAAGTTTAATAGAATTGTGTTTATTTCTTTCAAGATTTTCTTGTTAGGTACTATAGGAATAGCTTGTGCAATGTAATTAATTTTTGGAAGTATTGCCATTTTTATTATTTTTAATCTGTCTTCAAATCTCAAGAACATTTTATTCCAGCTTACTATTAACATTTTTATTTTATTAATTATGTTGCTATAACTTGTGGCTAACGTAGATTCCAAATTATCACATAGTGTTATTCCTAAATATTTTATTATGGGAACTTGTTTTCCTATCACACAAATTGTAGTTAAGGTAAATTCTCTCTTTTTATTCAAATGTATATAATTAGATTTTCCCTTGTTAAATCTAAGGCCAGAAATATGATAAAACCTTTCCAGTATTTCATCTAGTTTTTGTACTGATTTCTCTGAGACAGATAACGTGAGTAAGACATCATCAGCAAATAACATAATTTTTGAACTGAGTTGACCATATACATCTATGCCTGATATATTAGAGTTGTGGCGTACTACTGAGGCAAATAATTCAATTCCTAAGGCAAACAGAATGGGAGACATCGGACATCCCTGCTTTGTACCTTTGGTTATTTCAATAGCCTTCAAGGTAAATGGTCCAAGTTTTACATAAGTCAAATTGTTTTTATAAATATTCTTTATTAGCGTAATAAATTTAGTAGGAAATTCAAACAATTCTAAAACCTTAAAAAGAAAATGCCAGCTCAATGAATCAAAGGCTTTTTCTATATCCAAAGCTACTATTAGAGCTTCTTGGTTGTTTCTGTTTAGAAAATCTATGAGTGTTAGAATTCTTTGTATATTGTCATGTGTGTGTCTTTTATAAATGAATCCTGTTTGATCCTCATTTATTATGTGTGTCAATGATTTTTTAATTCTACTAACTAATATTGACATGAAGATTTTATAATCATTAAGTAAAGATATTGGCCTATAAGATTTACACTGTAAAGGGTCTTGGTTTTCTTTTATAATGGGTGTAATTAAGGAATATCTCCATGAAACTGGAGTTGTGTTTTGTGCTAGAATTTCATTCAAAGTTTTGTGAAACAATGATATTACTGAAGATGGAAATATCTTATACAATTCATTAATTATTCCATCAATTCCCGGTGTTTTATTACTTTTACTTTCCTTGATTTTTTGAGTAATTTCTTTTAGAGGTATTTGTTTTTGAATGTCTAACTTTAACTTTTCTGGTATCGCCTTTACCTTTACTAATTTCAGATCTAAGTTTCATGCATTAGTTATATGTGAAGTATCATTATAATGGTTAGAGAAATAATGTTTAAATGCATCTAGTTTATCATTTATATCTGAAACATTTTTGTTTTTTTTCCTTCCTTCATGTATAATACTTGTAATATTATTTTCAATCGAATTTTTTTTTATCTTATTGCTAAAGTTTGCATATGTTTGGGTGATACTGCATAGGAAATAAATTTTAACCTTTCTACAGCTATATTAGTTTTGTGAGTTAAGATTTCATTATATATTTTGTTTAAGTCTTCCAATGTTTTTTTATGATTATTTTATGTATAAGTAGATGAATTAATAGTTAGATATGTAATTTGTTTTTGGATGTTACATAATTCTAATTCCCACTCTTTTAGCTTGTTTTTATACCATGAAATAATGTTTCCATTTAGATAGGCTTTTAAGGTATCCCAAAGATTACTTACATTTATTTAAGAAGTCATACTTCTGATAGGTAACATTTGTCAACAGATTTCAGCAAATGTGAGTATATGTATTCATCTTCATTACTCTTATTAACCACTGTAATCTGTACATCCAACATTTTAGCTTGCTGAATAGTGCATTAAACTGAATATACACGAATAAGCACAGAGGCTCAATGAGTAAAAGAGTAATATGGCTGAAAGCAATAAAATCACAGGCTATTGCCATAAGCTGTGTACTTACATTTAGCTTTATTTGCATTTGTTGCCCAGTGTCAGATATTGTACAAATGCAGAGGTGAAGGAATAATGTTACAGAAGGGAAATGATATATTGACAAGGTGAGATGGAGGCAGGGTCAAAGTAGCGTATGACAGAGAAAGGATAATAGTGGATTATAACAATATGAAGCAATAGGTACACATAAAACAGTATACCAAAAAAAAAAACAGTCAGTAACAGTTAACTAATGGCTGGATTAAAACCTTTGAAATTAGTCAAAAATCTAACTATGCATGGGAGTATTAGCATATCACACCACAAAGGAATCACTATTTCACAATGTTTAAATAACACAGTTGAAGCACAGTGACAACTTACTGAAGCTCAAAAGGTGAACAAAGACGGATGCAGAGAGGAACGGCAACATGTTTTGTGGGACATGCAGGAACATCTACATGGTGTGTTACTCTTACTTATTAAATCATCTTTGACCTGTCATGCTCTGTACATTAAAGTGCCTGCTATAGGTACAAATAAGTGGTAGGAAAGTACACAAACATAAAGACTTAAGTAGGATAAAGTTGGCTTAATAAGTCTGCATGTTTTTGCAAATGATGGTCTTGCTGCATTATTCAAAATGGTATGTTACTGAAATGTTGTATATGGAGAGAAATACAGATGTTTGCTATTAAATATATGATAAGAATATGAAATGCCATGAATTAATAAATTGATCGACAGGTGTAATCAAACCTGTGACACTATGCAAAAATATCAATTTACAAACAGGGAAATTATTTCAACACACCACATAGGAATACCTACTTTATTATATTCAGCAACCTAAGAACTGTTCTATTAACTGGATCAGAATACTGCTTTTAGTCTACCTTTACTCTGTGGTCTCACAATGCATTAAATTTAAACATATCTTTGCAAAAGTAATCAGACCACTGCAAATTGAAATCTTCATCTTTTGCAATAAGAAGTTAAACAGAGTTCACTGTCACTAAGCATTGCTGTGCTATGCCAACCTTCACATAAATGCCGAGGACACAAAGTGAAGGTTTTTTCATGGGCCATTTCTGGCCAAGTGTTTTGTATGTGAATCTTTTTTTTAACCAAAGTAAACATGTGAAAAAGGAGTGACTAGGACAGTGGTGAAAATCGGGTTGGCAAGCAGGGGGCAGGACACAGGGGACGGAATACAGAAATTTGCAGGAGGGTCATGGGAGACCACCATAGCTATCCACTTCTTTACAACATAAATGTACAATTGTAAACACAGTTTTGTAACTTTCGAGAGTGGCCACACCAGTGATGAGTGACAACAGAATAATGTTGTATGGCCAATTGGACCAAATGAAGTATGTCACGATGACATATACATGAAGTAGGGAGCTATTTATAGGGTGCAATTTTTAGGGAGAGAGGGGTGCCCATATTTTTATTTTTTTGAGGGAGGACAGAGGAATATTGGGAAAGGTGTTCAGGAAGGAGATGATCAGATAGGTAGATAGGTTAGAAAGCATGCACAGACATACAAAACATATAAGACAGACAGGGATGGTGATGGAAACAAAAGATTGGGGGACACCATGATTGGGAATAGGTAGGGGACATTGGAGGTGCACACACATCCAGCATGACAACAATGAGAATCTAGTCCTCACTCTCAGAACTGTCATCACTGTCTCACGCAGCAGCTCCTTGGGCCAGTGTCAGACATGGAATCATCTTAGCTATCCTATGCAGGACCCTTTCAACCATGTCGTTGCAAGCACTTAGGAGCCTCTCCATGATATCGTCCATCTACACTGTCAGCTCCTGCTAGGTGACAAATTCACCACCTCCACTACTACACCGCCTAAAGGGCATCACTGCACCAGCAGCCAGAGCAGAGTTACCTGATGCAGGTGGAGCTGGTAGGGCAGGAGTTGTGGAGGCAACACTCACAAGTTATAAACCAAAAGTGCTGGGTGTCTGCGCTGCCATTTGTTCATAGGTGGTTATTAGGTTAATGTCCCTAGATCCTTTACAAGCCTTGCCATATTTATCCTAATTTGCCCCAAATGTTGGTAGTTAGGTGAACGAAGTACACAGAGGTAAGCATCTATGGTACTTAATATTGACTTCCTCTATCCAGGAGGGACATAGGTGCCACCCCAGGAATGAATCTGCTGTCACTCATCTACTGATCAAGGTTATACTTGAATACAGTCAGGGAGGGGTTCTGCTTCACATGACTTGGAAGTTTGTTCCAGAGAAGTGTCAGGCTCTGGGAGATGTATCTATCTCTCTAGTATGACCTGTTCATGTCAGATACTAGGTTGAGAGCCCTGGAGCAGGTGGCCCTCGTGCAGTTTGATTTACAAATGTGTAGCATTTCCTTCAGGGCCCAGTCAGAGACTACCCTGTAAGCCAGGAACAGGTTACCCTCAGCAACCTGTAGGAGACAGCGTACAGTGACAGAGTTTTCATTTTTTCCACATAGGACATATTTTGTTTACCCTGTATTTTTTGGTGAGAAACCTCTGTGGTCTCTCCAACTGCTGCAGCTGTCTGGTGAGGTACATACAAAAGGGAACACTGCACTCAATTATTGGTCTAATGAGGGTAAAGTCTAACAGAATTATAACATCCTTAAATCTAGATATGATGTCTTTACTTATAAGATTTGCCACATAGAAGTATTTCCTCACCACAGTAGATACATGGTGTTCAAAGCTCAGATTGCTAACAACCTGAGCACCCAGATCACTTACCACTGGGTCTACACTTAGGGGGTGTTGTCTATAGTGTAATTAGCAGTGATGCCAGCTTTTCCAAAGTGAATAATAATACATTTTTTTTTTGCGTTTAGTTTTAGTCCATGGCTTTGACACCAGTCATTTGTCTGGGTTAACCCTTTCTGCAGTATATTAACATCACTGGGGACTCAACAATTGATCCCAATTTGCAATTGTTAGTGAACTTTGTCAGGCACAGGCCATCCAGCTTTGCCTGAACTGCTGAGAAATACATTCTGAATAGTATGGGGCCTAGCACAAAACCCTGTGGTATGCCACTGATGACTGGTCTTTTCCTAGAGGTGAAGTCACCCTCTTTGACAGTATGTGTCTTGTCAGTGAGCCAATTGGCCACACATCTGGTGATGTAGTGATTAATTCCCAGTTGGGAGAGTTTCTCTATAATACCTAAAGGGAGGGGTTTTGTCAAATGCCTTGGCTAGTTCAAGGTATGCAATATGCACAGTTTTTCCCTTGTCCAGGGCCTTGGTGACTTTCTTTAAAAAGTCAAACAGGTTTAACAGGCATGATCTATCTCTAACAAATCTGAAATGAGTTGGCTCCAGAGTTTGGAGATTACCTATTATTGTTAATAAAGTCCATAATGATTCTTTCCATGGCCTTGCAGATGTGGCTAGTCAAGCTTATGGGCCTATAATGCCCAGGGTCAGTTGATGGTTCCCCTTTGTGTAGAGGGATTACTGCTACTGTCCTCCATATTACCAGAACATAGCCATTTCACAGGGATCTGAGTGGCTCTGCTAGGTCATGTTTTAAGTTGTTTAAAAGGCAACCTGGGATGCTGTCTGGTCCCATTGATGCCATGTTTTTGGCCTTGGAGAGTGCAGAGATGACCTGCTCTCTTGAAATAATAGGCTGAGGAATGGTGGCAGGTATACTTTCAGGGATGACTGGAAGGAACACAGAAGTGAAGATTTCTCTGAATCTGTCTGTTAGCAGGTTGGCTATTACCTCTGGTTGAGTATGGGTGGTGCCATCCACAACCAGCTCAGTGCATACCTGGGTTTTTCCTTTTAGATTTCAGACATAGTTAAAGAATGCTTTGTGACTACCCTTAGCTAGGGCTGCTTTTTGTACTTTGTAATTAGCCTTGGAGGACATGAAAAGATCTCTAATGTATTTGTTTTAGCTGGAGAGAGATTTCCTCCTCTGTTGAGCTAGTTCCCTCTTATTTTTGGACATCAGTTTCTTTCTCTTGTTGTATAGCCTGTTTATACTAGGGGTCCATGAGGGTGGCTTGCTTTTTTTGGCAAGACCTGTTTTTAATCTAGTCAGGTACAGCTGATTTTATACAGTTGCTTAAGTGGTCATACAGAGCATTGGCATACACCTCTGCATATGAGTCCATATTGTCTGTGTTTGGGAGGGCTTGAAAACTTCTTATACCATCACTTAGTAGGAGGTAATTTTTCTTTGAAACATTTTTAAACATTTTTGAGCATGATGGGATTTCTGGTCTTATAATCACACTGAATGAGATTGACTGATAGTCCGATCCTACCAGGAAAGACATCACATGGTGGGGGTGCAATGTGCTCCTATGTTAGGGAGTATAATGTCCAGGACATTTGAGCCTCTTGTGCATGTGCTAACTAGCTGTTCCAGAGCATTTGCATTGACAAAGTCCAAGAACTTCTGAGGCAGCATGTTTGTGGTCATTTCTGTTTCCCAGTTGATGGTAGGATAATTAAAATCACCCATGAGTAGGGTGTGGGGCTGTATGGCAAGTGATTCCAATAAGATCAGGTATATGGTATACTTTTCCTGGTTCATGCTGGGACACCTATAGCTAGCTTAATGTGGTAGGGGGCTTTGCCTATAATTACATAGAATAGTTCAAGAGAGTCATACTATTTGATCAGTCTTGAGGTGTAGTTATCCTTAATGAAGATGGATACACCATTTCCATTGGTAGCCCTGCACAGCTGGGGTCCTTTCCATGCCTTTGAGCCATGTCTCAGTGTTGAGCATCTCCTTCTCTGCTGACAAATATTGCACCCTGTTATGACAGAATGACAGTTACCTGACAGGCATTCAAACTACTTTTTTGGGAAAAACAATTTGAAGAGATATGAAATAAATCACAGTGTATATCTGTGGGCGGCACAGTGGTGCAGCGGTTAACGTTGTTGCCTCACAGCAAGAGGTTCTCCGGTTCGATTCTCGGCTGGGGTGCCTTCTGTGTGGAGTTTGCATGTTCTCCCTGTGTTCGCGTGGGTTTCCTCCGGGTACTCCGGTTTCCTCCCACATTCCAAAGACATGCATCTGGAGCGTTTCTCCCCGGGCCTCCGCTGAAAACAGGCTCTGTTGAACCTAGTCGGACATTCCCGGTCAACAAATGTTAAATAAAAAAAAAAAATAAAATAATAAGAAGAGCTACTAATGCATTGCACTGCTACATTCAGCCTTCTCACAGCTCCTTGCCACATTAGTACTATCATGTATGTCTCACAATATCAGGACTTTAGCTAATGCCATGAGAATGGAGAAGGGCACAAGAAACAGGAGAAATACTTTCATTGTTCACACAGCACACACAATTAATGCTAACTTATCTGTTTGCTGTCACTTTGCGTCAATACTGAACTTACTTGAGTTTCTCATATCAACACATTCATACACCAAAATGAGTTTAGTATGACCTCTCTCAGTAAAATGATATGTGAAAAGGTTTGGAACCCTGCTTCACCTGTACCAATTCTCCAAGCTCAATAAATGAACACATTATGCCACAGAGATCAGTGTGTGCCAGCTTGAATTTCTTCACTCAGTGCTGTCCAGATTGCTGAGGAAAGCACAACAATGCCAGTCTCCATTGTGCTGTTGATGCCAGTCCAAATAAATGATGTCAGTTTTTATCTTGGTCAGTTAAATGCCATTCAGTAGTATTGACCATTGCCAGTCAAAGGAGCACAATGCCAATGCCAAATGGCATGCAAACGAAAAATGGATTACACAAGAAATAAATTGGTGATCATATACTTTAAATGTATATTTCACATGTTTAATCATCTTTGCTATCTTGCTACAGGAAGCTGTATGGATTTAAAAACTCAAACAAGGGTAGTGAGAACAATCATCAAAGAGAATTCCCCATAGTTGCCACAGACAAAGACATATACTAGCAAGAAGAAATGTGTTTAGATGTAGCCATAATGCAACATTGTATCAAGTCACATTGAAAGTACAACAGAAACAAGTTATAAAAGTTGTCCTTTCTCATTTAACAGTAAATGTCTGGATGATTGCAATACTACCAACAGTAAGGCTATCCATGTACTCACACAATAGTAAACAAAGACAGCAAACACTGCAGGTATATTCCTTTCTTTATGGTGCTCAAGTTCCTTATCTATATCTTCTTAATAGCAATTCTATCTCTATTTAATTGCATCTGTCATCTTTATCAGTGCTTAAAGTGCTCCCATGAATATGAATAATACTTCTTATTAAAGGGCAGTAACTATGGTCACTAAAGCCAGTATTTGAATGTTAAGGATGTTGCTCTCCTAAATCAATAATATACTGTCAGACTTTTTGGAAAGTCTCTTTCCCCTGACACACCCTCAGTAGGTGTACATCAAAGAGGGGAGACTGTGAAACTCTGATTGTTCCTACAGTAACAGTAATCACAGACACCTGCAAGCTATTAGCAAGGTAACATTTCTTAATGCTTGTCCTTGCATTGCTAGGTTGCTAGGGCATGTGCATGCAATTATGTAAGTCTTTACACCATGCTTACATTCGCTACATTCAGAGCAGATTGTGGTATTCAGGAATGCTAATAATTTAACACCTCATTTGCATACTCATAGTGCTCACACGGTTGACTCTGCAGTATATAAAGTAATCATGTAGCTAATGCCCTTGTATTGCACTGGGGAGACTATTTGGATCCAGCGAGCGTGATACTACTAAATAAGCACAACGTTTGGAGAATTATTTACTTTCTACACTGCTTTATTGTCAAGGTATGTTGCCATTTCTCTATAATGCTATTGTTTAACACTAAAAGGTAAAGTGCACTGACTGCTGAAAAGCTTTTTTTTTTAAATTATAATTGTTTTTTCTTTATCCCTTTCTCTGACATATGCATGCTGCACTACAAAAAGTATGCTATAGAATTCTACATGACTCATTTTTTAGTTTATATTTAATTGATGTTTGTACACTTATTGCAGCTGAGTGTATTATAACTTTGTAGGAAGATCTGGTATGTTTAAAAATAGGTTACATTTGTGGATTTCTACTTAACTACCCTCCACAACAGTAGAGATGGAACTTAATAGTTTTGTCTTACATTTCTAATGCCATATTTTGAACTATCATTAATGCTGTGATGTATTACACAGCAATATCTGGTTATCTGCATTACAGAACGGTTACTGGTTATTGTTCATATTTGATTTATATTTGGAGGGGGGGGGGCTGTCCTAACTTGTTTGTAGTCATAGGGAGCATTAACTTTGAAACTGTTGTGTGCATGATGGATGCAGGCATTCAAATATAACTGAGTTCACAACCATCCTATATATTTTATGTGTAATTATCTGTCTGTTTTCTGTTTCATCTCATGCAAGGATATACCACCCAAGAAGAAATCTGTACCCTACAAGCTACCATACACTGATGAATAAAATTAGGTCATTATCCAGGTCTTACATTGCCATGGAGCTTTTCTGTTAAGGAGAGGTAGATGTGACCAATCTGCGTGAGACAGGATATGGCAGCAGGTGGTCAATGACATTAATGTTGTCAGAAGGCATTGGAGATATGACACTGGGTACATATGATAATGTTTGTCTGCCATAGGGTGGCTCCAGCTGCCCATGAACAGGTGGCTACAGGGGGTGGTCCTGCTACTGAACCACCACTAACTGAAACAGAGGAATTCCTGTCCATTGCCAGAGATCCAGATATCTCATCAGAGGGTTCCCACAGAATCCTTCACATTGGTGCAGATGTGGACAACAGACCAAAAGTGTCACAAGCAGACCTTCCAGGTATGCAAATTGTAATTGCCATTATTATATCTTTATATGTGTATATAGTGAATGTCTGATATATATATATATATATATATATATATTTAGCTAGCAATAACTGTGAGTCAGGCTACAGTCACAGAGAAATAAAGGATGTTTTTTTGGTGGGTGGGGAATAAAAACTGTTCACTCTGTTTTTGTATGAAACATTTTTAATCTGTACTTGTGAAGGAGATTGTTCTCTTTTTCTTGTTTCCTTTGCATCGTCATACTTATCAAACTTCTTTCCTTTCCATTCCTCACATACAGGCAATTCTGGATTGCAGGTTGAAAGCCCACCTGCACATGGTAAGCACACATTTGGCTATTGGTATTACTGTATATAAGGTAGATTCAGGTCTATAGAAAAGTAAATAAGCACTGGCAACAGTACCAAAAAGCACTTTATTCACAAAAACCTTAGTGCCTCAGCTAAAACAGCCTTCAAGAAGTCAAATACACATAAAATACATTCCCTTAAATATGCTCAACAATAAGCCAATAAAACAATTAAGAAAACAAACAAATAGAAAAGTAAAGTTTGTGTTGCTTTAGCATCTTTTAGAATTTAACATACCATTCGTATAATGAAAATATGTGACCAGTTTTATTCTCTCTTTTTCTGTTTGTTGTGATCATAGGTGATCCTGACAGTGGTACTGTGGAACTCCTATCACCTGATGTTGGAGCATCAGGAGCCTCTGATGATGACAATGGTGATGACCAAGCACAGTCTAGGGGTGCAGAGGGTCAGTCTGACACTGAGGTTGTGGCTTCCATATTCCCTGCCCGTATTTCGAATGCAGTTAGTATGCTTAGGCATATCCATGACATTGAGACCTCTGATATAGGACAGGTTGGGGGTGACACAGTTGATCAGGGTAATTGTAGTTACTCCATTTGCAAAGCTGGTTACTTCTGCTGGTATCCACTGTGAGGGCATGGTATCACACAGGAGAGTTTGTAGGGGGTGCTCAGAGGATTTCTGCTGTCCACCCTTCTCCTGATGCTAGTGCATCATTAGGTGCTGCCAGAAGTGTGTGTAGGGCCATAATGGAGGCACACGCACTTTTCACCAGGGCCTCAAAAGACATAGTACAATTACTAAATGTCATGCATTCTGATGTGAGTGACTCCCATAGCCATGTGTGAATCTCCTCAGACAGGATGAACAATACAGTGTCAGTGATGGATCATCTATTGGGGGAGGGTTGGAATCTATGTGGCTGGAGAGCCGCTACATCTTCTGGTGTTAGTAGACATGGCTGTTCAAGATCCTGCTGCTGTAGTGACACTGCATCCATCCCCATCACTGCTTGTGGTATTCACACCCAGATGTGGTAGGCCACTGGTTCATGGTCCTGGACATAGTTATAGGGGCAACTCATCCAGCGGACATCACTAACATTCAGGTAGTATCCCGACTTCTAGCCAGATCTGTGGAAGTATCAGTGCAGCTCCTGGCAGAGATGGTTCTCATGGTGGGGCAATGGCACTGAACTGACTACTCTATCACACACAGCTCACACCTGTCTGAGATGTCAGGATGTAGTGGTAACACAATGCTTGTGTTCATACAGACAAACACACATTGGAATAAAAAAATCACTTTCCCATAGCACTTCATACACATGCAGACTATCTAAACGGTACTGTTGGATGCTATACATCTGCTGTTACTGGCCCTGAAGACTGTATACTCTGACAGATACATGTGTTTCTTACCTGCACACACACACTTCTTTGGTGTCAGCATTGCCCTCCTACCCCCCCCCTCCACCCTGTGCAAATGATTATGACTGTGCCCTGCCTTTGCACGTCTTTGTGTTACATATATGTCTGATGCACACACTGGATAGCTACTGCTTGCTTATTTACAAGTTTGCATTTATCAATGTATATTGCAGAAGAAAAGTTGCTGATTATATGTTCATACTCATTTGTGAATGCTTGCTTCTATAACTGTTAAACATCAATGTATTTCAGCTAGTTTTGTCATTACAGCATTGGAAGCATTAGGTACTTCAGTCTTGCTTCTTGGTATAGTTGTGCAAATGAGGGTATAATTGTCCTACTCCATGTTTTATAGATGATGGGCAACTGAAATTCTTAATGCATGGCACTGTTTCTAATATGTAAATGAATACAGCAAAAATCTCACAGAGGAGATATTACTGATATAGAATCATAGGAGATTACTAGGCTGTCAACCCAGAGGTCATTTTAAACCTAGCTGTTAAACGCAATGTAATACCGTAGAGGTACTAGTCAATACCCAAGACTGCATTTAGTGATGACTACTCATGTCCAGGAGGGTTGTGGGTGCTATCTCCAGTAAGAATTTACAGTGCCCCATCCACTCATCCAGGTTTCTCTTGAACAGTGTCATAGACGTGCTCTGTTTCAAATGAATTGGTAGCCTGTTCCAAAGACGTGGCAGTCGCTGGGAGGTAAATCTGTCCATCCAGCATGTCCTATTTAAGCTGTAGGCCATATTTAAGTCCCTCAAATGGGTAGCCCTAGACCCATTTAATTTACAGAAATGCAGTAAGTTCATTAGTTTTGAGTCTAAGGTTGCTCTGTAGGTCAGGCATGAGTCTCCCCTAAGAAGTCTATACGATATGGAGTATAGTGACAGGGGTTTCAGTCGGTCCATGTAAGGCACATGCTGGAGGCCCTTGATCTTCTATGTTAGAAACCTCTGAGGTCTCTCTAATTGCTGTAGGTGCTTAGCACAGTACATACCAAATGGGGCATTAAACTTAATTATGGGCCTGATAAGTGCCAAGTATAGGGGAGTTATAACTCCTTTTGCTCTCGAGTCAATGCCTTTACTAATCAAGTGAGCAACGTAGAAAGCTTTCCTTAAAATGGTAGATACATGGTGGTTGAAGTTAAGGTTGCGGTCAACCTGTGATCCTAGGTCCCTTACTACTTCATGGGTACTTAGGGTATTCTTATTGATTTGATAGTGTGAAGGGATATTGTTTTTGCTGAAGGGAATGATGATGCATTTCTTTGCATTCAGTTTGAGAATGTGACTAATACACCAGTCACTGCATCTGGGGATGCAATGATTGCACCTAGTTTGCAGTCATCTGCAAACTTTGTCAGCCACAACCCTTTAGTTTTGACCTGAACTTCTGAGAAGTATATACCAAACAGTAGGGAGCCCAGCACTGACCCCTGTGGCACCCCACTTGTAACAGGTCTGCTGGCTGATGTAGTCACCCACTGTACACCTCAGAAAAATGCACTGCTTAGAGCATATACATGAGAGTAATCAGTTATATTACTTTTTTTTTTCTTTACAGGTTCCACACTTACCTTGTCATTACTGCCAGTACAAGTTGTGTCTTTGGACATTGTCCCTGTCTGATGCTATCAGAGCACAGTCATTATTTGGTTAAGTAAAAGGTTGTACTGTTTGACAGGCATCAATTTTTCTGTTTGTATGTGGGTGGGATCTTAGGCTTTGGCCTAGATAGTGACTAAGTGTGCTATTCTTTGCTCCTAATGTGTCTAAATAATGGAACCTTGATTTCAGCTATCCAAACACATGTTCTACCATATTCTTAGTTTGGTAGTGAGCCTCATTGTATCCTTGCTCAGTGTGGTTGTGTAGTTTTCTTAAGGGTGTCATGGGCCAGGGCTCCAGTAGATAACTTGCATCCTTCACATAATGCTCTTGAGGAATGTCACCCCTAGCAAACGTGGAGTACAGTTCACAAGTGTGCCATATGTCTGAGCCATGCAAACTGCCTGGGTTACCTGCACAGATGCTGTAGAGGAACCCTTGAGCATTACAGACAATCTGATAATTTATAGAGTGGAAACTTTCTCTGTTGATGTACCACCTGTTCCCCAGGTGGAGCTTTTATTTTTATGTGAGTGCAATCTATGGCCCTCAACACTTCAGGGAAGTGTGGTACTGCATGATTTTTGCTCTCTCCTGTAGAGTTCATGGGAAACAGATACACTCTCTTGCATGTCATAGCTTGGCATTTAAAAACATGATGTAATATTCTAGGGGCTGATGCCTGTTACATCCTTAATATACCTCCTGTCGGTCTTTGGAAAGTACCAGTAGCTAGTATATGTAATGCTAAGCATACCTTTATTAGCACTGGGATGGGTTCTCCACTATTTCCCCTGGGACCTAAGGTGAGGGTAGCAAAGGTTGCATATTTTCTCCAACATTTTCCTGTCCACCCTGTAGCTCTCAACAATTTCTGTCATGCAGTTCACGATATGTCAAACAGGGGCTAAATATGTTTCTTCTTCTTCTTCTTCTTCTTGTCTAAAGTCTGGCAGCAGCAGCACCCTGATTTAAAGCTTGTTGTGCGTACAGCATAGTAATAGCAGCAATAACCCCTAACATGCTTTTTCTTCTAAATGTAATTGTGACTGTATTCCATTGAATTTTGGTATACAGGGCAAAAGCCTATACTTAGTGTTTTATTGCTTCCTGAATAGTTCTATCATGCTGGATTGGTTAATTATCATGGAATTCTGCTCCATATGCTATAATTTGCATATTCTGCCATTTCTCTATGTTTGGAGTCTCTGCGCATTGTGTATAGCTGCTTAATTAATAGTAAATAGCATCCTAACAATGGCTACACTTCATATAACTGTTAATGAATCTGCCTCTTTGTGATTTGAAGTCTTGTGTATATATATGTAGGGGGAGCATAGGACAGGTGACTGAATGCCCATTTCATTGAAGGACAAATCATTGAATCCAAATTGCTGAAAGCCCTTTTCACTGAAACACCATTTTATCAAATTCCAAGTAATTGAATCATATAATCTAAAAGGATTTTTTTCAAAAAGAGTTTGTTTTACAGGAGGGTAAGCTCTCCTCAAACCCCACTCACTTCAAATATGAACTCTACGGCCACACAGGTGTGGAGAAATGTGAACATAAAGACCACTGGGAATCACTGATGCTACACAAAAACACAGCAGTGGCAAGGTATAGGTACCCCAATTCACCAGATAAAGTGTCTCCATATACTTTTATATACTTCTACTTCTGTAACTAGATCACTTTTGATGAAATTCTTTTTCAAAAAATGGTCATTCAACCATATTGGATTAAATAACTTGTCAGTGAAAGGGGCATTCGTCCAAATGTCAGCAGTCTATATAAGGTGTGAAAGCTGCCAGCCTAGCTTCTATGTCATTGTAAATATTAATATGATCCACAGGCTTGTTTCACAAATGTAAAGAAAATTATGTTATGTGTTCATCTTCAGAAATGTAACCACAGTGCACCCTGCTGGAAGAAAACTGATAAGTAAAGAATTTTACAACTGTGTATGATCTCAAGCTCAGAGACAGGATGTCTGGGCTATTGTCCTAAGACATAGATAGTTACTAGGTTTCACATGTAAATTATTCTTTATTACTATGGGTTCCTGTCAGGTGCAGATCAAAAGGAAATGTTAAAATTCTGAGCTCTGTGAGCCTGGGAATCTTCAGCAGAAGTGTCAAGAATGATGTAATCTGAAATTACTCAGCAGTAATGTTTATTTTATTTATTTTATTTATTTTATTTTATTTTACATTTGTTAACCGGGAAAAATCCGACTGGATACAATGTCCTTTTTCAGCGGAGGCCCGGGGAGAAAAGCTCCAACATTATACAAAAATTCAGACATTTCCAAAAATTATAATATTACAGAGAGAGAAACAGTCATAAGTCAAACAAACAATCAGGTTGCAAAATTCCTTTGTTAACCAATTGTGTATTATTAGTGTATTATTAATGTGTATTATTAATTTAAGGGCTATCTCAGAAATTAAAGAATGGCATTTTGTATTTTGTTCTGAAGCTGACACCTCACCAGTACTATGCCTTTGCTCTGTAAGTAGAATTTAGAACAGTGATTTATCTTAGATATAGATAGAAATAGCAAGAATCGTCTAGCTGTTTTCTATATTTATGTCAGACTATCCTAGAAATGTTGTTTTAAAATATTTCCTGTGATTTCTGAACTCTCTAGTGTCATTGTGTTGAATGAATAAGTATTGTCTTGTATTTTTATTATTTATTATTAAATATTTTAAACCTTTTCAACTGTGGCTGTTTTGTATAGAGATAATGTAAGCTCTGACAGTACTTGCATGTATTTGGTGATAATGTACAAGCCACTCCTAAATAGCCTTCAATTCACAGTCACTCTTACCAATTGGATAATAATAACATTGCACAGTGGAATTGGACACCTTTTGGTAAGGGCCTTTATAGCAGCTGATGAGAGTAGTGGTTGGTGGCAGTGATTTCTGTCTTATAGTCTGGGCAGGAGGGGCATAGCTGGAGAACCTGTGCCAGCCTTCCCCAGGAGTGTCTGTCTGTTTGTATAGAATTCATATCTCAAAGTTTGTGTGTCTGCTACTTGGGCAGGGACATGAAGCAGTGGTTGGACAGAGAGGGTGCTGGAGTTTTGGCTTGACCACTTGGCTGAGATCTGTACCCTATAGCTGTGCCAGTGGGGAGTCTTACTTGGGATCTGGAGAGAAAGGGAGAAACCAGCCCTAGACTGACTGTGATCTCTGTGTGCTCTTAAGGGAAATTGTACTTTCCTGTGTGTGTACTTGTTATCCTCCCAATGTGGACGCCCCTCACTGGTACTTGTGGTCAGGATTGAGGCTCCTTGATTAGTGGGCCACTGCTCAGGCATCACATAAGGTCTAATAGATATGGAACAGATCTAGACATAAAAATATATATTTAAGTTGTCCACTTAGAGAAACTGTATAGATAAATATATATCTTTATTTCTAGATCTAAGTCCACTTAGAGAATACCCATACAGTCTTGAGGGTGGAGGTTGTAAAATTTTGTGAAACAATGTTATAAATGTTGCATAAACACTGCTACTGTAGATGGTTGGTTTGGCATTCTTTGTAAATAGCTGCATAGTACATATTCTTAGAAACTGGGTTAAATGTTGTTGGGAAGGTAGCTGGTATACCTGAAAGCCAGTTCTCTGTCTGTACTATAACCTTCAGAATAATCATCCCTGACAGTGTAACGTGATATTTTCTCAAATATAAGATGCTGTGTGCTTTTGAAGTGTGATATGTTGTTTATAAGGAATACCAACTTCTTCAGATTCTAGATAGAAAGAGATATCCTTCCACTGGTGAATATTCTTCCAGCAACCTTAAATTATCCTGAAGTATGTGCTTGCATTAGGTGGAGAAGCGAAGGTATTCTATGCCAGTCTGCCCTAAAAATAGTTACAGGGACAGTTCTGTTGGAGAAAATGCTTTTATGCTATAAAGCGCACGTAGGCATTCTATCTTGTTTGTTTCTGCTACAGAAATTCCTGTTTGCACAAAAGGTATCTTTGCCTTTCCGTCTGATGTTTTTATCATCAGCCCATGTTTTTCTAACATGACCCAACTAAGATTGCTCATGGTTACAGTGTAGTTCAGCAGCAGATAAGTATTAGTCCTGATATTTCCTGCAGTAGATAAAGCAGAAGCAGCATGTTAACTTGGAAAGGACTTCTGTGATGTTCACACTAAGCAACAGCATTGAGTGTCAGTGGTAAAGGGTCATTCATTTCTTTACTAACCATGCAGTTTTTCTAAATTAGCACTTCCAAATAGTTAAAGCATGTCTTCCAGATAATGTGATCCAGAGAACATCTGTGTAGTAATCATACCTCTTAATCTCATAGTGCAAGAAATCTGGACAAAGCCAAAAATAATGGGGGGACAAATGCCCAAAAATAGGGACAAATGTTAAATGTTGCTCTTATAAACTTAGACGCTTATTTCTGGAGGATATGAAGTCCGAAATCCAAATGTTTTTCATTACTTAGTGACTTCAATCCTCAATGATTTAACAGAAATCCACACATTTTACGAGGAACAGAGCAAAAATATGAGTAAAAAATCTGTACATCCTGAGAAAATCTGGGCAGTTGAAAGATGTGCTGGTATTATATTTCAAATATATATTAAACAATTAGGCCAAAATATAATTTTATGCTTTTCATGTATGCAGTTTTGGATATCATCTTGATATGTTTTCAAATGTTTGGCTGCCAAGAATGAAGCATAACTGTTATTGTTGATGCTGAAATGTCATACAGTCTGACCGGCTGACCCTAGATCTATCACTTATCACAGTGTTTATGCTCTATTCCAAGAGCTGAAGGAAGAGTCTTCTATATTAAATCCACTGATAGCAGTTAATGTTTGTATTGCCCTTCCTAATGACACACTGCACTGCATGAGAGACTTCTTGCTATGTTTGCACAGCTATTGCATGATCATATACATTATATACCCTATGATGACAAGCTTATCATTATTTGTCCTTCAGAAGCTTAACTGCCATTAATATGATGCCGATATTTATTGCTCAGTATTGTTTTAGAATACTGTTAGGGAAGTGCTTACCTTTATTGCCAGTGCTAATTCATTCCAAACATTTAATATTATTATGCCAGCTACAGTCGTGTAAAGGGACAAAACCCAGACTATGTCCAAGGTAATCCAAATTCGATTAGTTCATAGGTGTGTACTAGGCTAATGGCCATGGAGTCTTTACAATCCTAGCCCATAGATTTACCCTGGCATTGTGCCAACTGACATTAGTTCCCAGTGCCTGTTGCATAGAGCTACTGGAGTGATCCACTGAGGTGAATTTCATATTTCACATCCACTCATCAAGATTTCTCTTGAAGAGGGCCAGTGAGGTGCTCTGTTTGACATGTATGGAAAGTCTATTCCATAGGATGGGCAGTCTCTGGGTTATGAACCTGTCCCTCCAGCATGTTCTCTTGATTATGGTAATGAGGTTGAGGTCTCTAGAGCATCTGGTGTGGAGTGATTGTAGTTGTTGCAGGTGTCTAGTGAGGTACATGCCAAATGGGGCATCGTACTCGATGATTGGCCTAATGAGGAAAGAGTAGAGGGAGACAATGACCTTTTTCTTCATGGATGCAAAACCCTTAGTAATGAGATGTGCCACATAGAAGGACTTTCTGACCACAGTACCAATGTGATCGTCAAAAGAGAGGTTGCTGTCAACCTGTGTTCCTAGATCTCTTATAACACCATCTGTGTTTAGTGGACTACCATCAATGTGGTAATTCATGGGAACTGAGTTTTTCCCAAAGGGGATAATGACACATTTTTTGGCATTGAGCTTAAGGCCATGGTTTTGATACCAGTTGTTGATCTCAGTGAGGCATTTCTGCAGGATGTCAACATCACTTGGGGAGTTAATGATAGCTCCCAACTTGCAATAGTCTGTGAACTTTGTCAGCCAGAGTCCTTTTGTGTTGGCCTAGACTTCAGAGAAGTAGATACCAAACAGGAGAGGACCCAGGACTGAACCCTGTGGGACTCCACTCATGACTGGTTGGCAGTCTGACTTGGAGTCAGCTACTTTCACACTGTTGGTTCTACCTGTGAGCCAGTTTGCAACCCACCCAGTGATATAGGGGTTGATGCCTAGCTTGGTGAGTTTTTCTATGATTCCTGAGTGGGGAATGGTATTATAGGCCTTGGTCAGATCAAAGTACGCTGTATGAACCACCTTGCTTTCATCCACAGCTCTGGTGACTGACTCAAAGAAGTCAACCAGGTTGAGCAGGCATGATCTACCCTTCACAAAGCCAAACTGTGTGGGATCCAGAGTTTGGAGATTCCCTATATCCTTGTTTATTGGGTCCATGATGATGCATGGCCCATGATTAGTGGCCCAGCAATCTGATGGAGCTGCCAGTAGGATGGACATGCCTATCATGGGGGAGGGATGGGGACAGAGCAGGGCACATACAGCCACAATCTCTTAGAGATGGAGATAAGGAGTGGCATTGTCATCAGCATCCTTGGGGAAGAGGGAATTTTGGCTCACTGAAGCACCACCTAGCAGTGGCCATTATTTGCAACTGCACAAAAGCATCTCTCAGAAGGAGAATGCATTGAGAGTCCTCAACAATGGTGTGGATAACTGATTCCCCTGTACAGGGGTGAAATTAGGCCATACAAACACCTTCAATGTCGTGATAGTGGCAAGTGCAAAAGCAACCCTCATGTCTGCCCCTCTAATTGGCTGTCAGTATATTACTCTGGTATTTCCCTAATGTGGCAGAGTACAGCTCGATTGGGGAAGGCTTAATGGTCAGCAGGCAAGATAGAAAAAGTACCCAGAAAAAAAATTGGCATTGCAAGTAATGAATTAGAATAATTTCTGCACATCTTATGTTAATTTTAAGCAATGAGTTAATTGATCTTGTGTTGGTTCCACTTTTTCATTATTCCAAGTGCAAGTTTGAAAACAGAATCAGTTTGGTTATGACCTTATAATCAAAGCACAAGTCCCCTCTACATAGTCTCTAAATACAACCTTTGCAAAAGCTAAGGCTGTGGCATGGATGTTCAATTCATTCCCTAGTGCCAATGTTACATCTTCAAAGATGCCATTATATTAAGTAGGGTAGATCTTATATTAATAAAACCATATTATTCTGAGACTCTTAGGACGCAGTCTTAAGTGTACTTCAGGAAAGCCTCAGTTATTCCTCAGTCCATTTGCATACAGAACATGCAATTGAGGAGGATTGGTCTTTAAACTTGTTAGGCTCAGAAGTGAAATCTCTTTTTTTTAATTTCTCCACGTCTTTTGGGTTTCTAATACCATAACTGGAATGGACCCCATTCTTAACTCGAAGTATGATTAAAGTTCATGAAATTAGTATTGTTTCAGTCTTTGATGATAGCCAGAAGTGCTCTTCACAGCGACCATAATGTGTCCAGTAATGGCTCCTGCAATTCGTATGTAGTTACATGTGTCAGTAACATATCTAAGTAGGACTGTAAATGCTTTTTTATAAGACCCATTGCTCCTACTACTATTGGAACAGTCTGAGTATCCTTCTTCCACATTGCCCTCATTTCTGCCTGCAAACCCTGGTATTTTGTGACTTTGTATCTCTCTCTGTACGTAAGACAACATAGTCACTGGGTGTAGCAATTTCTATTACCAATGCTGCTTTTGTCTTCTTTTCTAGAACAACTATTTCTGGTTTTCTCTTCCAGCTATTTTTTGAACTGTTGGTAACAGGTGATCCCATGTGATATACACCATCATTTTCTATAATGCTTTGTGACTCATGTTTCCGGTGTTTTTCAGCTGCTTCGGTATTAAAATGTTTGCACAATCCCCAATGCAACAATCTTGCCACATTAGTTTGCCTTTCAGTATACAGTCCTTCTGCCATTAGTATATCACAACCAGCAACAAGATGTCTGACTGTTTCCAATTCTGTTTTACAAAACCTACATTTGTCTGATTCTCCCATATGTTCAAGGGACTTTTTCATCTGATGCATACGTAGTCCACTATCTTGGTTCATCTTTTGGTTTAAATTCACCGCTCCTTAACCATTTTTGCGTTTGATCCTGATCAACATACGGTGCGTCCAAGAGTTTTCTATACTTACAACTACGTTTATGCATTTTCCACATTGCTTGCCTTCACCTTATATTCTTTCTTTTGTTTTTTGGCACATTCAGTTGCTGCCTGATTTTTTTTTTATCTACTTCTGGTTTGATTTCCATTTCTGCTAAACTAAGCAGGGAAGTCATCTTAGACTTATTCCCCTCATGTTTCAAAACTTTCACGACATTTGGGTCTTGTGAGGTTAGCAGATGTGTATGCAATCCCATGATTGCAGATATGTACATGTAATCAATTTCAAGGAGGCCCATCCTTCCTTCAGAACAGGGAATCTATAATCTTAGTATGCACTGATTTTTATAAATCTTTTCATGAGTATGAAACACCCTTCTTGTTTTCCTGTCTAATCTATCCAACATATGTTGGGGACAGTCAATCACTCCAAAACTGTAAGTTAGGACAAGAAGAGAGAATTGGTTTATAAGTTGAATTTTGTTTCTAGATGTCAATGCTGTTTTCAGCATTAAGTCTTCTAACATATTCCTTACCAAGTTTTATTCACATTTGTAAATGTTTTATTGTCGATCCTTCATCAATTCCCAAATATTTACAGTCCCTCTTGCTCAAATTCATTTATATTACATTCCTGTCCCAAACTGATGTTTTCTTGGTGCTGCAGTTTTCCTGCTTTAAAGGTTGCTTTTCCACATTTATCAAGACCAAATTACATTCTTATGTTGTTGTTTGTCTTTCAGCTTTTCCCAGTAAGGGGTCGCCACAGCAGAACTCCGGTCCGCTAATGATTGGCAGTAGACTTTTACAAAATGCCGAGGTGCCAGCTCGACGCTCAACCTTCAACGAAGGCGCACCCATTTATGCACGCATGTCTTTCGAACGCTACCCAACCGCGGGGAGGATATGCAGACTCCACACAGAAGGCACTCCCAAGCCCAACCGAAAATCAAACGGGAGAACCTCTTGCTGTGAGGTAACAACGCTACCGCCATACCACCGCGGCATAAATGACATTCTTATAACATCTGAAAAAGTTTTAACCACTTGCAGTTCTGCTTTCAGTTCCTCATCTGATGAACTATACAGTTTTATATCATCTACAAAAAGAAGATGAGACATCTTTACATTTTGTTGTTTTCTGGGAGCCAGATTATACCCATGACCTAATTTGTTAAGCAGACAGCTTAATGGGTTAAGGACAAGACAAAAGAGCAACAGGGACAGAGAGTCACCCTGGAATATTCCCCTTTGAATTTTTATCCCTGGAATAATAATTTGTCTTTTATCATGGTTTAACTGCAAAGTGGTTTGCCACTGTTTCATGGTTTCTGTAATGTAATCAATCAGTGTTGGGTGTATCTTATACATTTTTAAGCACTCTTTTATCCACGAATGTGGGATACTGTCAAATGCTTTTTTATAGTCTATCCATGCCATACTTAGATTCTTCCCTTTTTTCACAGTTCTCCATTATGACTTTATTTAACAACAAATGATTCTTTGTTCCATATGACTTTCTTTTATTACCTTTTATTCTTTTGCCATGACTGAGTTTTCTTCTAAATGACTATAATCTCGGTCAACATCAATTCCAGTGTACAGTTTATATGTCATCGGAAGGCAAGTTATTGGTCTATAATTTTTGGAGTAGCTTGCAGGTTCACTCTTAAGTAGGAGCATTGTTTTTCTTGTTGTTAGCCAGGCTGGTGTCTGTTCATGGTGCACATATAAATTGTTCTTTCTCATGGCTAAATCTTCATGCAAAGATGTTAATACTTTTAACCAGAAATTAGGTACTGTACATTGCCCTGGGGTTTTCCAGTTAGAGGCTTTTCTTAACTTTGTTTCAATCTCTCTAACCATTACTTCATCACATTTCATATCCTGTACATTTGAACTTCTTATTCTTTCTTTTACTTCTTCTATCCATTTATATCTTTGCTACATTCTACAGGATCTTCATAGCTATGTCTCCATAATCTATTTCTTCTTTTTTGGGTGGTCTTTCAATTCCTTTTGCCTTGTTTCCACTTCTCTATAAAACTTTTTGGGTGATCAATAAGTTGCTTATGCTCTACTTTTCCTTTATATATATCTACATATTGTTGAAGTTTTTCTGCTTGTGCTGATATGGTGCAGCGGTAGCATTGTTGCCTCACAGCAAGAGGTTCTCCCATTCAATTCCCGGCTGGAGTGCGGGGAGTGCCTTCTGTGTGGAGTCTGCATGTCCTCCCTGTGGTTGCATGGGCATTCGAAAGACATGCGTAAATGGGAGTGCCTTCGTTGAAGGTTGAACGTCAAGTTGGCACCTCGGCGTTCGTGAAAATCTACTGCCGATCATTAGTGGACCGGAGGTCCGCTGTGGCGACCCCTAACTGGGAAAAGCTGAAAGACAACAACATTTGTGAAAGTGCACAATAAATCCTGATCTGTTTAAAAACTGCATGTTGCTTTTATCACGTCTATCTTTCTGGGTATTTTTGTTGATCTAGTCATCTTCTAACAGTGACACTTCTTGTCTTAATTGCTTTATAGTTTTCACTATTTGATACTTCCATGATGGCATTTGATTTCTGATCTTACTTTAACTGTTATTAATTTAACTCCACAGTAATATATCCTATATACTTCTGTTATATCACATGAATCTCTATGGACAGTCTTAATTACTGTGTTAGTTTGTTTTATCAAACTTCTAACTTCTTGGATTTTGTATTTTAGTGACCTTTTGTAGTCTATTTCTTTCATTGATCTTAATGTATCTTTCCATTTCTATTAAATCAAACAACTTTTCTCTTAGATCATTTTCTTCTAAACTGAGGGCACATTCTTTGTTCTCCATTTCCTGCGGGCATTCTATAGAAAATTCCAGAGTATCCTCCTGTGCCACGTTCTCTTCACTTTCATACTGCGTCATTCGTTGCTCTTTCATATGGGAACCCACAGGCCTATCACTCCACAACATTGACTGCATCAGATTTGCCACAGTTTCCTGTTCCTTCCCTTGCTGTCCAACTCCAGCTGAGCATTTTTAGTGGTTTCCTATGGAAGGCTGCAAAATATCTTCATATAGCAACTGGTCACATTATTCTCATTCTTCTGGTTTATAGGTTCATAGATTGGTAATAGGCTATCGGCCCTAGGGCCTATACAAGCCTAGCCATAACAATTCCCTGGCTATTTCTTCCCATACTATTTACTTCCCTGGACCCTTGTCTAGCAGGGTGACTGACGTGATCCCTGGGGTGAATTTCCTTTCTCCCATCCAATCATCAAGGTTCCTTTTGAAGAGGGCCAAAGAGGCACTCTGCTTGGCATGTATAGGCAGTCTATTCCAGAGTCTGGGGAGTCTCTGGATCAGGAACCTATCCCTCCAGCATGTTTTGTTCATTGTGATGACAAGGTTTAGATCCCTGGAGCATGTGTCTCTGAGGGATTGGGATTTCTTTAAGTGTAGCATGTCCAACAGCTCTGGGGTTTTTTTAGACGGTCAGCATAGAGCATCTGCTTAAGGCCTGTGATTCTTTTAGTGAGGTATTTCTGTGGCCTTTTCAGTTGTTGCAGATGTCTTGAGAGGTACATACCAAATGGGGCATTGTATTCTATAATGGGTCTAATGAGGGATGAGTACAGTGGGACAATGACCTCCTTTTTTCTGGATGAAAAGCCCTTAGTGATGAGGTGTGCCACATAGAAGGATTTCCTGACTGTTGTGGTGATGTGGTTATTGAAGGTGAGACCACTGTCCACCTGTGTCCCTAAGTCTCTTATCACACTTTCAGTGTTTAGTGTACTGCCACCTATGTGGTAATTCATGGTTACATGTTTTTTTTCCCAAAGGGGATAACTATACATTTCTTGGCATTGATCTTGAGCTCATGGCCCTGGCACCAAGCATCTGTTTCTGTAATGTCCTTTTGTAGAATATCCACATCATTTGGGGATTCAATAATGGCTCCCAGTTTGCAGTCATCTGCAAACTTTGCTAGCCAGAGTCCCTTAGTGTTGGCCTTTACTTCAGAGAAGTAGATGCCAAACAAGAGTGGTCCCAGACTGAGATACTCCAATTGTCACTTGTCTGGAGTTGGATCTGGAGTCAGCTACTTTTACAGTGTGGGTTCTGTCAGTAAGCCAATTGGCATCCCATTGAGTGATGTAGGGATTAATGCCCAGCTTAGTAAGTTTATCTAAGATGCCAGAGTGGGGGATGGTGTTGAAGGCCTTGGTGAGGTCCAGATAGACTGTGTGGACCACCTTACCCTTGACCATGGCTCTGGAGACTGATTCGAAGAAGCCAATCAGGTTCATGAGACAAGATCGGCCCTTCATAAACCCAAACTGCATGGGGTCCAGTGTTTGAATGTTGCCAATGTCTTTGTTTATAAGTTCCATGATAATACATTCCATGGCCTTGCAGATCAGGCTTGTCAGACTGATGGGGCAGTTGTTCCAAGGTGGATCCTCCCTTCTGGAGTGGGATAACTGTAGCTGTGCACCACTCAGCGGGCACGGAGCCTGAGATGAGGCTATGATTAAACATGACACTTAGGTGAGGTGCCAGTTCATTTTGTAGTTCATGTAGTACACAACCTGGGATGTCGTCTGGTCCCATAGATGCTGTATTTTTAGCTTTGGAGAGTGCGTTTTTTACCTGTTTCCTGTTTCTTCTTAATTTGGGTGTCTATTGCTCTATCCTGCTGTGATGTTATCAGAGTTGAACTTTCTACACTAAACCCTTCACTTCGCAGGTAATCCATAACCTCAGTTTTTATTTCTTTAACTTCTCCATTACTGATCCTCTTTTCTACTTTTCCTCTTTGTTTTCTTATTTTTTGTATTGTAAAAATTTCCATGTCTGGATGCCTTTCCTGTATTTCTCTTCAAATATCTTAGGTGCTTCTCTTTTTGTATTGATTAGTTTTGCTTTCTCAGTTACATAAATATTGCACCATATTAAATCTCTTTTTCTTTCCCATGTTCATATTTCCTCTTTAGATGTCTCCTGTCCCTCCTTACTTTGGGGATTCATTGTTCCATCACTCTGTGATATAACCTGTGTTAGACTTTCTACACTAAATCCTTCACTTTGCAAATATTCCATAACTTCAACTTCTATTTTTTTAGCTTCTACTTTACTAATCTTTTGTTCTATGTTCCCTCTTTGTGATCTTATTTTTTTATTGAGAAATTAATTTTCCATTTCTGGATGCCGTTGCCTGTAATTCTCTTCAAAAATCTTTAGGGCTGCCTTTTTTTTTTTGTTGATTAGTTTGGCTTTATCCTTTGCATAAATATTGCACCAAATCTCATCTCTCTTTCCTGTGTCCATATTTCCTTTTTATACCTTTCAAAAGTCTTTTGATATTGTTCTTTATATTTTTGTGCTTCTTTTTCCAAATAGCCCAAGTTGTTTGGTCTATATAGTGTTTTTCATGGATCTGTTGTATTAATGAACACAAATTTGCATTTGAGGCTTCTGACAGTTTTTCTTGTGGAAGTATTTTTCTTTACTGTAATTTCTCTAGTAATCATTTCATATATATTCTGTTTGGAAATTCTGAGCTTCTTGCAAAATAGCAACAATACATAATTTCTTTATTATCCACAATAGTCCATTCTATCATCTGTATGGGTCTTTTTTTGCCTCTCAGTTTTTGTGACTTTTGTGGACTGCTACTTCCTTCTGCAACAGGGGGGCCATCTGCTCCACAGGCCTGGCCTAGCACCGTTATAGTAATGTTTCTGTGTCAAATGCCATTTTTCCAATCTTGACACGAGTGTGCCTACCAGGATTGGGCCCTTTTTTATCCTGGGATTTGTGCACCCAGCTATCTTTTGTTTTTACTTTTAACTTACTTTTGTCCATGATATATGCTATATAAAATACAGTCTTTATATCAGTGTCATCTTGGTGAGATTTTGTGAAACAACAGGGTCTACCTCAGGTAGGTACTCACCAAGACTTGAGGATGAATTCACTTCCAGCAATACTACTCTCCTTAGCTTGCTGATTTTTCATTTCCCCTTCTATCTAACCTCTCTTTTTAATTTCTCCAAGTCTTTTGGGTTTCTAATACCATTACAGAATGGATCCCATTCCTAAGTCAAAGTATGATTAAAGTTCATGAAATGATTGTTGTTTCAATCTTTGATGTTAGCCAGAAGTGCTCCCGCAGCACCTGCAATGTGCCCAGTAATGACTCCTATTGCAATTCATACGGAATTACATGTATCAGTAAGATATCCAAGTACGACTAAATTCTTTTTACAAGACCCGTTGCTCCTACTACTATTGGAACTGCCTGGTTAGCCTTCTTCCACATTGCCCTTGTTTCTGCCTGCAAATCCTGGTATTTTATGACTTTGTGTCTCTCTGAACTTAAGACACTATTGTCACTGGGTGTAGCAATTTCAGTGATCAATGTTACTTTTGCCTTCTATTCATGGACTACTATTTCTGTTTTGTTCATGTCTGTTTTTTTAACTGTCGGTAATGATCCCATGCGATATAAACGTCATCATTTTCTGTAATGTTTTGTAGTTCATGCTTCCAGCATTTTTCAGCTGCTTCGATATTATAATGCTTGCACAATCCCCAATGTAAAAAACCTTGCTATATTATTATGCCTTTCAGTCTACAGCCCTCCTGCTATTAGTAAATCACAACCAGCAACAAGATGTGTGACTCTTACCAATTCTGTTTTACAAAACCTACATCTGTCTGTTTCTCCCACAGACATAAATATAGTTGCAAGTATAGAAAACTTTTGTTCATGTTCGGTAGACTTTGTAAAGCAACATGTATGTAATCCACTATCTTGGGCCACCAGTATTAACCTTTCATCTTTTGGATTAAATTCACCTCTCCTTAACCATTCCTGTGTTCTATCATGACCAACATGAGGTTGTTCCAAGAGTTTGCTATACTTGTAACTATATTTAAGCATCTTCCACATTTCCTACCTTCTCATCTGATCCTTCACCTTATATTTTTCTTGTGTATTTTGGCACATTCAGTTGATGCCTGATTTTTATCTACTTCTGGTTTGATATCAATTCACTCTTGACACTATGTTTCTGCTAAACTAAGCAGAGAAGTCATCTTAGAGTTATTCTCCTCATGTTTCAAAAAATTCACTGTTTGGATCTTGTGAGGTCAGCAAATATGTATGTAGTCCCACAATTACAGATCTATACATGTAATCAATTTTAAGGAGGCCCAAACCTCCTTTGGAACGGGGAATATATAATCTTGGTATTCAATTATTTTATAAATAATTTGATGAGCAAGAAGCATCCTTCTTGTTTTCCTATCCAAACTATCCAATACCTTTTTGAGGCCAGTCAATCACTCCAAAACTGTAAGTTAGGACAGAAAGAGCCAATTGGCTTATAACTTGGACTTTATTCCCAGATGTCAACTCTGTTTTCAATATTAAGTCTTCTAAAATATTCCTTACTAAGTTTTATTCATATTTATTTATGTTTTATTGTTGATGTTTCATCAGTTCCCAGATATTTATACACTGCATCTTGCTCAAGTTCTTTTATCACATTCTTCTACCAAACTGATGGTTTCTTGGTGCTGTAGCTTTCCTGCTTTAAAGGTTGCTTTTGCACATTTATCAAGACATCATCTGAAAAAGGTTTAACCACTTGCAGTTGTGCTTTCAGTTCCTCATATGATGAACTATACAGTTTTCAATCATCTACAAAAAGAAGATGGGAAATCTTTACACTTTGTTGTTTTCTGGGAGCCAGATTGTAGCCATGGTCTTATCTGTTAAGTAGACCGCTTAATAAGTTAAGGGCAAGACAACAAAGCAGTGCTGACAGAGTCACCCTGGAATATCCCTGTTTGAATTTTTATCCCTTGAATAATAATTTGTCTTTTATTATGGCTTAACTGCAAAGTGAATTGCCACTGTTTCATAGTGGCCATAATCAGTAATGCAATCAGTGTCTGCTGTATCTTATACATTTTTAAGCACTCTTTTATCCATGAATGTGGGATAATGTTAAATTTTTTTGTAGTCTTTCCTTTTTACAGTTCTCCATTATGACTTTAACAACAAATGATCCTTTGTTCCATATGACTTTCTTTTATTGCTATGATTGAGTTTTCTTCTAAATGACTATAAACTCTGTCAGCATGAATTCATGTGTATAGTTTATATGTTTTCAGAAGGCAAGTTATTGGTCTATAATTTTTGGGGTAGCTTGCAGGTTCAGTCAAGCAGGAGCATTATTTTTCCTGTTGTTAACCAGGCTGGCGTCTGTTCAGGGTGCCCATATAAATAGTTCTTACTCATGGCTAAATCTTCATGCTTGTTTGTGTCTTTCGGCTTTTCCCGGTTAGGGGTTGCCACAGCGGAACTCCGGTCCACTAATGATTGGCAGTTGACAAACATGTTAATACTTTTAGCCAGAAGTTAGGTACTGCATCTGGGCCTGAAGTTTTCCATTTAGGAGTTTTTCTTAACTTTGTTTCAATCTTTCTGGCTCTTACTTCATCCCATTTCATATCCCGTACATTTGAGCTTCTTATTCTTTTACTTCTGTTATCCATTAAGCATCTTTATGTTATGTTCCACAGGATCTTCATAGATATTTCTCCAAAATGTATCTATTTCTTCCTTTTTCTTGTGATGTTTCAATTCCTTTTGCCTTGTTTCTCAATTCTCTATAAAACTGTTTTGAGACATCAATAAATTGCTTATTTTGCACTTTTCCTTTATATTTATCTAAATATCTTCTAAGATTTTCCGCCTGTGCTATTTTTAATTTATTTGCGACGGTGCACAATAGATCCTCATCTGTTATAATATTGCATATTGCTTTTATCACATCTATCTTTTGAGTATTTTTGTTACTGTTCCCTCTTTTATACTCTTTTAACAGTGATACTTCTTGTCTTAATTACTTTATATTTTTCTCTATTCGATACTTCCATGATGTCTTTCAATTTCCTATATGTTAGGTCTAGAAATTCTGGGCTTCTTGCATAATGGTAACAATACATAATTTCTTTCTTATCCTCAGTAGTCCACTCTAGCGTCTATATGGCTCTTTTTGTGATTTTTGTGGACTGCTACTTGTTTCTACAACAGAGGGGCCATCCTCCCCCTGGGCCTGGCCTAGCCCCATTGTAGGAATATTTCCATGTCTTGAATATTCTACACTGCCATTTTTCCAGTCCTGGCACCAGTGCTCTACCAGGATTGGATGTTTTTCTTTTTTTTTTTTTTTTTTTAATCCTGGGTCTTGTGCACTTTGCTATCTTCTTTTTTTATTTTTTAACCTACTTCTGTCCATGATATATGCTATATAAAATACAGTCTATTTATCAATGTCATCTTGGTGAGATTTTGTGAAAAACGGGGTCTACCTTGTGAAGGTACTCACCAAGACTTGAGGATGAATTCAGTTCCAGCAGTACTACTCTCCTTTGCTTGCTGATTTATCATCTCTCCATTTGGACCCCTTCAATCTAATCTCTTCTATGCAGCTGGACTACTGTAGCCCGATGCCAAATTGCTGGGTCATGTCTGACTGCAATATATTTATTAGCAAGACAGTGTAAGGGTAGAAGCAGAGTATTCCTTATAGTATATTGGGAACTGCCTAGAATGCGGTCAGGTCCTATGCCATTATATACAAGTCAGGTTGCAATTTAGTGGGAATATGTTGAATTATCTGCTAAAGAAGAAATTCATTTTCTTCTTGGATTTGCTAAAGTTTTCATTCAATGACTAGAATGCAGACTGTTGAAAGCAAAATAAATTATATTGAGCATTTGTCTCCAGACCTCTGCTGAAAATGGGACCTGTGCCTAGTTAGACTTTCCCAGAAAACAAAGGCAATATATAAATAAATAAAGTCTATAGACAATTACCCTGAATGGTGATGTCACCCCTGGTTAAATTCCCAGGAAAGCTTTCAAAACATTTGCAATGATATTAAATACTATAAGCCCTACTTGCAGTGACTGAAGAGTTAAACTCTACAGTATTATCAGGCCTTTCAAGATGTTCAGCTCAGTGTTTTTTTCACCCCCCCCCCCCAAATGCAAAAATCCTAAATATTGGTCCTGAGAAGTTTTGACAAATTCCTGTTTACTGCATCTTCTTCCAGCACTATTACTTGAAGTAAGGAATAATAATGTTCTTGATAAGTATAAAGGAAGGCAGCAGTGCAGGAAAGGACAAAAGGATGTCCAGTTAGGTCACTGACGGCTGTGTAGTCTGCTGCTGCTTCACATATTAACAGAGATGCACATTTTATCCCACTTAATCAGTCAAAGCACCAGACACAGATTCATAGGTTTACACTAGGTTAATGACCACTAGGACAGTTATTAGCCTAGCCATGCCACCCAAAAATGAACCACAAATATGATTTATATTTGATTTATAGGGAGAGATTTACTGACTACCTCTCTCTCTCTCTCAGACATAGGAACCAGACCAGAGGTGAATTTCCAATTACCCATCCATTGGTCTGAGCTACACTTAGATAGCGAAAAGGAGGAACTCTGCTTTACATGTATGGGTAACCTGTTCCAGAGACTGACAATTCTCTGAGAAACATATCTGTCTATCCAACATGTCCTATTTATGTTGCAAGCAAAATTTAGGTATTTTAATCTAATAGTTTGATGCGGTTTGTTTTGTGGATGTGCAAATGGCTCATCAAAACTGGGTCCAGGGATGCCTTATATAACAGGAAGAGATCACCTCTTAAAAGTCTATATGATACCAAGCAAAGGGACAGGGCTTTGAGGTAATTAGTGTAGAGCATTGTGTTTTCTTCTTAATTCTTTTTGTAAGGAACCTTTGCGGACATTCTAGTTGCTTCATGTGTCTGGTCAGGTACATACTGAAGGGGGCATGAGGGATGAGTACAGTGGTATGATGACCTAGATGCCATGTGCTTGCTTATAATTTGAAAAACATAGCAAGATTTTTCTTAATACCTTGGACACGTTGGTTGAAGGTTATGTTACTATGTACATGAGTTCCCAGATCCCTGACTACTGAATCAGCTTTTAAGAGTGTCTTATTGATGATGTAGTTTCCCAGGGTGGCCGACTTCTGAAAAGGTAATGTAATGCATTTCTTGGCATTGAGTTTAAAGCCATAGCTTTGTCACCCAGTGTTTGTCTGTATTATACCTTCCTGAAGGCTGTTCTTATCTTTGGAAAATTCAATGACTACTCCTAGTTTGCAATCATCTGTGAACCTGATTAGCTGTAGAACACTTTATGGTTATCTTTCACCTGGAAAGGCTATCTTAATCTCAGGTTGGCTTAGTTGGCTTTACTTGACCTAATTAGCTCTCTTAGTTGCCTATTTACTTTGATGAGAGTTTTTATCTTTATAGGAATTACCCTTCCTGACTTTTTCCATATTTTTAACTTTTGCTATATAGCCTGTTTAATTTGGGATGCCACCAGGGCTGTCCGTTTCTGAGACTAGTTCTGGGCTTACTCTCATAATGTAAAGAGTGATCACCCATATTTACATTTTGAGAGTGATCACCCATATAATCTTAAAAATAATATTATTAAGGGCAGTGGCGGCTGGTGACTTCAAATCACTGGGGGGCTGCAGGAGACAGCTGAATGGGTGGGGTCAAGGGGAGGGGGTGTGGTCATCCAGAAAGGGGAGGGGCTATGCACAAAACCACAAAAACTAACTTTAATTAAATACGCTGCCCTGGGTGGCAAACCATCATTATGAAAGTCCAATCAAGACAAAAATAAGTGTAGAAGAATAAAAATATTTCATTGCATTGGCTGCATGACAGCTTACTTAATATCTAGATGGAAACATAAGGTTGTGTGGCATGAAAAAATAAATTACTTTTTAAATACATTACTGGAATGCCAGTCAAAATCAAGTATAAGAAAAACCAGAAGCACTCAACTCAAACCACTTCTCCTTGCACTGCAGTTCTAATTATAATATATTCAGCTTTATTAAAGTACCAAGTAACATGCTGAAAGTAGAAATCTGTGTGATGCCCCCACTTGTAAAAATGTTTCTTATCCAAAAAAGACCTGCTGCCTGACAACTTGTTTCATGGGGAAAACATGATAAAAGTAAAAATGAAAAGCAAACAAGAAACAAGCTCAAGATACATTGCTTAAAGGATTACTGTACAGGTTATGGACCACACATGATTGGCATTCTGTTTAGTTTACGGGTAAAGTCTGTAGAGATGACTGGAAGTCTCCAACAAGTGTAATGAGCTTTTTAAAATAATGGAATCCTGTCCTTTAATACCCAAGGCTTATACATTATCTAGTCAAGTATTCTCTGCATGGCAACAACAGAAAGGCTTTCAATGTTGGCAATTCTTTAACAGTGTGCTTATTAAAGCTTACTTGCATCTTACGATCTCAGACAAGCTTACCTTACGGTCATTAAAGCATTGCTACTTAAACACAGAGCAACAGGCACTTTGAGTAATAAGCATAAATCTGAGTAATAAGCATAAATCAACAGTACAAAAATATGACAGAAACCAGACCATTCCGCAAAATCAAGGACAGATGAAAAGCCACTGTAGTACTTATGCAGTGTGTCCTCCCCATCCAAGGTAGATACAACTACTCCTTGCCTTGCTTGGACACATCCAGAGTCACTACATGGGGGAGTGGGGTGCAACAAGCATGTCACAATTTGAAATCTCTCTGGCTGACTGCGATGGCCCTAACACATTTGTCATACCTCTCAACCTCAAGAGCAAGAAATCTGGACAAAGCCATACACAGAAGTGGGACAAAGGCCCAAAAATAAGGACAATTTTAAATATTGCTCTAATAAACTTAGAAAGATAATAGAATAGGTCTTGCATTAGTATGAATTTTCTGAAGGGTATAAAATCTGAAACTCAAATGTCTGTCATTTTCTAACTTCAGTCTTTAGTGATTTGTCACTAACTTGCCAAAAAACACAACTTTATGAAAAATGGACCAAAATGTGATGCAAAAATATAAAATAGACACACAATACAGCTGCTACCTGTCAAAGAAGGGACACTTTAATATTAGTACTGCTACCTTGAGCAGCTGACAAAATAAAAGAATCTACATGCATTTCAAGTAATCTATAACTTTGATTATTACAGTTATTTCTTAATTGTAAACCCTCCATGTTTTCTTCCAAAATTGCTATTTTGTGGAGGGATTATTAGGGGAAGAGCAACATTTTGAGCCAAAATTGGGGACAGTTGAGAGGTTGGCTATGCCTAATTCTATAAAGCAATTTATTTGCATGTACCTCTCAACCTGTTAATGCAGTAAATCTGAACAAGGCCAAATATATTGGGGGCACATATAAACAGTACTAAAAATTGCTCTTGTATAAATTGAGACAGTTGATAGAACAGCTCTTACTTTAACATGCATTTTTCTGAAGGTTATGAAGTCTGAAACTTATTATTTAGTGACTTAATTCCTAAATGATTTGCCAGAAAACTACAAATTTTATGAAGAACAAACCAAAACTAAGAAGCAAAAATCGACAGTTGGGAGGTATAGTTCAGCTGGGCCTGTCTGAGTTTGCTGCCCTTCCCCCCTGACAAAATAATGGTTGAATGGAGCCTCTGCAGCCATTCCAATGAACCATTACTTGGCTATTTCACTCCATTTACCATAAACACTAATGTGCATACTGCTTTACTTCTATGATGAGTTGGACTTCATTTGAAAGTTTTATTTTGTATTTTACAGCACAAACACTAAGTCATCTGTTAAACAAAGCAATGCAGTCTCACAACGAAAACTTAGCATTAAAACTTCTCTGCCCTTGAAACTCACATTCATTGAAACAGCATTGAAACCCACATTCAAAGAAAATACATTTTGCCAGTGGCAGATAAAGATTCATTTTGGGCTGTTTTCAAATCATAGGCCCCTTGCATATGAAACATACATGTGCTCTTTGATACACCTTCCTCATTGTACTAAAATTATATTCGTTGTACAATACAGTACACTTGCTAGAGGGTGTTTTAAATTTGTTTTGAACATTTTTCCAGTAAGCAATGAAACAAACCATATGCACCCATAATGGCAAAACTGCCCAGTTGAGCAAATTTATCATAAAAAAGTCTACTCAGACTTCCACAGTCCACCATTATTAGTAAATATACACAATTCTACAGTCCACCATTATCAGTAAATATGCACAATTCTACAGTCCACCTTTATCAGTAAATATGCACAATCTCTGAAGTAAGTCATCTAAATAATTCCACATTAAAGAAATCTGTAACTAATGAAGTGGTTGCTGCTAGCAATCACCTTTATATTTCATGGTTTCATCGAAAAATAAAGTGTCTGTTGCCCCTCAGGAATAAATTGCCTATATTACATTGAAAAAATGATAAGCTAGTAATAATATTGCAAGAGGAAATGGATGGCAAACTGATAACAGACTCATAGTTAGTATCTTCACCAAGGAGAACATTCTCAGTATGGCAGCATCCACCCCTTGTGGGAGTAGAAACCACAGCCTTCTGCATCAAAAGCAAGTACACAACCTGTTGTGCTATAGTATTAACTAGGCAAAGCAGTAGCACTAAACTTCTATTCCCTGCAGCTCTCAGCTCCTTGTAAAATCTACTCAATACTCAACTGCATCTCAACTGCAGCTCAAGAAAACTGGAAAAAGCCAAAATGTATTGGGGGTCAAAAGCCCAAAACCAGGGACACATTAAACATTGCTTGTATAATCTTGGAAAGTTGCTAGAATAAAATGTTGTGTTGCCACCATACATTTTACTGCCAAGGTCCCTGAGCAAAAAACAGTCAGAGTAACATACCACTACGCCACATCAGCTGCTTTGTAAAAGAGAGGAAGACTGAAACTTAAATGGCTATCATTTAGTGAATTCAGTTCTCACCATAGCTGTCAACCTCTTAGTACAAAACACCTGGACAAACCCAGTAATGAGGGAATACAGCCCTCAAACATATTCAGTGAATTCAGTTCTTGCCATAGCTGTCAACCTTAGCACAAAAACCTGGACGAAGCCAATAATGGGGGAATACAGTCCCAAAAATAGGGACAAATTTAAAATATTCATCTTATAAACTTAGAAAATTGCTAGAAAAAAAAGGTCGTGCTACTATGTATTCTGAAGAACATGAAGTTTGAAATTCAAATGCCGGTCAATTTTACTGCGGACAGAACAAAAACAATTTTCAGCAGAGACGCAGGGATTAATACTGCAGACACGTCTTTGTAAAATGGCAGGGCATCAGAGCAAATCCACACAAACACAGGGAGGAGATGCAGACTCCACACAGAAGCCACCCCAACCAAGAATTAAACCAGAAAACCTATAGCTGTGAGGCAACAATACTAACACTGCACCATCAAATATGCAAGGAATTAAACATTCAGAAACCTGAAGTCTGAAATTCAAATGCCTGTCAATTTTACTGCGGACAGAACAAAAACAATTTTCAGCAGAGACGCAGGGATTAATACTGCAGACACGTCTTTGTAAAATGGCAGGGCATCAGAGCAAATCCACACAAACACAGGGAGGAGATGCAGACTCCACACAGAAGCCACCCCAACCAAGAATTAAACCAGAAAACTTATAGCTGTGAGGCAACAATACTACCACTGCACCATCAAATATGCAAGGAATTAAACATTCAGAAACCTGACGTCTGAAATTCAAATGCCTGTCAATTTTATTTAATATTTGTTAATCAGGACAGTCTGACTTGGAACAAAAAAACAATTTTCAGCAGAGGCCCAGGAAGAAATAATGCAGACATGTCTTTGTAACATGGGAGGACACAAAAGCAAACCCACACAAACACAGGGAGAATATAACAGACCCCACAAAGAAGGAACCCCAGCCAAGAATCAAACCTGAGAACCTGCAGCTGTGAGGCAACAATGCTACTACTACTACACCATCAAATATCAAGCATTGCAACATTTACAAACCACAGATATTATGAGGAACAGATCGGATCAAATATGAGGCAAAAATCTGCAATTTTTTTACAAATGGTGGTGGGTAGGGAACTCAAGTCTTTAACACCTGCATACAGGGTTCAAGCCTGAGGTATTCCCTACCACACCGCCATGAGCACCTGGGGCATTTTCACACACACACAGACACACAGACACAGACACACACACACACACACACACACACACACACACACACACACACACACACACACACACACAAAAAGCACCAATTCCATATAAACTAGCACCATACACAAGCCTCCAGTATAAAAGCACCAATTCAATATAAACTAGCACCATACACAAGCCTCCAGTATAAAAGCACCAATTCAATATAAACTAGCACCATACACAAGCCTCCAGTATAAAAGCACCAATTCAATATAAACTAGCACCATACACAATTGTAAAACTAAAAAGCGCCATACACACTCAATATAAACATTGTAAAAGTAAGAAAGCACCATACACTTACCTGTCTGATCCCAAGCAAAGCTCCTTCCCGACGAGACTGCCCGCGCAAATACTCCAAAAGACCCGCGAGATCCAAAGCTCCTTCCCGATGAGACGAGGCTGTCCTGACTGCTGCTGTTGCAGTCCGGACCCAACACATAATCCCAGCGAGTCTGTGCACTTTAAAAGTGCACAGACGTCTCCTTGTGTCCCCCTATGGGGACTGCCGGACTGCCTGGAGCATGCGCATAGACCGACAGTAGTCGGGACTACTGCGCATGCGCAAAGTCCGCGAAATTTGAAAAATGTTTTTTTTTTCTGTTTTTTATTTTGAGGGGGCTGCAGTCCGGCAGTCCGATAGCACGGGCCGCCCCTGATTAAGGGGCAAATGGTTAGAATAGCAAGAATGACTTCAGACAGAATGGATTTTGTGAAAGAAATTGGGTTTGTACATAATATGTTTGGGTAAAGGGGATACCCCGACAAAATGACTGAACCCATAAAAAGATGTGTGGTGGAAGGATGGGGAATAACCTATTTACCACTATTGACTAGTGAGGAAATAATTGGAACTAAGAAAATTGTGGGCAATATGGAACAAATTACAAGTCAATTACCATATTTGACATTGACATATTATAATGGTATAGGATGGGTTAAAAAATGTATAAATGACACGAGGTATGTTCAGTAGTATGCCAACTAATGTGGATGTTTTCAAAAAAACCCTGATATATAGTTTTAAAAGGAATTTTAATTTAAAGAACATACTGGAGAAGAAAAAGGAGGACTATAGAGGGGAGACATGTCAAAAAATTGGGACTTTTAAGTGTGGTAGGTTTTCCCAGTGTCCCTTCATAGCTGGAACAAAGGACTTGGATATACCCAGTATTGGATATAAAATTAGGGGGTAAAGCCTATTTCAGTTGTTACACAAAAGGAGTGGTATACCTAGTATACTGTAAGGTTTGCTGGGCATATTATATTGGAAAAACAGAACGCAACCTGAGGTTACGTATATACGAGCACACATATGATATTAATAGAAAGAATTAGAACAATGCCCTATATAGACACCTACTGACTTGTAAGGAAGCAGATTTTAAATTTTGGGTACTGGAGGAAGTTACAAAATGAAAGAGGGGGTGACTGGGAGACGCAACTGGAATTTCGGGAAATGATTTGGCAATTAAGACTTGATGCATGTAACAATTTGGGCTTGAATGACCATATCTCTATCACCCCTGCCCTAAAGTTATTATCAGCTAACCCCAAAAGATCAGACCCATAAGAAAACAAGTAAAAACATTAACACCCCCAATATAAACTATAAACATAATATAATGTTAATGCTTATATACAATATTTTTAATATGCTTTTAACATTCATAATATTTTAATATCTTACTATATAATCTACTTATTATGCTCATTACATTTATCATACATAAAATATTTAAAATTTTACATTTACAGGTATGCTTTAGGAGTGCTTTTTCCCCATAGTTGATGTATGGTATACTATTTGTTTATAACTTACACAGAATGTATTCTGGCCTGCACTAAAGAGTCTTGTACTATATATATATATATATATATAGTACAAGACTCTTTAGTGCAGGCCAGAATACATTCTGTGCTACTTGGTTTATATATATATATATATATATATATATATATATATACATATAGTACAAGACTCTTTAGTGCAGGCCAGAATACATTCTGTGTAAGTTATAAACAAATAGTATACCATACATCAACTATGGGGAAAAAAAAAAAAATATATATATATATATATATATATATATATATATATATATATGTCACTATGTCTTTATAGTTGTGCAATTATTCAATATATTTATGACTACTTATTCATATGTTCGATATTAATGTTTTATATTTTAAAGGTGGTATTTATGATTACTCATTACTATTACTTTTGCTTATGCATTTAACTTCGGCATACATTTGATATGATATACATCATTTTATTAGTTTACTTTTTTATTTAACTTACTAATTGATTGACCAGTGATAGTTAATGATGATGGATGGTTTACTTTCAGCAGATGATTCTGATGAAGTCTCCTGAGTGGAGATGAAAGCACTCAATCTGCTGTTTATTTTATGGTGTTGTTTGGTCTAATAAATCGTGTTGTTGGGAGCTTGCCTGTGGAGTTATTTATACTCTTCATACAGAAGAGTTTAAAAGAGAGACGGCCTATATTGGTACCGGCAGAGTCTGTGTGCTTCTTGGTTTGTGTATCGTACAGTGGTCGCTGTGGATTACTAGTGTTTATCTTCTTGTTCATCCTGGTTGGAGGGACAGCAGTATATCTTATAATGGAGTTTGCTATGGTGAGAGTGCTAGGAAGTGTGTTTGCTTGCCTTAGGGGCTAAGTGTTCGGGGGTCCACTGAGACAAGTGTGTGTGCTATTAGGTGGTGTCTTTTCTGAGTGTTCTTGGGCTTGTTGAGGCATAGCATTAACAATGGGTAGTTTAAGTGATATTTGTAGTTTAGGAAGATTGCTTTTAACTGCCTGAGCATAAAATAGTCTAGGTGTGTGTTGTGTGCATGGTTTCAGCAACCTTGTATGCAGGGGTTTAGCCTCCAGTGTCATTGTGTAAGTATACCTCTTGCATACTATGTCTGATTCTTTAAGGATTAAGTGTCTGTCAGTAAATATTTGACAGTTGCTACGTTGTCTCAAGATGCCCATATCCACAGGACTTCCAAGATTGCTGCACATTGATTACCAGTGTAATTCTAGTTCTCCCAGTGTGAAAACAGAAACTCAGCACAGAAGGCCAGTAGATGTTTGTGTTTATGGGTAAATTTCAGTAACTGGCCAGGAAAAAAGAAATACAGAGGACCTGGAAAAATCAGCTACAATAAGCGAGGAAGAAACACTGACTCGGGAAAGTTCTGCAGCTGTACAGCAAAAAGCAATGCAGCGTCCAGACATGACTTCCGGTAACTTACAGCAAGATATAAGACAACTGCACACAGACCTTTTTAAAATAAATGAAACACTGATGGAGTATATCAGCACAAACAACAAAATAATGAAAAAAAATGGAAGAAGCTTTAAACAGATATTCAGATGTGATGATAAAGCTGCAAAAATCAGAAGCTGAAATTAAGAAAAAGCTGGCTGAATGAGACTCCTCAGGAAGATATGTTTACAAAAATAATAGAATTGGAGGACAGAGCACATAGAGAAAAACTGAGATTTTCAGCTATACCAGAGAAGCTGGAAGGAACAGACTGCATTAATTTTATGAAAGCACAAATAAGCAACTAGACTGGTTTTCCACAGCAGTTGTTGTTAGTTGAAAGGGCACATCATATGTATGCTCCAAACCTGGCAATGAGAAAGAAACCTAGACCTTTAGTAGTAAATATGCAATCCTACCAGCAGAAGGAGTTGATTCTGAGAAAACTGTGGCAGAAGGACAAAGTACAAAAAGTGGAAGACAGCAAAGTGTGTGTGGAGAATGATTACTCATTGTACACCAGGCAGAAAAGGAGTAAATTTATTCCACTATTCAGGGAATGTTGAAACGTAGGTGTGTGATTCAAACAGCTGTACCTGGCTGTCTTCAAAGGAGTCTTCCCTGGAGGGACAAAATAATTTTTTGATGAAGTACATGCCAAGGAGGAAATGCAAAAGTTTGTCCATTATAGAGTGAGCTGTGAAACAGAAGGAGATTCTGCTTCCTGTTCTTCTGGTAATAAAGACCGCAGACAGACTGTACCCATGAAACCTTTTCCAATGTTTCAAATAAAAATGTTGGAGAGAAGGAAGTGACCACTAGAGCTGACTAGAAAAACTGAGAGTAGATTGGAAATGAAGCAGAGACAGGATTCGCGAGATGAATATGAACAGTAATAAAACCATTAACCTAATGTGGTATTACAGTACAGTAATTATATTTGTGAAATATGACAGAACAAGAAAACCTGGAAATATTGGACTTTTTCAGAATTTGCTGGACTTGTGGGGGACTCTAAAGCATATGCCCTAGATGCCATAAATGTTCAGAAAAATGGTTTGGGAAAGGGAAGAGAGGAGAAAATAAAGAAAAAAAATGTTTTTTTCTTAATAGTACTATGTTTGTGGTGTATGGTTTTCTCAGTTATTTCTAAGTGTAATGGGGACTGTAAACATGAGCTGCTATTCTTTTTTCTTTTCCCCTTCTTCTCTCTTTATTATTGTTCAGTTTTAAGAAATGTAAGCACTGCAATGTAAAAAAAAAACCTGGTTAAAACAGCATGACAAAATTAAAATTAATGTGCTTTTTCTCATTCTTGCATAGGGGAATGACTGGATTAAGGACCTTAGAGTGATTTAGTAGCAAGTTTTAAGAGAAAGCAAGTAAATTAAAAATAATATTGAATATTATGAGGCCTTTTCCTGCAAATGAATGTATGCTAAGTAGTAATTCTGTATCTGGTCCTCATGTCTTCATGGAAATAATCTGATAAAGAGAAATTGACTGTCTGGTTCTCATGTCCGGATACAATCTGATAATGAGAAATTGATTGCCTGGTTCTCATGTCTCCATGAAGACAATTTGATAAAGGAAAATTGGTTACAGTTTGGTGGGGAGTTATTGGCTGGGGGAAATAAAAAAGGAGAGAGAAACTGACCGGGACATACTGTTCTCTGAAAGCATTCAGGGATTTTCCCAGCTGGGAGAGCTAAAATGATAAGAAAAAAACAGTTAGCACTTAGTAGAAGCACAGTCAGCACCATGCAACTTAGCATGGATAACCTTTCTTTTGGGTTAACTCAAGTCTGAGAGTGTGGCTGTCAGTTTGGGGCATTTGTTCCTATTAAGAAGCTAAAACTTCAATATTTGAAGATGTACATAGTTATGTGTGCTACTATTAAGTTAATAGTAGTTAGGGGGTATTGGGGGTTGCTTGTTTTTTTGTTGTTGCTTATTTGAGGGCTTTCAGTAGAACAAAATGTTTAGTAAGATGTTACATAGGCTTAAATGGATATGGCAAAAAACAACTGTATAAAAGTTCAACCTGCCAAACAGTATATGCATGTAATACTAAAGCTGGGACTAAACATTTAACAAAAAAGGTGTTATACATAAAAGGTGTGAATAATACCTTTTTAATACAATGATGCTTTTTGTAATGTCTTTAAACATCAATGGTCTCCCAGATAAATACAAAAAGGAACCATTGGTGAACTATATTAAAAATGTAGAGTGCAAATAGTTATGTTACAGGAGACACACTTAGAAATAATTAAACATGTAAATTTAATAAACAAATGTTTTCAGGATGGTTATTCAGAGGAATACCTGGGGCAAAGGAAAAGAGGACTACTTATATTAATTGCAAGAGGAGCTCCAATAGTGATAGAAGGGGATAAAAAAGATAATAATGGCAGATTTGTGGTGCTAAGGGGCTACTGGCAAGGGAGGAGAATTACACTGACATGTATTTATATTCCACCTAAATTGGTATAATGGAGCTTAAGAAAATTCTGAGAGAAATAATCAGTTTTCAGTAAGGAATATTACTTAAACATGGGAACTGGAATTTGATTTGCAGCAGTGAAGATGTGTCAGGGGAGCCAAGAAGGGAATGTATAACAAGGGAGGGAAGATTGATTTTGAAGAAATATATGAAAATATTTCACATGGAAGATGTGAATTCAGTAATAGGAGTTCAGAGTGAATTTACATATTATTTCTCCAAGATGTATATCTTGGTTAGACAGATTTACAATAATAACTAAAATAAATAGACAGGGTAATGAAATAAATATGAGATACTGGCACTTTCCCACCTATTTGTTGAAAAGAGAGGAAATTAAGGAATGGGTAGTGGAGATTATTTAGGAGCTACTCGAGACAATATAAATTTCTTCTGAAAATATAGCTAGGGTAGTAGGATTAAATTAAGATGGAGTTTAAAAATAGGGTGGAAATAAAAGAAAGGGAGCTATGGTTAAGAAGTAACAATAATTATTTAGAGGGACTGACAAATGCTAAACTATTAACCAAAAGGAAAAATGCACGAATACACAGTTGCGTTCCGGCACTATAAAGGCTGCCCCTTCTGTTCCACTTCCTTTTTACTGCACCTCGGTACTAAATGCCAGCATGAACCACGACCAGGCAGAAAATATTAAACACTTTAATTCAAAACAACAAAATAGACGTAACAGAAACAGAAACAGAACTTAGATTTAGCACTTTCATCTCCTAAGCGGAGACTTCATCAGAATCAGCTTGTAGTATGTCTCAACAGTCTTTTATACATACATAATTCCCAATAGTAGTTACATTAATTGAATAATTGATTAATACAATGTTAAAATTTAAAGGGCCATTCGTATAGGTGTTCATATTATTCCACATTAAATGCATATAAAGCTACTCTAAGGTGTATTGTTTCAAAAATAATAAATAAATAATTAATAAATAAATAATTGAATATATTGAGCAGATGACCACATACTTGCATACAATAATAAATAAGATATAAATATATATTGAATATATAATTATTAATATAATGATAAATAATAATAATATACTTAAAAATGTACTTTATAAATGTATATAATCTTAAAAACCTCTATGTGTAAAAATGTATATATAAATAAATAAATAAATAAGCTATTGATCAAGTAGATAAATTAATAATTATAAATGTCATAGTATTGAATATTGAATATTAAGTATTAAATATTAAATATTTCTCACTACTTGATTTTCCTAACCATGTAGTGAACGTGTTCCAAAACTTGTGGTAACCATTATTTTACTTTGGAGCATTTTCGAAAGACATTCTAGAGAACATTCCAAAAAACCTTTTCAGAAACTTTTCCAGAAAACATTGTGAAAAACATTGTAAAAAACATTATAAAAACATTTTGAAAATCATTATAAAAAACATTATAAAAACATTATAAAAACATTGTAGAAAACATTTTAGAAAACATTACAACAACATCGAAAGGACCATTGTGAAACATATTATTATATTTGTATATTTTTATTTTTATTTTTGTAATTTTGTAACAGTATTGTAACGTCCCCTACAGTTCTTGTAATATTTCTTAATACATCCCTCATACCATTTTCACTTTTGGGTCACTGGCTAAAATTTTTAATGCAGGGGTGATAGATATATGGTCATTCAGACCCCAATTACCACAGGCATCTAGCCTGAGTTGCCATATCATCTCCCTATATTCGACTTTGGTTTCCCAATCACCCCCTCGTTCCATATGTTCTACCATTTCCAATACCCAAAATTTGTAATTAGCATTTTTACACTCTGTCGCATGTCGATATAGGGCATTATTCTCATTGTGCCTATTTATGTCTCTTATGTGCTCATATATTCTATTTCTAAGGTGTCTTTCAGTTTTTCCAATATAATATCTTTGGCATGCTTTACACATGACTAAATATATGACGCCTTTAGAATAACAAGTACAATATTTCTTTGCCCTTAAAGTCAGGGATAAATTAGGTATTGTTAATTCCTTTGTTTCTGCAATATATGGGCATTGGGCACATCTGCCACATTTAAAAGTCCCATGCTTTTTACTAGTCCCTTCCTTCTCTAATTTCTTTCTCTCCAAAGTGTTTTTGATGTTCTTATTTCTTCTAAAACTGAGTTTAAGTTCACTTTTAAAAACATCAGTTTTAACTGCCATGTTTTTGAACATGTTCCATACTTCATAAATACTCTTCTTCAACCATCCAATATCCTTATAATAGGTAATAGTGAGATATGGCGTAAAATTATTATTAATAACATCACATAAATTACTATTATCAATGTTAATACTGTTATTATTTGACCCATTATCATCTGTAGTATTATTCATCTTATGTAACAGCGGTTTGTATCTAATTTGCCTCTCCTGTATTACATATTGTTTTATTGGTATTATAAGTTCCCTTGGGTATCCTCTTTCAATAAACATTGCCTCAACATGTTCCATTTCTTCCAAAAAATCGTCTTCCTCTGATATCATTCTCGCCATCCTAATCATTTGTCCCTTGACAACATTTTTCTTTAATTGATATGGATGGTCACTACAAAAATGGAGGTAAGCATTTGAAAAATGTTCATTCCTAAATACATTAGATTTGTAGCATTTTCTCACTCTATCTTTACTCAACTTAATATCTAGGAAGTGTATTTCATCCTTTTCTACCTGGTGTACAAATCTCAAAAAGGAGGTAGTCTGATTAATATACTCTAAAAATTCCATAATGTATTCCTTATTTCCATTCCATAGAACAAAGATGTCATCCAAAAACCTAAAGTACTTAACAATATATTGGTTGTACATAGATTTGAAGACATATTGTTTTTCCCAGTGGAACATAATTATATTGGCATATACCGGGGCACAGGCAGAGCCCATCGCAACTCCTTCTTTTTGGTGATTCTTTATTTAGAGGGACTGACAAATGCTAAACTATTGCAGAATAGGGGAAATCTCACAGAAGAAGAAGATAATTAACTGCAGAATGCTAAGCAGAAAATAAGAGATTACCTGGATAATATGCATGAGTTTAGAAGGATTGCTGTTAAGCTACTGTTCTTTGATAATAACACTAGAGCATAAAAACTTTTAGCACAATGACTCAACACAACAGAAAGTAGGAAGAGATGTTGTTAAGGTTAAGGAGCCTATAACAAGGATGGTAACAAGAGATCCTGTAGAGGTATTAGAAATATTTTGTAAATTGTATGAAAGTCTGTATAAAGCAGAGAAATATAGAAATCAAGAAAAGTTACAAATGGAAATGTTTATTGAAGAATTAAATTTGCCAAGGTTAGGGTATACAAGGCTCAATTCAATTACTAATGGTTAGGATAGGAGGAGATAAGATAAAAATTGTAATGTATAACCAATCTACAGGAAAATCCCCAGGAATAGATGGTATTCCTGTGAAAGACTGGAAGCTAGGAGGGACGGTTTTGTTTACCAGTATTTTAAGAGGAGGAGATGTACCAACAGCCTGGAAGAAAGCAGTGGTAGCTGTAATAAATAAAGATCAATCAGACCCAGCTTCATACAGGCCTATTTCAATACTAAACCATGACTGTAAAGTGCTCATGTCTATAATGTCTAAAAGCATGGAAAAAAGTAATACCAAAACTGATAGATATGGATCAATGTGGTCTTGTGGAGGGGAGGCAAACATTTGGCAACATTAACAGAACATCGATAATACAGAGGGAAGCAGAATGTAAGAACATACCATTGTTGGTGGGTGTTGATGCAGAGTAAGGTGGGACTTTATGAGCAAAGCAATGGAAGCATTTGCATTTTCTGAAAAAAATTATAAGGTTGATTAGGAGGACATATGAGGGATTGGAAGTGAAAATTAAAGTGGGTGGAGTCCTCTCTGATAATTTCTGCTTGAGCAGAGGAACCAGCTGGGGTGTCCTCTTTCCCCTTTGTTATTTTGAATCATATTTAGAACCATTGGCAAAGAAAATGAGAGACTCAGAAATACAAGTATATAATTGCTTTGGTAGGCAAGAAAAGCTTGCAGATAATATTATCTTATACCTGAAAAAAAACAGAAAGAGACATTACAGTATTGTGGAACATTGTGAGACAGTTTCACATATTTTGTCATACAAAATGAATGAAGGTAAAACAAGGGGAATAGCAGTAAATTATGTACCCACAAGAACTGGTTCACAGATATCCATATTTATGGGGATACGACAAAATGAAGTATTTAGGAGTATGGATTAAATGATTCTGGTGTGGCAGCTAAGGATATGTGGGAAGAGACTAAACAAAAGATAATACAAAAACTGAGAAAATGGAAGCTTTGTTATATGGATATGGATAGTAAGATACAAGCAGTTAAGATGTTTTAGTCCCTTTAGTCTTATACAGAGGTTAGGCATATTTTTATAAACCAGAGGAGAAGTTGTGGATAGCAATTAATAAAGAGCTGAAGGACTTTATCTCAGAGGGGAAGACAACCGTCAAGAGGGATAAGATGATTCTTCCAGTAGAACAGGGTGGCTTGGGATTACCCAAATTGAAGGGGGTATTTCAGAGCTAAGGCTCCTATACATAGTAGAAACAGAAAACTATAATTCAAACTGGAAAGGGATGATGATGAAATGGAGGAAGCTCAAGAAACAAGGAGTGACTGGGATTTTGGATGCAAGCCAATATTATATTGATAAAGTAGCAGAAAGTATCCAAAGAACTAAGCCAATATGAGAATGGAGAAAGGAGATTCTGTCAATAGTGATTACTGCAATTAGGGACATAGACAACAGGCAAGAGGGGCTTGAATTTATTAGAGAAAACTGGCAACGGAGCCAAAGTATTGGGAGCTAATAACTAGAGAGGGAAAGATGATAGAATGGGAAGATGTCAATAATTTATTTGGACTGCAGGTTAGAGATTGCCTTCTCTATCAAGGATTGATAGACTATAGGCAAAGAGAAAGAAATAGGGGGTCCTAAATGAAAGACCAGTACTGGTAGGGTTTTTAGTAGAATCTAGAACAGAAGCTGATATTAAAAAGGAAGAATTAGTACAGTATATAAAATATTGCATTATAAGTATAAGAATCAATCAGAGGAGATTAGAAAGGATTGGGAAGACAGATTGGATATGCAATTCATAAAGAAACCATGGGAGGATATATGTATGTCTCCCAAATCAGAAGATTTATGATTTTTGTTTGAAAACGTTTACATAGATATTTTTATACCCCCATATAGTCTCCAAAAAATGTTTCCTCAGGTAGACAGCAAATGTTCAAGGTGGGACAGGGAAGGGAAGAGGTAATTGGGGACCATATTTTCTGGGAGCGCGGTGACTTGGCGGACTTTTAAGGATTCCCTGTGGGATGCACTGTCAGAGATGCTGGGTGGGCAGAATGGTGTGGCGAGGGAGATGATTTCAACTGCCTAGACATGGTAAAGCCTTGCTGTGTCTTATTATGGTGGCTGCCAAAAAAGCAATTACTAGAAAATGGAAATCAGAATCTAAACCAACTATACTAGAAGTAATGAATACAGAAATGGGATAAAACAACTGGAACTGAGATCTTTAGAAAAGGGTAGGAGCAAACTACACAGGAAAAAATGGGAATTGTGTGAACAATACATACAGGGGAGGAATGAGCTTTAAAAGAAGGTAGGACTTAAATGAGCTATGTAATGTTTGACTGAAAATGATTGGTAGTGATGTATAATGTTTGCAACTGGGAGTGTTTCAGTATGGGTTGTGATGTAAAATGCTTGTAATTAGTATTGTGTTTGTGCAGTTTATTTTCATTTATATAAATGTATGATTGCCTATGTTATAAGTGATAGTTTAATAAAGATGTTTCTTGCTTAAAAATAGGCAGGAATTGAATAATTTATGTAATGTTGCTTAGGTTATATGATATATAGCAATATATGTGAAGTATAATGTTTATAGATGTGAACTTAATTCAATTTGATTACTTTTATATAAATGCAAATCTGCCTATGTCACAAGTGATAATTCAATAAAGATGTTTAAAAAAAGATGCCCACATCCACCAAGCTGCTACAGAGAAGTTAGGAAATTGCATATCCATACTGCCCAGTCCTTTGATTGGTGAGTTACAAGGGGGTGGTATATTGGGGCTAGGAGACTATTAAATGTGCTTTATTGAGGCAGATTATGCTAAACAGTACTAAATTCTACTAACTTTAATGTTTACACAATACTGAATTCTAATAAATCTGTATGCATTGCCACTGAACGCCAAATTAGCTGCTCAGGCTTGATGGTACACAGGATATTTGCACTATACTACTGCTTTATAGATTATATTTTTATGGAACACACCATTTTTTTTTCTAGGAATTTGTTACTGTACAGGGGGCAATGCTAACCCATGTGCAAAATTTACAACAGTACAGAAAAAAACAGAAAACAAAATTATGAGCCCTCTGGCCAATGAAATGACTACACTACAAGTCCTTTTCTGTATATCCCAACTCGGGTAAACACCTTCTGCCACAAGATGAATAAACCCACAAGTGCAATGTTAACACAAACCACTTAAACATCTAGCTGAAAATCCCTTGCTGAAGGCAATTTTTCAAGAAGTAACAGTGAGAGGAAGGGAATTTTTTTTTACAAAAGATTTAGTGAAATGCATACATAAAAGCAGGAAACAACAGTGATCAATCAAAAATTACTTAAGTGCAATTTAGCAATCAAAGATACTTAACTTTGCCTGGATGGCACAGGATACAAGTAAAACACTCAATTAACCGGAGCTGTTCTATATTTGGCTTCCTTTGCCAGAGGTCTGGAGTGTTTCTGCTTTAATTCAAGGCAAAAAAAAACAAGAAAATAAGTATATTTTGTGATCTATTTTGAACAAATTGTTGCATTATTTTATATCTCTTTTTACTGTTTGTGACTGCTTCATTCTCTGCACTTGGTTTGCATTGCATACTAGATCAGACTTGCTGAATTTCGCTTTTACTGATATACTTGAGAAATACACCAGCCTTCTTACATTAAGAAAGGCTCCCCTGTGGCAGAAGAGTATAGATCCAGCCTTATCTGAGCTGAGGATTGCTGGAAGAAAGTTCATTGTGTGCTTTCTTATCGATAGATTAGCTTAAAAGTGTTTACTTTTGCCTATATTTATGCCTCACGTTTCCAGACGTAAATGCCTTAAAATACAATTTTACCCTAGACATCTGTCAGTGGAACCATCCCAAATTTCCCTGCTGTATTACTGGCAACATAGCTGTGCACTGAGCAGCATCGCCACACTTATCATCCATAGCCTTCTATAGAACAAGCCCCTTTGTTAGTCCTAGCAAAACAAACTGGTCAAACTAGCCCACCCCACTTCCCTAATAGTATATATGGCAAAAACCTGCTATAATGGACGGGCAGTTTCCCATCATTTCTCCAACCAGCCTGACTGACATGGGCATTCTGAGGCAATGTAGTAACTGCCTCATGTACACTGACAACCACTTACTCCTAAAGCAAATACCCTATGTGAGAGGTTTAATTACACTATGAAATTGGAAATTTCTCATACAAACCAGACATCAAACAGGTTGTCAGCATGCATACTTCACTTCTCAAACAAAATAGGGTCAAAACACATAAACCCACATACACAGAGGTACTCACTAGCAGCGTAACAAAAGATCAGAGACCTGGTATGCAAATAGACAGCACTGCACATAATAGCACATACACCAGTGTCTCAGCAAATAAGTCCCTAAGGCAAAACACCTTAAAAACAAATGTCTTGGTCATAGGCAACTCCATAGTGAGACACACAGATGCACCCCTCACCATGATGGACAAAAAGATTACAGTAAGCTGCTTGTCAAGTGCCAGGATCCATCAAATCATGCATACACTCAAGTCACTCAACAACAAATACCATTATGTCTCTGTCATAGTCCATGTTGGGGTGAATTATTTGAGAAGTACCTCTCTGGACTATATGAAGAAAGTCATGACTTAACTCTCAGATTATGTGTTCCAGGCAAGTATGACACTAGTCCTAAGCAGCATTCTACATTCACCCAGGATGATGACACAATATAAACAAAAAAATGATAGACCAGCAATTGGCTTAGCTTCTGGTGTCACTCCAGGGGAATCCAGTATTTGCCAGCCTGGGAAGATATCATTGGCAGGCCACTCTCCTTTACCAGATATGGTCTGCACCTGTCTCCTCTAGACTTTCGGATATTGGCAAGGGCACTTGCCTCCCCCACAGTGCCTTTTTAGGCAATGTCAAAATAATAAAATTTCTGACATAACAAAATCCACTCAAAACTAACTCAGGGTTATAATGCTTAATGCTAGGAGTCTAAACATGAAATTGCACTCCCTGGAAGCACTCTTCACTTTGGAGGATGTTGATGTCTGTGCAGTCACTGAGACATGGTTCAAGTCCACGGAGAGGACCCCGGCCATGCAAGGCTACAATGCTTTCCACACATTCAGACCTCAAAATGGATGTAAAAGAATCAAAAGTGGAGGTGTAGCCACCTTCATTAAAGCCAAGTACACCAAGACTGGTCAAACAGTGATTTTCTTGAACTAATCCACATCCAATTAACTATAAGCAAAATACCCTACTACAGCATTGCTAGCTATATGTCTCCACTATGAACCATGAAAAGCACACCACCTACCTAGACCTACTGGATTCACTTGCCATACAGGCCAACATCTTAGTCATGGAAGATTTCAAATACCCTTCCATTGGCTGGGTGTCATACATGAGCAGAAACATGCTCGCCCAGAGGTTCCTGGACTTTGTCAATGCAAATACTCTGGAACAGATAGTCTCCACCCCAACAAGGGGCTCAAATGTCCTAGACATAGTACTCACCAACATGGGGGGGGTCAATGCACTCCCCCTTGTGTGATGCCCTCCCTGGTAAGGTTGGACTATAATCAGTCTCGTTTAAAGTAACTATTGGACCTGACACTTCCACAGGAGCAAAGAAAAACTTTTTCAAAGCAAACTACAGCCTACTAAGTGCTGGTATAAAGTGTTTTATATCCCCACAACCACAGAAAACAATGACTCCTATGCAGAGGTGTACACAAATGCCCTGCATAAACTCGGCTGTACCTGACCAGAACAAAAACAGGTCCTCCCCAAAAAAGCCACCCTGGTGAATCTCAAGTATAAACTGGTTATATAACAAGAAGAAATTGATGTCTAAGAGCAAGAGGGACCTGACTCAGCAGAAGAGGAATTTCCTCCACAGCTTGAACAAACAAATCAGAATTTTTGTAAAGTCTTCTAAAGGTATTTACAAAGCTAAAATAGCATCCCTAACTAAGGGTAATCATAAGACATTCTTTAACTATGTCCAAAATCTAAAATGGGATGCCCAGCCAAGTGCTGAACTGGTAGTAGATGGTACCACTCATACTATACCAGAGGAAATTGCCAACCTGCTGACTGACAGATTTGGTGCAGACTTCACCCCCATGTCCTCAACAGCCACACCTCAAAGCATACCTAATACCAATCTTCTGCCTAGTATCTCTAGAGATCAGGTCATATATGCACTCACCAAGGCCAAAAAAACAGCCTCAATGGGACCAGATAACATTTCAGGTTGCTTACTAAATAATCTAAAAAAGGACCTAGCTGACAAGCTTGGCATTTTCTTTAACAATAGCCTGAGATTTGGCTTTGTTCCAGTAGAGTGGAGAACAGCAACAGTAATCCCCTTGCAGAAAGGAATGCCATCAACTAACCATGGGAACTATAGACCCATATGTCAAACAGCCTTATCTGCAAGGCAATGGAAAGAATAATTATGGACCTTATAAACAAACAAGTAGGTGAACTTCAAACTCTAGACCCAACCCAGTTTGGCTTTGCTAAGAGTAGATCATGCTTATTAAATTTAGTAGACTTATTGAGAAAGTCTCCACAGCCCTGGATGAAGGTAAAACAGTGCATACTGCCTATCTTGACCTAACCAAGGCTTTTGACACAATCTCCCACTCAGGTATCATTGAGAAACTCTCCCAACTGTGGATTAATCCTTACATCACTAGATGGGTAGTAAATTGACTCACCAGCAGAACACATTCTGTCAAAGAAGTTGATTCCACCTCTACTAGTAGACCCATCACCAGTAGCATACCACAAGGATCTGTGCTGGGCCATTTACTGTTTGGAACGTATTTGCCAGATGTCCAGGCTGAAGAAGACAGCCTTTGGCATACCAGGTTTGCTGTTTCTGATGATTGCAAATTGACTGCAATCACTGAGTTCCCTAATGATGTTAACATATTACAGGAGGGGATAATACACACAAATGATTGGTGCCAAAGCTACAATCTAAAACTAAACACAAAGAAGTGCATTATCCCCTTTGGCAAGGAGGAATTCCCTGCTAATTATAGTATTGACAGTATCCTCCTAAGTTCAAACCCAATGGTATGAGATCTGAGAACTCAGGTAATGAGCAATCTGAACTTTGAGCACCAAGTTTCTACAGTTGTAAGGAAAGCCTTGTACATTGCACATCTCATAAATAAGGGCATCGTATCTAGGTCAAATATCAGTGCTCCTAATGTGAAAAAAGAACCTGAAAGACAAGGGCCAAGAACGCTGTTACTTTTAGTAAATTCAGTTACTGGCTGGTAAGTATACTGACTGGATGCCAGCAAAGAAGAAACTAAGAGTGTGTGAAAGAAAATCAACTAGAAAAAGTGAAGAGAAAACACTGACTGGGAAGAATCCTGTAGCTGTTTAGCAAAAAGCACAGGCTCCAGCTTTGGTGCAAGACATGGCTTCTGGTAATCTAGAGGAAACATAAGTCAAATGTGTTCAGACCTGATTAAAATAAAAGAAACACTGAAGGAGTGCATCAAATCAAATAACAAAAGGCTGGAAAAATGGAAAAAGATATTCAGATGAGCTGATAAAACTGCAAAAATCAATGATCAGAATGAAGAAAGGACTGATTAAAGGCCACTCAAGAAGAGATGTTTCAAAAAATGGTGGAATTAGAGGACAGATCACATAGGGAAATTATGAGATTTTCTGCTGTACTACAGAAACTAGAGGGAACACACGATTATATTTATGGAGATACAAATAAGCAAACTGTACTGGTTTTCCACTGCAGGAACTGTTTTACCTTCATCCAGGGCTGTGGTGGCTTTATCAAGAAGTCTACTAAATTTAATAAAGGGCACACCATGTGTATACTCCAAACCTAGCCATGAGAAAGCAGCCAAGACCTGTGCTAGTAAAGAGGCAAACCTACCAGCAGAAAGAATTGGTCCTGACAAAACTGTAGCAAAATGGCAAACTATTAAAATTAGAGAAAATAGACTGCTTGTGGGAAATGATTATTCATTGTATATCAGGCTGAAGAGAAACACATTTATTCCAGCAATCAGGGAATATCAAGAGACAGCTGTGAGAGCCAAGTTGCTGTATCCAGCTGTTTGGAATATTTTTTTTGGAGGATCAAAGTAATTTTTTGCTGCAGAACAGGCTAAAAAGGAAATTCAAATGTTTCTCCAACAAAAAGGAGACTCTGCTTCTTATTCTTCTGACAACAAAGCACACTGAGAGACTTTGCCAGTGAAATATTTTTCATTGTTTCAAAATAAAATGCTGGAGAGAGAGAAAAAAGCACAGGACTTGACTAAAAGAAATGGGATTTGGGAAATAGAGATGAACAAGAAGATGACCAGCAACAAGGAAATTAGAGAAAAAAAAGTGGCAGTGCAAATCAATAGCATTGTGTGAAATATGGCTGTATAAGAAAAAGTGGAAAGAATGAACTTTTGTTGACTTTGTTAAACTTGTCTGGAACTAAAAGGCATTTGCCTAATGTCATGTCATTAATGTTTGGATGGACACTGAGGAGAGAGAAAGAAAAAGAAAAGAGTAACTGTAAATTTTTGTTCTTAATAGTATTTCTATGAAACTTTTCATGATATAAATTGCATGTTTTATAGTAAAGCATTTTTAATTGTTCTTGTATGTGATAAAGATACTAAAGTAAACATAGGTCTTTCTCTCCCTCTTTTTTTTTTAGTATAAAGACTTGTGGGCATTATAATGCAAAAAGAGAAAAAAAGGATAGGCAAAAGCATGTTTAAGTTAATAGGCTGCAATCCTGGGTTGTTGAGATGGGGGATGGGGTGTAAAGTTCATAGGTTGGTACTAGGCTATCGGCCCTAGGCCTATGCAAGCCTAGCCATAACAATTCCTTGGATATTTCTTCCCACAATATTTACTTCTCCAGGCCCCTGTCTAGCAGGGTGACTGACATGATCCATGGGGTGAATTTCCTATCTCCCATCAAATCATCAAGGTTCCTTTTGAAGAAGGCCAAAGAGGCGCTCTGCTTGATATGTATAGGCAGTCTATTCCAGAGTATGGGGAGTCTCTGGGTAAGGAACCTATACCACCAGCATGTTTTGTTCATTGTGATGACAAGGTTTAGATCCCTGGAGCATGTGGCTCTGAGGGATTGGGATTTCTTTAAGTGGAGCATGTCCAACAGCTCAGGGTTTGACATGGCCTTGTATGTTAAGCAGAGATCGCCTCTGAATAGACGATATGCCACAGAGTATAGCTGGAGTTTTTTTAGACGGTCAGTATATGGCATCTGTTTTAGGCCTGTGATTCTTTTAGTGAGTTATTTCTGTGGCCTTTCAAGCTGTTGCAGATGTGTTGTGAGGTACATACCAAATGGGGCATTATACTCTATAATGGGTCTAATGAGGGATGAGTACAGTGGGACAATAACCTCCTTTTTTCTGGATGAAAAGCCCTTAGTGATGAGGTGTGCCACATAAAAGGATTTCCTGACTGTTGTGGCAATATGGTTATCGAAAGTGAGTCCACTGTCAACCTGTGTCCCTAAGTCTCTCATCACACTTTCGATGTTTAGTGTCCTGTCACCTATGTGGTAATTCATGGGTACATGTTTTTTTTCCAAAGGGGATAACTATACATTTCTTGGCATTAAGCTTGAGCCCATGGCTCTGGTACCAGGCATCTGTTTCTGTAAGGCCCTTTTGTAGAATATCCACATAATTTGGGGATTCAATAATGGCTCCCAGTTTGCAGTCATCTGCAAACTTTGTTAGCCAGAGTCCCTTAGTGTTGGCCTGTACTTCACAGAAGTAGATGCCAAACAAGAGAGTTCCCAGGACTGAACCCAGAGGTACTCCACTTGTCACTTGTCTGGAGCTGGATTTGGAGTCGGCTACTTTTACTGTCTGGGTTCTGTCAGTAAGCCAGTTAGCAACCCATTGAGTGACGTAGGGATTTATGCCCAGCTTAGTAAGTTTATCTATGATTCCAGAGTGGGGGGTGGTGTCAAAGGCCTTTGCGAGGTCCAGATAGGCTGTGTGGACTGCCTTACCCTTGTCCACAGCTCTGGAGATTGAATCGAAGAAGTCAACCAGATTCAGGAGACAAGATCGGCCCTTCACAAACCCAAACTGGGTGGGTCTAGTGCTTGAAGGTTGCCAATATCTTTGTTTATAAGTTCCATGATAATGATTTCCATGCCCTTGCAAATCAGGCTTGTCAGACTGATGGGACAGTAGTTCCCAGGATCCAAGGTGGATCCTCCCTTGTGGAGCGGGATAACTGTAGCTGTGCGCCACTCAGTGGGCACAAAGCCTGAGGTGAGGCTATGATTAAACAGGACACTTAGGTGAGGTGCCAGTTCATTTTGTAGTTCATGTAGTACACAGCCTGGGATGTCATCTGGTCCCATGGATGCTGTTTTCTTAGCTTTGGAGAGTGCGGTTTCTGCCTGTGTGGCCATGATTACCGGAATTTGGCAATCTTTTGGTATTGAGATGGGCCCTTTAGGGGGTGAGAGTGGGGTGAAGTTGGCACTAAATCAATCTGCCAGGATATTGGCAATATCCTTGGGATCAGTATATTTAATGCCATTCTGTTGTAACTCAGAACAGATCTGAGCGTTGCCATTTTGATTCTTGACATAACTATAGAATGCCTTGTAGTTGTCTTTGGAATCTTTGGCAATTTTATTTTCGTAACTAGCTTTTGAGGGATTTTATGAGGGATCTCAGCTTCTTACTGAGGCTGGTGAGGGAGTTTTTTGCATCCTCGTATTTTCCTCTTTTTTGCAACAGTTTCTTCCTTCTGTTGTACAGTTTGTTTATAGCAGGGGACCACCAGATTGGTTTCCTTTTTTTTGGAGAAGAGGATCTTGGTTCTATTTGGGATGGCACGATTCATGCACAAGTGGATGTGCTCGTACAGTGCCTCAGTGTAGGATTCTGCAGTCAAACTTCCAGATCCCATCTGCATGGGTGTTGTGAAGTTTGTCACTTCTGACTCCAGTAGCTTGAAGTTGGCTTTGGAGAAGATTTTTAAGGATAAAAGTATACAGATCACAATATATGCGGAAATTATATGTTTTCTCTTACTTTTGCTCAGGTGAATGCCTGGAATAAGACTCTTGGTTTAATATAAGAAGTTTTAAGTGGAAACAAGTAAATAAGAGAACACTGAATATAACAAAGTTTTCTTTTAACAATACATGTTTCAGATTGACTTTAAAAGCCTATAACTGAGGACTACACATTGTTTTCTCTTACATTTCCATGGAGACAAGCTAATTATAGGGCAATAAAAGCCAGCTTCTTCAAGGCTAAAAGTTAATGCTACCTGAAACCATACAAGTTACATATCTGGGAAGTGACAAAGACAAAAAAAAAACAGAATAGAGACCAATTGGTGTAAGAAGAAGCATAGAAATAGCATGGATAACCTTTTAGATAAAATTAAGCCCTGTGTTTGCAGCTGTCTATTTGGAACAATTGTTCCTATTAGAAAGGTTAAAATGCATTATTTTATATTGCATAGTTTTTGTGTGTGTTATATTAATTTAACAAGTTATGGAGTGAGTTTTTTGTTTGAGGGTTTTTCATTAAAACAAAAAGTCCTGTAAAAAGTGACCTAAGTTCTAATGTCAATGATAAGAAAACACTGTATAAAGTATCAAACTGCAAACATTAGTAGGTATATATAACACAAGAGCTGAAAATAGTCACTTAAAAAGCTGTCATATGTAATAGGTGGGAATAATGACATCATAATTGTAGCACTTTCCATATTATCTAGGAATGTGAATGGCCTCATAGGTATAGACAAAAAATAAAGAATATTTAATTATTTTAAAAAATTCAGAGTTCCCATAGCAATGCTACAGGAGACATGTTTAGGGAAAAAAAACTGAGCGTGTGAATTTGATAAAGGATTTCACAATGGATATTCAGCAGAATATCAGCGTCAAAGGGAAAAAGCAGTACTTATATTAATTGCTAAAGGAGCTCCAATAGTGACAGAGGAGGGAAAAAAGATAATAATGGCATATTTGGGGGCTACTGGTAATGGATGAAGCTTATGCTGACATGTATTTCTACTCCACCTAAAAATGCCACTATAAAGCTTACAAAATGGACAAATAATCAGCTTTCAGCAGGGAATATTATTTATAGGTGGATATTAGAATTTAATTTGCAACAATAAGGATATACCTAGGGCACTCAGAAGGGAAATATAAGAAAAGAGTGTAGATTTCTGAAAAAAATTATGAAAATATTTGGTATGTAAGATGTGAATTCAGTAGTAGGAACTTGGAGAAAATTTGTATATTACTCCCCAATAACTGGGTCAGATGAGACAGAAATTATATTTTCACAGTAATGTGCATTTAATTGAGAACTTTTCACACATCCAGTAACTATTTAAGATCAAGCACCAATAATTAAGTTACAAATGGTAACAAAGGTAATGGTAATGAAAATAAGATAAGACACTGGTGCTTCCCCACTTATCTGTTGAATTTAAGGAATGGTCAGTGAAAAGTATTCAGGAGTTCTTAGAGAAGATAGAAAATGCTCCAGACACTACAGCTAGTGAGTGGTATAAAATGAATCTTGAGTTTAAAAATAGGATAGAAATAAAAGAAAAAGAGATATAGCAAAGTAACAAGAATTATTCAAAGGAATTAACAAAGGTTAAAGTATTACAGAATAAAGGGAATCTCACAGAACAAAAGCAGGCAAAATTGCAGAGTGCTAAAGTGAAAATAAGGGAGTACCTGAAAAATAAGGATGAGTTTACAAAGATTGCTGTTAAGCAACTGTTTTTGGTAATAACTCAACAGCACAAAAATGTTGGCACAATGACTTGACTTAGGCAAAAGAAAGTAGAAACTGTTCTTACCAAACTTGGGGAGCCTATAACAAGAAACATAACCAATGATTCTGTGCCGGTATTAGATATATTTTGGAAATGTTATGAAAATTTTCATAAAGCACAGAAGTGAGAAAAATCAAAAAAGCACAAATGGAAGACTTAAATATGCCAAGGTTAGAGGTAGATGGGGTTAAAAAATTAGGTAAGACGGAAAGAGATGAGATAAAATGGTGATATATAACCAATCTGTAGGAAAGTCTCCAGGATTAAATGGTATTCCTGTGGAATTTTGGAAGCTAAGTGAGAAAAAACTGATAAAGATCTGAAAGGTTTTGTTTAACAGCATTTTAAAAGGACAGAAAGCACCAGCATTCTGGAAGGAAAAACTGCGGTGGCTGTAATAACTAAAGTCAGTAAATACCTATCAGATCCAGCTCTGTATAGGCCAATTTCAATTAAAAACATGAGTTTAAAGTGTCTATGCCTATAATGGCTAAAGGAATGGCAAAAATGTTGCCAAAGTTGATATGTATGGATCAATGTGGTTTTGTGGAGGGGAGACATTTGAGAACATTAATACAACAATGATGACCCAGAGGGGAGCAGAGTATAAGAAAATACCACTGTTGCTGTTGGGTCTTGATGCAGAGAAAGAATTCAACAGAGTAAGCTAGGATTTTATGAGAAGGGCAGTGGAAGCATTTGCATTTCCTGATACAATAATAAGGTTAATTAGGAGAATATGTGAAGAATATGTAGGTAAAAATCAAAGTTGGAGGGTTCTTCTCTGAAATGTTATGTTTGAACAGAGGAACCAGACATGGATGTCCTTTCCCCTTTGTTATTTGCATTAGAACCAATGGCAAAGAAAATACAGGACTCAGAAATTGAATGATATGATTGGTATGGTATTAAAAATAAATTGAGTTTTATTTGCAGATATTATTTTGTACTTGATAGAACCAGAAAAGGACATGTCTGTATTGTGCAACATTCTGAGACAGTTGCGGGTGGTCTTTGGGATATAAAATTAATGAAGACAAAACAAAGACTATAGCAGTAAATTATCCACATATCAACTGGTACAGCAATACCCATTGTTTATGTTGGCATGATAAAATGAAGTATTTAGGAGTATAGATGATGTTATGACAGCTAAGGATATTTGGGAAGAGACTAAACAAAAGATAATACAAAAACTGAGAAAATGTAAGCACTTGCCTATGAATATGGATAGGAAGATGCAAGCAGAAAAAATATTTTTAGTCCCTTTAATTTTATAAACAGATCAGGAATATTTTTATCATCCAGAAGAGAAGTTGTGAATAGTAATTAATAAAGAGTTGAAGGATTTTATCTGGGAGGGGAAGAGAGCAAGAGTCAAGTGGGATAAGTTGATCCTTCCAATAGCACAAGGAGGTTTAGGATCATCTAATTTGAAGGGATATTTTAGAGTTGCACAGTTACGGCTCTAATACATAACACAAGCAGAAAGCTTCAATTCAAAGTGGAAAGGGGCAATGATGATGGAGCGGTGGGGGGGGGGTGATTCAAGAACTAAAGAAAGAGTGGGATTTTGGATGCAGATCCCTAAAGAGAATAACAGTTGTACACAATATTATATTTATAAAGTAGCAGGAAGTATACTAAGAACTAAACCAACACTGGAATGGAGAAAGGAGACTCTGCCAATAGAGATGACTGTAATTAGGGGTACAGAGAATAGGCAAGGAGGAGCTGCAATTTACAGGTTCATAGGTAGGTATTAGGCTATCGGCCCAAGGGCCTATGTAAGCCTAGCCAACAAGGTTCCCTGGCTTACGCCACCCATGAAAGTTATTTCCCTGTGCCACTGTCGAGCAGAGACACAGAAGTGACCCCCAGAGTATATTTCCTATTTCCCATCCACTCATCAAGATTTTTCTTGAAGAGTGCTAATAAAGAACTTCGCTTGACATAGATGGATAGCCTGTTCCAGAGTATGGGAAGTCTCTGGGACAGGAATCTATCCCTCCAGCATGTCCTGTTTATTGTGGTGACAAGGTTTAGGTCCCTAGAGCATGTAGCTCGGAGGGATTGGGATTTATTTAGGTGTAGCATGTCTAACAGCTCTGGGCTTGACATAGCTTTATATGTTAGGCAGTGATCACCTCAGAGTAGGTGATATGCTACAGAGTAAAGCTGGAGTTTTTTGAAGCAGTCAGTGTAGGGCATTTGTTTGAGGCCAGTAATCCTCTTTGTGAGGTACTTCTGTGGCCTTTCCAGCTGCTGCAGATGTCTTGTGAGGTACATTCCAAAAGTGGCTTAATGAGTGTCGAGCAGAGGTGAACAATGACCTCTTTTTTCCTGGATGAGAACCCTTTTATGATGAGGTGTGCCACATAGAAGGACTTCCTGACTACTGTGGCAATGTGATTATCAAAGGAGAGACTACTGTCCACCTGGGACCCAAGGTCTCTCACACATTCAGTGTTAAGTAGATTGCTGCCTATGTGGTAGTTCACGAGTACAAAGTTTTTACCAAAGGGGATGACACTGCACCTTTTGGCATTGAGCTTGAGGCCATGGCTGTGACACCAGGCATCTGTCTCAGTAAGGCTCTTCTGTAGGATGTCCACATCATTTGGGGACTTGACTATGGCTCCTAGTTTGCAGTCATCTGTGAACTTCATTAGCCAGAGGCCTTCTGTGTTAGCCTGTACTTCAGAGAAGTAGATACCAAACAGGAGAGGTCCCAGGACGGAACCCTGTGGTACTCCACTTGTCACTGCTTTGAGGTCAGATTTGGAGTCTGAAACTTTTACAGTGTGGGTTCTGTCAGTGAGCCAGTTGGCAACCCATCTTGTGACGTAGGGATTTATACCTAGTTTAATGAGTTTAGCTATAATTCCGGAATGGGGGATGGTGTTGAAAGCCTTGGCGAGGTCAAGATGGGCTGTGTAAACCACCTTACCCTCATCTACGGCTTTGGTGACTGCCTCAAAGAAGTTGATCAGTTTCAGGAAGCATGATCTGCCTTTCACAAACCCGGACTGGGTGGGAAACAGAGTTTGGAGGTTACCACTATCTTTGTTTATGAATTCCATGATGATACATTCCATGGCCTTGCAGACCAGGCTCATCAGGCTAATAGGTCGATAGTTCCTGGGATCAGTGGTGGCTCCCCCTTTGTGGAGTGGGATAACTTGCTGTACACCATTCATTGGCCTGAAAGCCTGATGCGAGGCTATTATTGAACAAGGCGCTTAAGTGGGGAGCCAGTTCGTTCTGAAGTTCGTGTAAAACATAGCCTGGGATGTTGTCCGGTCCCATGGATGCTGTGTTTTTTGCTTTAGAGAGTGCAGCTTTTACCTGCGTAGTTGTGATTACAAAGACTCTGCATTCTTCCTGTATAGATATGGGCCCTTTAGAGGGTGGGGGTAAAGTTAGCACTGAACTTATCTGCCAGGATGTTGGCAATATCAGTTGGTTCTGTAATTTTTGTGCCTTTGTGCTGTAACTCAGAGCAGATCTGGGTGTTGCCATCGAGATTCTTGACATAGCTATAGATAATGCTTTGTAGTTGTCCTTAGAATTAGTGGCGATTTTGTTTTCATAGCTAGCTTTGGAGGATCTTATAAGGGATCTCAGCTTCTTACTGAGGCTGACCAGGGAGAGCTCCTCTACTCATGGGATTTTACTCTCTTTTGCAACAGTTTCTTCCTTCTGTTGTACAGTTTGTCTATGGCAGGGGACCACCAGCTTGGCTTCCTTTTTTTGGAGGATAGAGTCTTGGTTCTGTTTGGGATAGCACGATCCATGCACTCATGTAAGTGCTTATAGAGTGCATTTGTGTAGGATTCAGCAGTTGTAACTGTATTGTCCATCTGCATGGGTATCATGAAGTTCACCACTTCTGTCTTAAGAAGCATGAAGTTGGCTTTGGAGAAATTTTTTACCGTGGTTTCCTTAATAGGGGGTGGGGGCGGGATGTGGATATCAAGGGTGATTAGCTTATGGTCGGATCGGACCAATGAGGAGTTGACTTAAGGTGTGGAACACCGGTCACTCATGTTGATAATGACTAGGTCTAGGATATTGTTGCCCCTGATGGGGTGTAGATAAGTTGATCCAGGGCATTGGAGTTTATGAATTCCAGAAAGCATTGCGCTAAGGAGTTGGTACATGAGTAGTTTTCCCAGTTAATGGTGGGGTAGTTGAAGTCGCCCATTATTAGGGTGGTTGGTTGAACCCTAATATTTTCTAGTACATCAAAAAAAGAGGACCATCATGAGGCAGGTTAGTTTTACCCTACTGATGATGTGTTGTTGCGATAGTAATCCTGCTCAGTAAGAGAGAAACCACAGGTTCAGACATTTGGTGTATATGCATGGCTGAGGAGCCAATGGTGCGAAGCTACCATCTGTGGGATTATGACTGAATGCCTCTAAGTCAGAATCACACCTAAATGTAATGATAGCACAGCACCAGGGATCTCCGGTTGGCCAGGGATAGCCAGCCGCAAGGTCGGCAAGGAGCACTGCTCATCACTGCATCGGAGTGCAGACGGAAGGGGGCTGAGCCTTACTGGAGAAAGCTGGCAAAGGAACCAAGGTATTGGGAACAAATAATTAGAGGGGAAATGTAGTAGAATTGGAAGAAGCCAATAAGATATTTGGACTACAGGCTAGAGATTGCCTTCTCTATTAGGGACTGATATCAGAGCATAGGTAAAGAGAAAGGGATAAGGGAATCCTAAGTGAAAGATCTGCACTGGTTGAGTTTTTAGTTAAATCTAGAACAGAAGCTGCTATTTAAAAAAGGATAATTAGAAAGGCATATGAAATATAGTATAACTGTAGGAATCAAACAGAGGAGGCCAGAAATAAAAGATTGGGAAGCGAGATTAAATAAGCAATTTACAAAATAACAATGGGAAAACATATGCATGGCTCCCAAATATGCAACAAATTCTGGAATATTTAAAATTTTTGCTTGAAAGTGTTTGTATAAGGACTGTTATAGCCTAAGCAGACTCCAAAGACTTTTTCCTCACATAGATGACAAATGTTGGATGTGTAGTGGGGAAGACAGAGGTACCTGGGAACATATCTTTTCAGAGTGCAATGAGTTGGCAGACTGTAAAAAGTTCCTACAGAGTACTCTGCCAGGAATACTGGGTGAGTTTAACAAAGGAAATTATTTTTTTGAGCTGGGATAGGGGATCTGAATTTTTTGAGCTGGGATACAGGATCTGAATTGCCTAGACACAGCACTGCCTTTTTAAATTAAATTGTTGTGGCTGACAAAAAAGCAATCACTAGAAAATAGAAATCTAAGTTTTAATCAAACATACCTGAAGTAGCAAAGATTGTAACAGAGAAAAGAGAACAGTAAATGGAAGCTCTAGAAAAGGGTATGAGTAAATTACATAGAAAAAATTAAAATCGTGGGCACAATACATGCAGAAAAAAGTTTTGGAGGAGGAATAAGGTTTAAGAGATGGAAGGAACTGAAAAGTTTATGTGATGTTGGATTGTTTATATTATATAGAGCAATATATGTGACGTGTAGTGTTTGCAAATGTCAAGTTGTTAATATGGTTAGTTTACTTTTATATAACCCTAAAATGCTAAACTGGGTTACTCCTATATCTAAGGATTACCTAGTGAACATATCTAAGTTTCTAGGTATATTACTAGCATAAATTAATTCAGACACACAGAACAAAGCTCCTTTTTACTGTAGGCTCTGTAGCCCAGCTGTCTGCCTTAGATTTTAGCACTCAGAAACTGTGCTTAATCATACTAACTAAGGAAAAACAGTTGAGCTCCCTGTATAAAACATAAAACTAGAAATTACATAGCATAAACCTGAAACAGGGGTTTCAACTCTTGAGCTCTGTAGAAAAATAGCAGACAATGGGCAAAAGAAAGCTTAATGTGAGAAAAGGCTGCAAAAAGTGATTACTAACAGTATACTATGTAAAAATTGTATACTGAAGGCAAAAACAAAGGTAAGAAAGTATTTAAAACAAACAAAAAAAGCCTCATTGTACTTAATGTGTTGAGTTTCCCACTGCTAGCTGGTTTCTTTGCATTAGCCCCACTACACATGCCCTTGCTCCGCTCGGGCTCACTCCACGCCCCACCCTGCCCCCAAATTCCTCCCGCCCCTACATGTGCTAAATTTGTAGCCACAACTGCCACTCCCTTAATTATAGAACCAATAAGCAATTGTTAGACCCAGCCTAACTACAACACCCTCCCTATTTCTCTACTCTACTCTCATCTACTACCCTCCCACCCCCATTCCTAAACAATTGTAAGTTGCAAAACCTCTTCAATGCCTCAACCCCACCTTTCAATTCAAAGCCCTCCTACTGCCTTTTACCCATGCTGATAATTACATATTTTATCACAGTTTATGAACATCTCTCCCTTCCAGGCTCCCACTACCCCAGATCACAGACCAATACTCATGCTCTTTCACATAACTTTAATCAGCCACTACTCCCCCTCCCTTCCAACTCCCAAATTACAATAACTCAACAGCTCATTCTAGTCAGTTATGTTAACCCTAGAACTAAACACTACTACAAACTATTATTCAGACTTCAAAAACTAATAATCTATTCCTAAATTAACTTCACAATGGATGGGGACATCCACCCCAACCCAGGCCCAACCCCATCAGAAGCATCCAACCCAATATATAATATCCCCTCTAACCTGCAAAACTTAAACATATCGTCTACCTCTCTCCTCATCTGCCACCTAAACATCAGAAGCCTAAATAATAAAATCCACTACCTGCATGCCCTCTTAGCAGTACACTCCCCAGATATACTATGTCTTACAGAAACCTGGCTTACGCCATCCATCACTGACAATGAAGTTAGTCCTCCAGGTTACAATATAATACGACTGGATCACACCTCAAGGAATGGAGGCGGGGTAGCTGTCTTATATAAGTCTTCAATTAATGTAACTATTTCCAACTCTCCACAAGTTCCTCAAGCTGATAAAGCTGAAATACTCTTTACAAAACTACAAATTAACCGGCATAAATCTATAAACATCAGCTGCATTTATATCCCACCTGGCAACAACACCAATATCCTTGAAGACATTCTACAGTGGCTGTCCATAAACTCCCCACAAGAAACTATTGTTTTAGATGACTTTAATATAGACTGGAACACCTGCTCCTCAGATTTCCCTACTACCCACATAACTCTATATGGTTTCTCCCAAGTCATAACCTCCACCACCAGAACTAGTAAGCCCAGTAACAAAGAAAGCTTACTAGATTGGATACTCATTAATAACCCTCCCCAAATGTATAAGGCAGGCACCCAACCTGAGGAAATAAGTGATCACCTCCTAACATATATACTCAGACAAAAAAAATGATATCCCTCAAATACCTAGCTTCAGAACTACCAGGAACAATAAGAGCTTCAGTCAAACCAAATTCCAATCAGAACTTCAAACATGTAACTGGAATAGACTAAAACTACTCCCACTAGATGAGGCAGTATCACACTAACTCCACATTTCTTACAATCCTTAACAATCATGCAACCACCCGGACCATCAGACCAAAGAAAAAAGTACCACCGTGGCTGTCCAAAGAAACTAGACAAAAAAACATGAATAGAAATAAAGCCTGGTCATCTTGGAAAACCAATAAAAACCCTAAGGATCAACTAGTATACAAACTGCTAAGAAATTATACTAAGAAGTCTATAATGTTAGACAAAAAAACTATTACTGTAACCTGCAACATAAACATCAAAATTGACCACAAAAATTTTGGTCCAGCTTAAACAATCTTCTCCGTCCAGGTAATACTACTACCCCTACCCTGCATCTATCCACCAAAAACCTCCAGAAAATATTGCCAACACCTTCTTTATGGAAACTATACAATCCCTTGCCAACCAACTAGACCGCAACAACCTACACCCTATTAACCCCATATTCAATACCCACCCATCCTTTAACTTTCAACCTGTGCCAACAGCATTTATCCTGTCCTTAATCAAGAAACTGAAACCCACCACCTTTTCAGCAGACCTAGTCCCGGCTGAATATCTTCAAAAGGCTGCAAATGGAATAGCGTATCCCATCTCGATATTAATTAACAGAACCATCTCTGAAGCATATATCCCCTCCATCTGGAAAATTTCCTAAGTAATTCCTCTCCATAAAGGGGGTAACTCCACTGATCTATCTAATTACCAGCCCATCGCCATTCTGTCCCCACTGGCTAAAAGTATGGAAAAATGTATCCACAAGCAACTCCTTCATTACCTCAATTTGCACAATTTCCTAACTCCCTCCCAGCATTGATTTAGACCCCACCATATTACCACCACAGCCCTTCTATCCTTCTCAGACAATAAATCAAATCCATAATAATAATACGCCCTCCTCTGCTGCCTTTCTTGACCTAAGGCATTTGATATGGTAAACCACCAACTACTCATTCAAACACTAAAACCTCTTGCCATAGACAGCCTAGCAATACGCTGGTTTCAGTCCTACCTAAGTGGCAGACAACAAGCTGTGCTATGGAAGGATAGCCTTTCTTCCCTACTGCCAGTCACCCTTGGAGTTCCTCAAGGGTCTATACTAGGACCTCTCCTATTTTCCATCTTCATTAATGATCTTCATACAGTCATCCCCAAAGTAACCTGCATTCAATATGCAGATGACTCTACCCTAATCCGTTCTGCCACCTCCCCATTAGACCTGCAGACCTTAACCCAAAATACTTTCAATGTAGTAGAAAAGTGGCTCACTGACAGGAATCTTCTATTGAATCCAAAGAAAACACAACTGCTACTCTTCGCCTCCACCCGGAAAGCTATACTCCCATCATTTACCATAACATCTAATAATGGCACAATAATTTCCCCAGAAAGTAATACAAAACTATTAGGTGTAATTGTTGACAATAACCTTAAGTTTGACACTCACATCGACAAAACCATTAAAACAGTGAACAAAAAGCTAGGATCTCTGTATAGAATTAAGGCATTTCTAGCCCCAACTACTAGGACAGTTATTGTCCGAGCACATTTACTTTCAACCCTTCTTTATGCCTCCCCATTCTATATAAACCTGAGTAAATTTGACCTCAATAAACTCAACAGCTGTTACAGCAACATAGCCAGTTGCCACAGGCTCAGCATATAGAACCCACCACTGGATTAACCTACGATCTCTAGGCTGGCTAGAGTTTCCCTCTCAAATCCAGTATAATCAATTAATAATAGCCCACAAAGTCCTCCATCAGCCCGAAAGCACACCCATACTCAAAAATATAATTACCCCTTACAGTAACCTAAAAACTCTCTGGTCTTCTGACAAAATACTGGCACAAACTGTTAAATCTAAAAACTCAGCAGGTGACTCATTGTTTTGCAACTCTGTTGGAACAATCTGGAATCGGCTCCCTGCTGAACTTACAGCAAACCAGACTATTAACCAATTTAAAACATCTCTCAAAAAATTCCTAAAAAGTCACTGGCTGTGCCCCTGTACCAACCCTGACTAACCAGCTTACCACTCTCTTCACTACCTGGCTATCTGTAAAACAGTCAATGTTTCAGACTTAGTCTCATTCTCACATGTATTGTACTACTGAATGACATGTTACCCTTTTCAGCCTTGTACCACTAAAAATGTCTAAGTTCGAACAAGAAAACTACAATGTTAAGTTTAGGTATGTATGTATTATTCCAAGTATGCATATAATCCTATAATCCTATACTGGTATCTATATGTGACTGTATAAAACTGCTACTGTTTAACTCTTATGTAACTATCCACATGTGGAGCTTTTCTCCCCGGGCCTCCACTGAAAATGGACCTGTGTCCAGTTGGATTATCCCGGTTAACAAATGTAAAATAAAAAATAAAATAAGTGTTAATTTAATGAAGATGTATTTAAAATACTAGGTGACAACCTAATATCAGTTGGTATACGATTCCATATTCTAGGAATTACGTTATATAATTCCATCTTAATTGTGTTTTACAATGAAGTATTAAAATTGACATATTGTCAGTGTCTTCTTATGTTAACAGTGAGACTGATAGTGTATACAGGTTGCAGCAATTTATCCCTAAAATGTATATAGACATATAGCATCTTGTAAGCCTATAGTGGAGTGTAAATAAATTTTGAGTTTTTACATCTGTCAGAATAAGATAAGTGATGAACTAAGAGCATTCATTTTTGTAAATTTCCATTGAACAGACTGCAATATCAATAATTAATGCCTATTCTATTGGCAAAATTGCTATTATATTCTAAGACAGGTTGGATTACATCTTAGAAATATGAACCAGTCATTTATCTCTTATAAAGATCTAAACATACTTCCCACTAATAATAATGCACTTTTCATAATAGTTCCATAAGATAAAAAAAGAAAAATCAGACATTATGTATATACTCAGATCCTTACAGCAACCAGTTTCAAATAAAAGTTTAATTAACATTAAATTTGGTTTCATTCCAAGATTGCCAAAATAGATTATTTTACACTTAAAAGGGCTGAATTTCAGTCCTACATTGTTTGCTCAAGAAAATTGCCCCCAAAATTCAGATATAGATGCTGAGTACACATCCTTATCAGTTACAAATCCAAAGTTACAATCATCAGCATATTTAGCTTTCCCAACCCTGATGGTCATTAAGATTCATTGAAAGTACTAAATTAAAAAGAAATGGGCAAACACAGAGCCCTGTGGTACTTCAGACAATACAGGGAGAAAGCAAGAGATACACCCTTGGACTGCTACAGATTGATAATGACCAGACAACCAAAGAATAATTCAATTAATTAAAATGGATTATAATTATAATTTTAATGCATCAGTTATTGAACTATTTGTGATAGTATCAAAAGCCTTAGCCAAGTTTACATAGATAACACCAACTGAAAGAATACTCAAAAGCCCAAGTTAGTTGATTATAGAACACATCTAAATTTGAGTGTTGATCTACCAAGACAAAATTCATGTTGATATAAGTCAGCACATTCATTATGATTCATTGAGTCAGAAAGTAGATTTTGTAGAACTCTTCCACGATAATTACAGAAAATAGATGTAAAACATATAGGTCTGTAATTTTGCAAGTCATTTTTGTCTCCTTTTCATAAATAAGTAAAATTATCGATTTTTTTCCAAACAGAAGGAACTATATTATTATGTGGCAAAGTATTAAAGATCTTATGCAACAGTAGCAAAATATGCTTCTGAAGGCAAGAATCATCATTACTGGAATACAGTCTGTATGATCCACAGGGGGTTTGTTTCCTAACTTATTTAATACTTTAGAAATCAATTCAATACCTATTGTAGGACAATTGTTATTAGTTGTAAAAACAAGTCCATATCAGCCATTTTACACCTAGATTGTGGTAAGTCAGAAACAAAAATATTAAATTCATAAGCAGCTCAATAGCAATCAGTTGTCAGTTCTCCAACTACAAAAACATAATGAAATTGAATCAGTACACTTTATAACAGAATTAATATATTTATATAACTGGATTTTATTAGATATTGAAGATTTAATAAACCCTTAACTTTTTAATAGTAAAATTGAATCTAGATTTAATACAGGGACTATTTTCTCCTCAGTTTGTGAGTCTCTTCTTTCTTTTTTACATTTGACATAGCTGTGTCCAATCAGTATGGAAATTTGCAAGTTTTATTTACCTTATTGCTAGTTACTAGATCCATAGCATTACTCAGAATAACTTCCATCTTCCTCAGTACTTGATAACAATGGATTCATAATCTAATAAATTATATTTGGCTAATTAAAACAACCAAGTAAAACAAAAAAGCTATGCTGAAACTGTAACTACAAAAATTTAAGAAATTCTTTAAGAACGTTAATGATCCATGGAAGGTTCTCTATAAGGACAAATCAATCTTAAGGTATTTGGTCCAGAAAAGGAATGTATATAAATAGAAATGCTTTCGAAGTCAGTGTTAAATTCATTTATTGTGTAAACTAAACCATCTTTTATAACATCACCACCTCCATTTCTATATGTCCTATGACATTCAGTCTTCTTATATCCAGGGAAGAATAAATTGGTTGTGTCTTATGTTTCAGTAATTGCCATTATATCCCTTTTCTTTTGCTGTGAGACAAAGTAACTCATTGTACCTATCTGCTAAACTTCTTCCATTACAATAACATAGCTTTACAAAAGTTCTTAAGTATTTGGTAGTCTGAGACCCTAGTTTTATGAGAAATGGTAATCATAATGTGTTTAACAAAGTAACTTACTAAAGCAAAAACTTGAACAATGTGTACTTAAGTGTAGCATGTCATTGAAAAATATTTGATAATTACAAATAAACTTTTTCCAATAAGTAACCAATGAAATATCGTGAATTAAACACACAAATTATATGCAATTGTTAAACAAGACAGCTTTAGAATGGATAGTCATTCCACTTCATACTTGGGATTATTTCACTGAACACAAACTTTATTTTACTACTTTCTAACAGTTAAATAATATCTAATACCACTGCTTTCATATGATTTAATGGAGTTTTATTCAAATCATTAGTTCCATAGTTAATAAAGATAGTAGAATAAAATATATTTCCCTTTAATAGATTTCTTAAAAGGCAATGTAATCTGGTCATTTCAAACCTGATAGGCTAGAAATAGTCAAATGAATAGTGTCAGTATTCAACAAAGGTTTCATTTTATCTTTTAACACAATCGGTTAAAATAAAATTTCTTCACTTTGTGATGTACAATCCATTTTTGTGCAGTGCATTTATTTGGCAAATGTTTATCAAACTGACTTTCTTCTGAGAAATTATAATCATTTACCCCCACCCAATTCTCTTCTTTTAAAGTTTTTGTTTTTTTTAAACAGATGTTCTATTTTTTATAAACTTCTTGAGATAGTTTCAGAATATTTGCAGTTTTTTAGACTTTATTACAATTTCAGGATACAAGACAGGTGGGGAAATAAAATGCAAGTCATTATTAAAATTTCTTCCATTATCAACAGGAACACTAGCTGTTTTGACTAAGGGTTCCTGAAAGAAGGCACCATGATTGAAATCAAAAGATCTTTCAACTGCTGCTTCTAATTCAAAATCAACCAGCTTTACAGGATCCCTATTTTTAGAATCTTGAGTAGCTGAATTTGTAGTTAAATTATTGTCCGAAACAGAAACTACAGAATAATCACCATCATGAGACATATTTAGGTGAATTTTATTGAAAGAACATTGGTTATCTAGAGTACCAGAAGGGGAAATGTTCCTTTTATTTTTCTGTTTTTTTTTGTCACTACTCTCCATAACTTTCATTTTATGGACACTTTCCTTTAAATAAGTTATTGCTGTGATATTGCTTGGTTTTATTAACTGCCTTAATGCAATTACTTACTTGCATAAAATTCTTCTTTAAATTATAGGTCATTTCTCCTGAATCAGGTTGGGCATGGCACTTTTCCCTATCATAGGACACAAATCAATTAATTTTAGGTAAATCTGTATTTGAGGATATTTTAAACTAATATTATATGTAGAAAATAAAGGTGGACAGTTCCTTGCTTGAGCCAGCGATTCAATTAAATCTTACTTCCAAGATGATAGAAAACTGAATATACTTTTTAAGGCAATGTCTAATTCATGTTTGGTTAATTTGGCATTACCTATGGTCTTACTGTTGAGAATCTTTATTAATTCAGATAACTTAACACAGTTAAAACAAAGCCCTGAATTATTTATTACATGAGTAAGATAAACTTCATTTCCACACTTTACCATAAATTTATTCCTCAATAAATCATTTAGTGTGTAGTCATTGAAAGAATCTATCACTGTGTGAATGAGCTAACTAAAAATATAAAGTGACTATTAATGAAACTCAAATAAAATCATCAATACACTAAAAATAAGCTAAATTTAAATCAAATAAAATACAAGTTATTTACCTTCACAAAAAACATAAAACTCACAAAAATCATGCAAAGATGTGCTGCTCATAGAACACTTCTAATGTGCCATGTTGCCTCAGAGGTCTACCCACAGCTAGGCAATCTGTGTCTATCATCATTTTTACATCTTATTTTGAGATGCTCACTGCTATTTCTAGCCTTTCACCTTTGTCATTTCTACTTATAATGAATGCATGCATTGATCTCATTACTATTTTCTCTACCCATCTATAGGTCCATAGAGTCATACTAGGCTAATAACCACAAGGGTCTTTTTAAGCCTAACTATGCATCCGAAATGTATCCAAGAAGTTTGGTGCCCTCAAGGTCATTTTAGAGGTATGTGTAAGCTAGGCCATGTGTGGTCAAGCATTGATAGGTTGCCCCTATGCATTAGACAGACCAGGAGTGAATTTCTAATTTCTCAACCATTGGTTTAGGTTATGCTTTAATAGGGTCAGAGAAGAAGTCATTTCACATGGATGGGAAGCCTACTCCAGAGAAGGGGTATTCTCTGAGATATATATACCTGTCCATCCAACATGTCCTATTTATGTCGCAAGCAAGAAAAGTCCCTGGATCAGGTAGGGCTGATGCTATTTCTTTTATGGATATGCAACAGGTCAACAGGAGAGCGATCCTGGGTTGCCTTGATTGCCAGACATAGATCACCCCTCAGCAGTCTGTAGAATACAGAGTATAAGGATAGAGCTTTGAGACAATATGCATAAGACATGTTGTTAAAGCCTTGTATTCTTTTGTGCATAACCTCTGTGGACATTCCAGTAGTTGCATGTCCTGGTCAAATACATACTGAAGGGAGCATTGTACTCAATGATGGGGCTGAGTACAGTGCAACAATGACTTCCTTCGACCTATCCTTGCTTATAAATTGAGCAAAATAGAATGATTTCCTTACTGCCTTAGGCACATGTTGGTCAAAAGTCAGGTTTCTGTCTACATACATCCCCCAATCCCTGACTATTAGGTTTACTCTTAGGGGTGTGTTATCAATGTCAGTTTCCAACTTTTATGCATTTCTTGACACTGAGTTTTAAACAGTGTCTATGACACCAATTATTTGTCTGTATTAGCCCTTCCTGGAGGATATTTTTGTGTTGGGGGATTCTATGATGGCTCCCAGTTTGTAATCTCCAAACCTGGTCAGCCAGAGGCCCTTGACACTGGTCTTGACTTCTGACAAGTAGATATCAAAAAGGAGAGGGATCCAGCACTGAGCCATGAGAGATTCTGCTAGTGAGCACTGAGCCATGAGGGATTCCACTAGTGAGCAGCCTCTTTGTTGAAGTGTGCTCCCATATGATCATTTTGTCTCTAAAATGCATTCTCTCCCTGTTGTTGATCTTCTGCGTAATTTATAAAAATGATTCTTGCTCATGCATTTTGTACACAGTTTTTAGGGTTGGGCACTGCTTCATACGAGGATATTTGTCTCCACAGAATTCACAGTTTCTTTCTGTCCTGCATTTCTATTTATCTCTCTCATTTTATTTATTTTTCTGATTAACTACCTCTCTATTTCCTTCTATCTTACTTCTTTCCTTTTTAGATTACACAGTCTTCTTCACTTGTACTTATGAAATCTCAAGGATACAGCAAAATCTAGCTACTGAGCCATGAGGGATTCCGCTAGTGGTCTAAGGTAATTTCTGCCTCAGCCAGAGCTTCTCTCCTTGCCTTGTCACTGATACATGACTCATGACTATAATATATGTGCTTTCATTTTCAGTAATATCTATGTACCTATAATTTTTATGTTAGTACCCTCAGCCTAGGATATGCATCTGTGCAGTAAGCACTTTTTTTTCTTTCATTTCTGACACATTTCATCTTCTACCTTTTTCTTGAACTTATTGTGGCAGTTTGCATTGTCTATCACATCCTCAGCCCTGTCATCTAGTTGTCTTTTGGCTTCATACATATCCTACATCACCTCTTCTCTTGTGGAGTAATAAAGAAATGTATCTTTTACCTTTTCTTATACTTCTTTTTGCATAGTTCTATAAGCAGCTACCATCATCTTCCAGTGAAAGCTTATAGTTTGTCTATTTCCTATACTGACAGAATAGAAATATCCAGAGATGACTTCTCATTTTTCTATACTCAAACTTTTCTTACTTTCTTCTTCTTATACACTCCCTATTAGTGCCAGCTGTTTCATAAATGTTTAATTAAAACACTTAGCCGTGATTGTTTTTTCTTGACTGCAGACCTCTCTTCCATTTCTTCTTTCCTGCACTGGGAAAATGTTCTTCCAAGTGCACTCATCAGTTTGTACTACTTTTTAATGAGTGCAATGATCTGCCTGGTTCATGGTTCACAGTATGTTGGAAAACAGTTTGCCTTTAGAACAAATATATGAAAACAAATGCACACTATGTATGTTAATTAACGTAAATAAGAAAATGTGTTGGAAAATTCTTTACTTTATGAAATATATACATACATTGTGGGTCAGATTCCTGAAGACTTGATCTTGGCATAAGTGACTCACTCCAGTGAAAGGCTAATCTATAAAGCAGGCTTACACGAAAGTCATTTACACAGATTTATTTTTGGAACCAAGCCCTATGTGAATGCTATCAAAAGTATGTTAATATGCTGTTTATGTCAATTTCTGTAACACACTTGCTTGCTTCTTCTTTTTCAATATCCTGTATTTGTTAGTTGTCAACATTTCTGGGTCTTGGTTGAAAATGTTTTAAGGACATCCTACCCAGCCAATTAAAAAATAAGCGATAAGACTTGTTTCTTTGTCTTACTTGCATGTAGTCTTGGAGGATGCATAAATCACTACAATTCATAAGATATGGATTGTCACATACCGGCAAAAATATACTGCAGTAAATGTCATAGGCATCTGTGATGAACATACTGCAGGCATCACACAGATGTGCTGGTTTCTACTTAAAAAATACTAAAATCCTCTGACTTGAGATTTTTCTTTACATTGGAACAACAGATCAGGTTTTCAGAGAACAGCATTGGTAAAAGGTCAATGAGAGAAAGATGCATAGTTCAAATCACATATAACTCGTGAACCATTACCACTCAGGTTTGCCTTCTTCAGGCACTCCTAACCAGTGGGCATCTCTCTCTCTCTCATTCAGGGGAAACCAGGAACCATCAATGTCTTTCTATGGGAAGCATATCCCTCTACAAACACCTTTTTTTGTATTATTTTTATGGTATTAATTTAACTGGATAAGTCCACTAGGCACAGGTATCCATTAGAATGGTGATCTAGGAGGACTTTATGGTTAAGTGACTTGGTGACAGTTACAAATTAGGCAAATAGAGCTGGATGGAATCAAACCTTGCACCCTTGATTACAGGAAACAACTTATTAACAGCTCAGAGTCTTAATGATGTGTGTTACCTGTCAGCTACTGTAAGATTTCAATGATTCAACAGCCACAGATGAATGCTTTATCTGCAGGTTTCTCTAAGTAAAGTCATAATCAGGAGATAAGACTGCTAGATGATCTGGTAAATTACTGATTTAACTTTTAAAATGCACTGATGCCAAATTTATTGGGGAAAATGATAGGCTGGCAGAAGGGCTGTAGCAATACTGTATTGGGATATATATGCATTCATGCTTGCTCACCCTGGAATGTTCTCAACGCTTTCTGTTATAGCCAAGGATAAGCTTTGACATTCTTCAACTAGCAGTGCTCCAGGGCTTACCCTGAGAACTCAAGGCCAAATGGAAACAGTGTTCTTGACTCCTGAATTTGAAAGTCCCAAATAGGCCCTAGTAGATACCCAAGACTAATGAATAGCAGAATTAATTGTACTCTGTTGTTTTTTCACATACATGAAACACCTGGCTCTACTTAGGATAATGTATAAAAGACTGAATACCCTGATGTATTTTTATGGGGGGAGAACAGTACTTTGTAGGGGAGAATTTACTGTGCAAATACAAATTTTCTTTATTTTTAGATAGCTGAAGATCATTGCAGTGTTTCTTACAATAGTATAACTCTTAATGGACATGAAGCATCTGGCAGAGAAATGGAACACAATAAGTGGGTACAACCAGTTTCATTGAAAAGTAATCAAAGTATTTTGTTTCACAACCATATCTACTGCAAACTCACATTCTTACCCTAAAAATTATTTTCTTTAGCTATACAATGCACTCTTACTTCATTTCCACAAGCTTTATCATTGTCATATATTTATTTTGTTTTATACATTTAATTGCAAAAGCACACTGGACACAGCTGTCTCTTTAAAGGGGTGGCCTGGGAAGACTGTCTAGTTAAATGGCTTGCTCTGAATTAAACAATAGGCAGGTAAAGGTAGAAAGAATCAGATTATGTGCCCTGGGCAACAGGAAGCATCTTAACTGCCCCAAGCCATAATCCTCCGCACTAGCTGCCAGATACATTTGAACATAATATAATCTGGACGTAAATTAAAGTTTTACTTAACTCCTGGGAGTATTATGTCAATTATATGTAAAGCATTAATCAAGTGCCATATTGCCTTGTTAGAGGTGATATGACTTGGAAAATGTCATAACCTATCATAATAAATAAACAGCACATTATATGGAAAAAATGGACAGATTACAATCCTATCTATTATCTTGCCCATCTCACATATTCAGTTAAGCTGTTTCAACTAAGTGGAAAGTATAGCAATTCATCACTGTACAACAGCTAAGCATGCCAGACTCTACCAGGCAGTGCAGTTGTGTTAAAGAAAGGAAAGTCACTCCAAACATATGTTCTAAAAATATTAAACAATTTTACATGTAATATGCTCAGAAATAAAAAAGAAGCAGTAATGTTAAAAGGAAGTAGCTTCTGTAATATCAGAGCATCTCTAATCCCTTTCTCTACCCAACTCTAAGATACACAAAAGTAGGAAAATCCTCATACTATAAACAATGATTGGCATTACAATTACTACGAAATTATACATCTTGAAGTCTGTACAGATAATTATGGCCTCTTCAACCCAGCTTTTCTCTTGAAATCTTAATTATTCATACATATCTCTGTAATAGTTGTTTCCTGCTAAAGATTCTTATAGTAGAAGTTGTCCTGTATATTAACACTGTGTTTTAGGTTTCATTTCACTTTCTAATCATATGCATTAAAAATTTTAATGAAGTTGACACACTGGCATAAAATAATTTATGTACCAATAATCTAGTTGACTGACATCTCAGTGCATTTGTTACTTATTTCTAAAAACATGGTAGTTAACACAGAACTGCTGGTGATTTATTTATAATGTAAACATCTGGTTCTTTACAACATTTCATTTAGCTGTAAAGTTGCTGGTGTAACCACCGTGCTTTTTTTCACTCAGATAATTTTTATTTTGAAAATATAACACAAAAAGTATTTGATTACAAATAAATGAATAGAATAACTGATTAACTATGTACAATATTTACATTTATCCTGGCACGAGTAGACTTAGTATTAGATTTGAACAGTTGATAATAAATCATAACATTTACTATACATGTCTTCAGCAGGAGTCTAAATCTGATTGTAAGGTGTCAATCAATGACAAAACTTTCTTCCATGGATTATTAAATAATGCTTAGGAAATATTCTTAGTTCTTTGGCTTTTATTTCCATTAATGCTGTCTTCTTCAACGGGCATAGGAAGTTCTCTATGGTGGGCGCTGCATTAGAATTCCATTTACTGGTTATATATTTTCTAGCTATTGCTAGTATTGTCCACAGTAGATATAAATTTGTTTTATTCATAAAAGGTCCTTCATTTATATTCAATAAAATTAAAGCTTTAGTCATAACAAATGTATTGGTGAAAATTGATTGTAAAAAATGATTAATATCATTCCAAAATGTTTTTATCTCTATACAGTCATAGAAAATATGACAGCAATCTGACATAGAGGTCCACTGACATCTCCAGCATAACCTCTTACTAGAAGAATTGATTTTTGAAACTTTACCAGGGGTTAAGAATGATCTATGCATGAATTTCCAATTAAATATTCTCCAGTTTTGAGACTAGGATGTTAATTTAACCAACAACAGTATTTGATTTTTCTGTTGATAAAAGTATTGAAATTCCTTTAGTAATACATTGCCAATAAGTTGTTTTAGGGGCTGATTTATAATTTTTTATTATATTATATAAATATGAGGTTTCATTTTTCGTATTTGCATTATTATAAATAGTTCTGAACACCCCACTTATAAATTTTGGAGAATTTTTAAAGGAAAAGTTATTTATTATTCTACATAGATCTTTGGAGTATGTCAAAACATTCTTTAATAATAACCAGTCATGAGAAGTTAGTTTATAAATTGACAATTTTTGTGCATCTAAGACTTGTTTCTTTATGCAATGCAGGCAGCATATTAAGTTCTTATGTTCCCAAGAAGTAAGAATATCTCTATGCATCCTATCTGGACAGTTCTTAGTAATACTGAAATGGACTAAAGTTATGAACCAAGTCTTTAAGTCTAAATGCATATTAACAGATTTTCTAAAATGATCAAAGAGTTGATTAACTAGGTTTAATTTAGTAGGTTTTGTTAGATTATATTGTAGATATAAACTTGGTGAATACCATAATTTATTATCTTTGTCTATAACTAAGGTATTTTTTGACAAATTGTTTTAATTTTTTATTATAGTTGAGTGTAATAATTTCTAGTTAGATGTATATTTAGGATTTATCCAGACTATCACAGTATTGAGTAAGGTAGCTCTTATATAAGATTTGATATCTGGAAAATTTAGTCCTCCTTGATCCCATTGTCTTATGTGATGTGATAACGCAATTCTATTTCTTATACGGTGCCAAAGAAATCTCAATAATATTGAAGTTATTTCCTTAAGATAACATTGCTGAGGCATTAGCAAGATAGCTTGCACTCCATACAGAATTTTAGGAAGCAATACCATTTTTATTCATTGTAATCGATCTTCGAAATTTATAAACATATTATTCCACTTATTCACCAGAGAACTCATATCTATAATCTTTCTATAATTAACCTTTAATGTCTCATTTATGGTTCCACATAAAACAATCCCTAAATAATTTAAGGTGGCGACTTGTTTGCCAGTGATGTGATTTCCATCTAGTTGTATTCCCTTTTTTTGTTCAACAAGAATTTTGATTTATTAAAATGAAGTCCTGAGATCTTATGAAATGTCTCTATTAATAAGTCTACTTCATCTAGGACTTCTTTTTAATTGGGCAAGGTAAGAAGAACATCAGCAAACATCAGCAAAGAGCATAATCTTAGAACTATATTGATTTTATATATATATATATATATATATATATATATATATATATATATATATATATATATATTATCTTTGAGTTGCTTCTTATTGATATAGCAAGTATTTCTATGGCTATTGCAAATAAAATGGGTGACATGGGACAGTCTTGTTTAGTGCCTCTATTAATCTGGATTGCCTCTGAAGTAAAAGGTCCCAATTTAACACAAGCTAAGTTTTTTTTTATATAGACCTTCTTTATAAGTATGATAAAAGGGAGGGACAATCAAATACTTCTAGTATTTTGATTAAGTAATCCTAATTTAAAGAATCAAAAGCCTTTTCTATGTCCAATCCAATTATCAAGGCTTCTTGATTTTCTCTATTTAGGTACTCAATATAAATATCCTTTTGATGTTATCACTTGTGTCCATTATATATGAATCCAGTTTGATTATTGATTACATCAGATATTTGAACTTTTATTCTGTTTACTATAACTGACATGAATATTTTATAATCACTATTCAGCAATGATATTGGTCTATAAGAACTACAATAGCTAGAGTCTTTATCTTTTAATATACGGGTGATTAAAGAGTATCTCTGTGAGGGTGATGGGGGAATTATTGCATGTGCTTGCACTTCAAGTAATGTAACAATTAAATTATACTTGTGGGGAAAAGTTTATATATATATATATATCTACTATTAATCCATCTGAGTAAAGATCCTGAGAAACATTTTATCTATTCTGGTTTAGGTTCCAAATATATAATCTTGATGAGAAAATAGTAATGAGTTGCTTCCTACAGTGTTGCTTACTTTTAATGCCTCATATTTTTAAAAGTTTTGCAGTTGATAAGTGTGGGGATTTCTTATTTGTGGTTTTAGAAGCATCAGCAATACAGTTAAAATCTTTACCTGTTATTAAGTTACCTTTAGATATATGTGTTGTTAAGTTTAAATGTTTCTTGATAGTTCCCACCCCAATACCAGAATATGAATAAATTTACTAGTGTCCACATTATATTAGTAAATTTCAATATAATAATAGCTATAAGGCCATCATTTAAATTTCAATATAATAATAGCTATAAGACCATCATTATCTACACATTTGTGTATAATTTCAGGGTTTAGAGAATTATTTTTCCATAAGATTGCTAGCCCTCTAGTCTTTGATTTATATGAGGAGCAAATTAGTGTCATATATTCAATTGGGTTCCATATAAATTTGTCATTCTTTTTAAAATGCATTTCCTGTAAGAATACTATTTGGGGTCTGTTTAACGTTAGATATTTTAATAGATTAGATCTCTTGTTTGGATTATTTACGCCATTAGTATTTAAAGATAACAATGTAAAGTCCATATCAGATTGTTTTTAGAGAAATAATTGTTATATTATGTTTAATATATATGACTTCTCCTCTGTTAGTTTTATAACTTGTATACATTCAACTATCTCAGTCAACAACATTTCCTTCAAAAAAGACAATTAAAAAAACGTATGTCAGGCTTAGTAAAACTAAATATGAATTTAAGTACTAAGGTAATTGGTAAAGTTATAGTGGTGTATTTTTTGATTCGCACCCAACATGGAATAAAAAGCTTTTCTGGTCCAACAGATAGGAATAAATCTGTTGCGCCCAACTCTTTTACATTTTATCTGAGCTCCATAAATCAATTGTAATTATTAAAGAAGACTATTGTATAAATACTCTAATTTATGACATTTTATTGTTTACCAGAATGTATGATTTTTTTATTAACATGTTTGTATCAAAAGTCATCTATTAAATCATATGCAGAGATATATGAATATCTAAACTATGTTACTTGTATACAAAAATAAAGTTTTGATAGTCTGAGGTTCACTAGAAATATTGAGGAGAGATATATAACTCATAAAATGCTTTTTATTATTTTTATACTTTAATTTCCAACACTCAGCTTATAAACTAAGTAATTTTCCTTTTTGAAAACTATTAAGATGAGTAAATATTATCTGTCATAACCATCTGTAACAACACGCGGTTCTGAAATAATTTCATTATTCTACATCAACATACCTTCTGTCCATTCCCAATTCTTTCGATATTAATTATAAGTAATAACTGCATTGCTTATGTGCTGGTATAAACATATTTGTGTATTATACTGTATTAACAGAGGTCCAAATTACATTCATTACAGTATAAAAGGGGCTGTTTCCTAAGCATTACAATTATCTATTTCTGAGACACTTAAATAGTTAAATAATTTCCCTTTTCCCTTCCCTTTCTTCCAGTCTTCTCCAACTCTCATCCTCCCTCCAATCATTGTGTTAGCATAACAAACCTTGAGATCCTGTGCAAGTATAGAACACATATGAGTATTGGTTTATTATGAGTATAGAATGAATATATTTATATTAATCATATGTGACCTATTATTTGAGTTTATTATATGAATATTCCTTTATATACGCATTATGGCATAACACTTCACATCAGTCCTTCCGACAGTTAAATTACAATATCACAAAAGCAAGTTTGAGAAGTAATTGCATAAAGACATCCAATAGATAACATATTACTATCAAAAAAGTTCCCATCATAGCATAAAGACATCCAATAGATAACATATTACTATTAAAAAAGGTCCCATCATATACTGACATTCAAAGTTATTCAATAGTATATATCTATTACTGTCTGTAATGTTTAAGTCATCTTTGTGTCATTACTATGTGGCATTTATTCAAATACACGTAACAAATATATACAAGTAATATAACATTAAAAACTATCTCGTCTATAATCTAAATCAGTAGAGAACTATATGTAGATGTATCATTCAAAGCTATATAACAAATGTAGACTATAATTTGCAGAAAAACATTAAACTATCTACTTATATAGTGTCTTTGTAGGATTGATTAATAAATTGTTTCAAGCATTTATACATGGTTTAGCAAATATCTCACAATATAAAATGACTTGGTAGGGAGTCTAAATAATTTTTGCAAGCACTTTGTTAGTCTAACTTCCTCATTCCTATTAGAAATTAAACAGCCAATCATCGGCTTTGTTGCCAGTAAATACAGCAACATTAAACAAGTATTATGAAGCTGTGATGAGTCAGCTAAATAAACTAAAGCAGCTCATGACCTATTCAAGCTTTGAAAAACTTCACCTCCATTTGCTCACGAGAATATTGCCTTCCCGCTTCCCACTTTCAGAAACAAACTTCCCCAGCCTTTTCAACTGCAGTCCTCCCCCACATCAAGCTGCCACTCTGGCAACTCCATGCATATGTCAAAGAAACAACTGTCACATGTTCAGTCTGATCCAAACATATTTCCCGGTTAATCAGCTAAATACAAATCACAGAGACACACTAGTATTATCAAAAAGCATTTAGTTATTATTACATATCTGCTTCATATGCCATTGATTAAATACACTTTTTCATCCCCATTTTGCATTCCACAAACAATTATCTATTAGCCCAGCACAGATCTTCTAGCATAAATAATCTGGGGATGAAGCCATCTAAACATCATAAACCAAATTTACCCATATCTCACACACCCAGCCACTATAAACATCACATCACGATCCTCCTCAACAGAGACAAGCATTCAAAAAAATTCTGTATGCAATCCAAACAACCAATGGCAGCATGTGCATCAAGAGCCAAGTGCATTAATCCATATATATAGCCATAGTGTGCCGTGACAAATTAGCTGCATAATCAACATTTTCAGGTTTCAGTATAAATATTATATGAGGATTACTAGTTATTTTACTGGTTTCAGCTGTTTACCCAGCCAATATTGCGATTGTCTTTCACAGCTATAGCTGCATCCGGTTCACATATATGGCTTTAACACTTACAGGAAACATTATTCTTCTTTCCTCCATTAGTTTTCCCCCTCATCCTCTCACCTTCCCTCCTCCATCCCCTTCAGTATTTAAAAAAGGGTTAGATGTACTTTACAAAAGGATCGCATCATACAGTTTGATTATATTATTTTAGGAAGACAGCACTGCACAGATCCATATCATGCTATCACAGTGCTACAGGCTCCTATTTCAGTCTGGGAACTAGCTTCATGCCATACCATTCACAATCGCTCAGTGCAGCTGCGAGTATCGGGTGAAACCAAGCAAAAAACAACAATACACAGGCAATCAATCCCATTCAGTCCTTCACTTTGGCAAATCAATACAAATATGCAACATTTATTCTTCTTGGCACTAAACCCCCAGATTAATTTCAGGTCTAATTATGACACTATTTGTTAACAGAAATATTCATTTACTAATAGGGTTTTTTTTTAATAAAAAACAAATATTATCAGGTATATAAAATGAGACTTGTCTACTGGGTTTTGTTTACTCTTTTTAGACTATTTAAATTAATGAGAAAGACTATATAGTTTTTGTCCTTAGATTAAATTATATAAAAAGAGGTAGAAGAAAAGGAAAGAACAATAAAAAATAATTGTAACTGTCACTACTAATAAAGAGTTTAAATATAACAAATAAGACATACCTTTTTCTTCTTGCATATATGCATTAACATATATATATATATATATATATATATATATATATACATACAAGAGTAAAATTTACATTTAAAGTTATAAGCCAGATCTATGCATCAGTTGTTAATTATGTTGCAGTTGATGCTTTGAAACATTTTGCTGGAGCAGCTATCTTAGATTCAGTTTTTTGTTTTTTTCTTTTTTTACATCAGTCCAGGTATTCTTATCAGTAGATCTCTTCAGGGAAGGAGATCCCCAATCCATATCCTCAGGAATAGAGATGATATTGTTGTTTTTAATAAATAAGGTGGCTTCTTCCAAGTTCTTGAAAGTTCTTATTTCATTTAAACGCAGTATTTTGATTCTTGCGGGAAAAGCCATCTGAGTTTTAATGTTATTTTGTTTTAGTAATTTAATTAGTGGCCATGCCTTTTTCCTTTGTTCCAGTACTTTTGGAGAATAGTCATTATCAAACCTTATTAAGTTTTGATTGTATTTTAAAGGGCTTTTCCTCCACTCTGATTTAAGTACTAGTTCTTTGTCCATAAAAGATAAAAACTCTATTACAATTGACCTTGGTAATGTAGAAGACACAGCTGAAGGTGATAAAGTTGGATTTCCCATGGCTCTGTGAGCTCTTTCAGTACCAAATGAGCAACTCTCTTTAAGGCTGAATATTTCTGGATTCCATGTGTTTAAAAAAGAAATGATGTCTCCCCCTTCAGCCTTCTTCGGTAAGCCAAAGTCTGATGTTTCTCCTTCTCTCCATGTTTTCTAAGTCATCCACTTTATTAAGAAGCCAAGTGTTTTGTTTGAGGAGAATGTTTTTCCGGATTTCTTCTTCCTTGAGTCTTCCCTCAATATCACAAAGTTGTTTCTATGTTTATTTTATTCTGATGATGTTGAAGCATTTCTTTAAATACCTCTTGTTTGTTTTTGATAGTTCTTCAGATTCTGTAGATTTTCTTTAAAGTCATCCATTTTCAGTGACTGTTCTTGCAGTGCAGTAGTCACAAGTTGTAGTTCCTTTTTTAGTACCAAATCAGAGTTAGTGTTCTTTGAGGTGCTCATTTCTACCAGTTATAAGTCTCCAATATACTCTAACAATGATCCACCAAAGTTTGTAAATTTGTATTTCAGACTTTCATCTATCTATTGTGGATGTTTTTTTTTTTTTTTTTTTAATTATATTAATTCCTGTATTCTATACTACTTTATGGAGGTCTAAAAATCTGCCGCCTTCAGTTAGCCATTCAGGCTCCACCCCCTTAGGTTAACAAGCATGTTGATATTCTAAACATGCAATTAGTTTCAAACATAGGTGCTTTTTCAGATTTTTGAAAATGTGTCCTTAGCAGTTTACACAGGCCTTTATCCAAGTCACTGTGCATCACATTTTATGGTAGTTTGCACTACTTAATCCTACCCTTTTTTGCATTGTTTAGACCTATATAGCTTAATATGAGATGAATCATGCTATTATGATAAAGTAGCTACCATGGAATGTATGAGTTCAGCATTCCACTACCAAAATACACTTCTGCCAGCATTCATAAAACACAATAATTATTTCATTCATATGACCATAAATGAACAAAATACAGTAGGCCATTAGCTTTGTCTTTCCAAGTCTGCATATTGCATTTCTCAGTAAGTCAGCAGTGAGAAGGTGCCCAAGAAATACACTGACCTGTGCGCCCCCACCCCAAGTTGGTTGATTGGAAACCAGGAGTCTCCTATCCACTACCTATCTAAATGCAAAGCATATAAAATTACATCAAAACCCAGCTGCAGAGATCTTTGGCATGAAGAACTCATTTCCTGGCATATGGTAGCAAAAATGAGCTGGGCCTGCAACAAAACAACAATAATGGCCCACAGTCATATTTTAGTTGACATTATTTAGTGTGTGTGTGTGTGTGTGTGTGTGTGTGAGCATGGGTACCCTGTTTTTCATTGGCACATCCCCATATTAATAACACTTCCCATTGTCATAAGGCACTGAAATCCTTTACAAACTTGCAGTGATGTGAACATGGATGATGAAGTCTTAACTAATATATTTTATGTTGTCTAGTACCAGGCTGTAATGGTCCGGTCATTTATTGATGTCATTCAAGGGTCACTGGTGTTTGTTTACATTATACTGTCACTTATTTTAGCTGTTTAGGCTTCATTTTAGGTTCCTATCAAGTTAGGTCACACTCTTATGCAATCATTTGCTTAATTATAGTAGAAAAGAAAACCATATAAACAATGGCTAATAGTTCTAAATACGTTTACATCACAAAAAAAGCTCTATCTGCTCTAAAAGGCTTCAGAGGGGTCATGTAAGTTTTTTTTTCTTTTTTTTAAAAGCTTGACCAATGATTTAAACCAAAAAGACCACACATTTAGACATATTATCAGGAAAAGATGCTTTATTATTTGTACAGTTCTACCCTGAATATTACTTTAAATCCACCTCTTTCAAATAAAGTGTATATGATCAATAATATTTATTTTATTACCCTAGTGTCTGAGATTTCTCTGCGTGCAGAACTGGTAGGTACACAGTTCTCTGCCTTATTCATAAACCAGAGGTACCCATGAGCTTAATGCTGAAAACTCAACTGCTCATTTCTTCTCCTCTTCTGCCCTGTGCAATACCATAATCACAGACACCTGAGAGCAGGCATATGGGGAGACAAAAGAATGGAGAGAACAGAAAGATATGATTACAAAATGCATCCCAAGGGACATGCTTACTTATATGCTACTCAGGTTGTGCCTATTTTATTTTTTATCATTTTAATGACTGAAATGAGCTAACAGTGAATTTAGTACAGCATGGTTACTGACAAAGTAGGATTTAAACTCAAGGTAATGGTGAAAACTGTACAGTTGTAAGCTTGTTCTGTTCATATTAGCATTGAGACTTAACTGTACAAGGATGCATGTTTTATACATCCGGTGCTAATTTCTTGTGATGTGAAACTGTTCACCTCAGAGGGATTTTGCATGGTACCAAGTCCGACAGTTTTATCATGCACACCAGGAGAGAGATAATCAATTCCCAGTTTGCAGTTCATGCCGAATGTGTACTTTTTCAGCCTGATAGCCAAGTTAAATTACTTATTTAGTGGTAAGATGCTAATTTGAAGTAAGCAAGTGTTATAGTACATGCTATTGTTTAAGGCTGCCCCTTTCTCCCTGATGGGAGGCTGAGAAGTCCCTGGAAAGTGATAAATAGACAATTAAAAAACAGATACATGTTGTAAGCTCTGCAAAGCTCCACAGTGCTGTCGTGCTTACAGTGAAGGGGGCCTCAGTAAATTGGTGGGCAACAGAAGCCAGCTGTACTATCATCACTCCTTGAGACAAGAAGCCATGTGAGGCCATTTACAAGACATCCCCAAGAATAGATTAGGGCAAGCAGACCAAGGGGAGTTAAAAATTCTTGGCAAAGTTGGCTGCTCTTCACTTAACAAGAATAAAATATCTAATGGTGTATAATGGTTATAATCAATCTTACCTACTTTGCTTTTATTCAGTGAATGTAGCTCTAATTTTTATGTAGATTATACAAAAGAAAAGAAAATGTTTCTGTGCAAGGCACATTCTTCTGTCATGGACATTGTAAATGTATGATAATTATGAGTAATAGATAAAGAAAACTGCAAGTCACTACTAAGATTTAGTAACTGTAGAGGTCTCAAGGTAAATTCAGGACTGCATTGCATTTTGTCATATACTGTATGCCATATATTTTAATGAATTGACAGCAATCCGTAAAATTTTTAAGATTATTATCTCTAAATACATTTTATTTTCAATTATATTCGAGACTTTATTTCTGTTTAATTTTTATTACCAAGTAGACTAACCTAGAACAACATCCCTCTTTGTAAGAATGGCTCCTGTCATGCTGATTTTTCAAGACTGTTTATTTGATATACTATGAAAATGCTTTCACTCTGCATACATATACTTGACTAGTTACATCGATATGGTGCAGTTTCAAACACTCACTTCCAAGTGTGAATTGTGAGGAGTGAATGCACACATGTAAGCAGCAACACAGAAAATCAGTGTAAGAGTAAGGACTGAGGACTCGCAAATATCACACAGCCATTGCAAACCTACAAACTACCCACTTAGTGTTTTGCCCAACACAAGATCTGGGATGGCAAGCCTGAATCATGGATCCTCTCTTGTCTTGCATTTTCAAGACAACCACTGCATAAACCTAGTGCCAGGAACACCAGTGAAAGCAGTGTACTCTCTCCCTATTTTGACAGTAATAAAAAGCAATGACCCACCCTGGTAGCCATTCTGATATGAACTGAAGTTCTCACAAATTTCTCCAATAAGACTGACAGTGATTAAATCATTCAGCCCACACCCACACAGACTGGTAGTAAATTATCTGTAATCTTCCAGCCTACAAAGAAATACAGAAGTTATGTCTTACCATAACGTCCCATCTGTTTTGTTCATCTTCTTTCATTCATCACGGATGGGTTCGGTTCTGAGCCCTTGGAACCAAGTCGGCCTTTTTACCAAGCTAGCGCCAACCAAAAAACTCTCAAGCTAAGTCTCTACCCAGAATGCCCTTCTCCCTGAAACCTCAGATTGAGTTTGGTAGAGAAAGAGAAGTAAATTCGATTCCAGTTCTGTGCAAATACCCTAGGACACCACTTGGACCCAAAGCATCCCCAAGAGCCTTTGGAGGGGGAAGGAGGGTGGGAAGTGATGAATAAAAGAAGATGAACAACACAGATGGAATGTTATGGTAAGACATAACTTCTTTATCTGATGTTGTTAATCTTCTTTCCATTCATCACTGATGGGACAGGATCCCAAGCTACCTTGAGGTCCATGGGCGACCCTTATGGAAGAACATTCCTGAGTATCATTGAGCTGAAGGCAGCTCTCCCTCTGGAGACCAAGTCCAATTTGTAATGATTGATAAAGGTATGAGGCTTAGCCCAAGTAGCTACTGCACAGATATCATCCATGGAAGCCCTGGAATGGGAAGCTACAGATGTTGCCATAGATCTAGTGGAGTGAGCTTTAGCTTTTGGCATAGGTTTGTGACTGAGGGGAATAGAGGAAACGTATGCAGTCCCTTAGCCATTTTGATAATGTAACCTTGGAAACAGCATCTCTCATTCTAGGCCCAGAAAAAGAGATGAAAAGCTGTTCAGATTTATGGATAGGTTTGGTCCTGTCTAGGTAAAATTTCAGTTGCCTATGTACGTCCAAGGAGTGAAGGCAGTGCTCTCCTCTATTGGAAAAATTCAGGAAGAACACTGGTAGGTCAATGGTCTGGTTTATGGAGAATTCAGAAACAACTTTGGGGAGGAAGGATGGATTCATCTGAAGTGAAACTTTGTCTTTATGAAAGACCAGATAGGGCCTCTTGATACACAATGACTGCAGCTCCGAGACCATTCTGGCAGACATGATGGTTACCAAGAACAAAGATTTCCAAGACAAAAACTTTAGGACACAATTTGCAGCAGATTCAAAAGGTTTTTGAGTCAAAGACTGAAGGACTAAAGTGAGGTTTCATGGTTCCATGGGCTGTCTGACAGGAGGCCTGATATGAGAGGTCCCATTGAGGAGGGCCTTGCATAGGCATAAAGAAATAAGAGGGGTGCCATCTATCATCATCTTCTTTTGACCACAGCGGATCACCTGTTTCCATTTCTTCCTGTCCTCTGCATCTTGCTCTTTCACGCCAACCACCTGCATGTCCTCTCTCACCACATCCATAAACCTTATCTTAGGCCTTCCTCTTTTCCTTTTACCTGGTAGCTTCATTCTTAGCATCTTTTTTCCAATATACTCAGCATCCCTCCTCAGCACATGTCCAAACCAACGTAATCTTGCCTCTCTGGCTTTGTCTCCAAACCTTCCAACCTGGGCTGACCCCCTAATATACTTATTGCTAATCCTGTCCAACCTCGTCACACCCAGTGCAAATCTTAACATCTTTAACTCTGCCACATCCAGCTCAAACTCCTGCCTTTTTGTCAATGCCACTGTCTCCAACCCATATAACATAGCTGGTCTCACTACTCTCTTGTAGACCTTCCCTTTCACTCTTACAGGTACTCTTCTGTCACAAATCACTCCTGACACTCTTCTCCACCCACTCCATCCTGCCTGTACTCTCTTCTTCACCTCTCTTCCACACTCACCGTTACTCTGAACTATTGACCCCAAGCATTTAAACTCATCCACCTTCACCACCTCTACTCCTTGCATCCTCACCATTCCTCTATCCTCCCTCTCATTCACACACATATATTCTGTCTTAGTCCTACTGACCTTCATTACTCTTCTGTCTAGAGCATATCTCCATCTCTCCAGGGTCTCCTCCACCTGTTCCCTACTCTCACTACAGATTACAATGTTATCTGCAAACATCATAGTCCACGGGGACTCCTGTCTGATCTCATCTGTCAACCTGTCCATCACCATTGCAAATAAGAAAGGGCTCAGAGCTGATCCTTGATGTAACCCCACCTCCACCTTAAGCACATCCGTCACTCCCACTGTAGACCTCACCGCTGTCACACTACCCTCGTACATATCCTGTACCACTCTTACATACTTCTCTGACACTCCTGACTTCCTCATACAATACCACAACTCCTCTCTAGGAACCCTGTCATATGCTTTCTCTACGTCTACAAAAACACAATGTAATTCCTTCTGACATTCTCTGTACTTCTCCATCAACACTCTCAGAGCAAACATCGCATCTGTAGTGCTCTTTCCTGGCATGAAACCATACTGCTGATCACTAATCATCACGTCCCTTCTTAACCTAGCTTTCACTACTCTTTCCCATAACTTCATGCTGTGACTGATCAATTTAATCCCTCTGTAGTTACTACAGCTCTGCACATCAGGGGTACCATCTATACCATTGTGGAAACTAGAAATTGCTGCTAGGTGTACTTGTACGGTAGAGGCAGAGGCTCCATTATCAAATAACTTAGCCAAGTATTGAAGCACCACAGTTACTCGAGATGAATACAGGTCTAGCATGTTATCCTTGGACCAGATGGAGAACCTTTCCATTTATCCTAATATAGTCTTCTAGTGGATGGTTTATGAGGGACCAGACTGATGTCTTGAACAGGCGAGGAGAGATTAGCTTGCTTGGCGACTAATGGAAGTGGAGAAACCAAGCTGTCAGCTTGAGACTGGGCAGATTTGGATGACAACGCTTGGGGGTGAGTAATCAGATCTGGTAGAGGGTCCAGAATCCATGGTGGGTATACTAGGTGAGGCCGAAGGAAGGGGAACCAAACTTGTCAATGCCAGAATGGAGCTATGAGGATCACCTTGCTTCTCAACAGAAGAGCTTTCTTTAGAAATTGTGGAATCAGGGGAATGGGAGGATAAGTGCAAAGAAGTCCTGTGTGCCTATCATGGATCAGAGCATCCATCAGAGACACCCCCTCCAGGGGAAGTAGGGTAAAATAGCTGCTGCACTCATTTGATGGGGAGGCAAAAAGTTTGCAGCAAGGCTGGCCCCAGTGGCTGAAGATTTCTGTCACCACTTCAGGATTGAGGGACCACTCGTGAGGCAGGCGAATGCATCTGCTCAGTTTGTTTGCAATTACATTGGTGCTCCCCGGGATATGCATTGCTATCAGAAAGCAGTTGGAAGCTATCATCCACTGCCAAATTCTCATGGCTTTTTGTCATTGGGGGTAGGACTTGGTTCCTCCTTGCTTGTTGATATACCAGACCACTGACATATTGTCTGACTGAATTGCAATTGTCCCGGAAGGGAGAGCTGAATGAAAGGCCTGCAGTGCTAACAGCACTACTCTCAGTTCCAGAACATTGATATGCAGGTGAGACTCTGAGGTGGACCATGTGCCTTGGACTGTCTTTCCCTGGAAATGGCCCCCCTCCCAATCAAGGAAGCATCCGTGTTCACAATGGCTCTGGGCTGAGGGGATTGAAATGGTTGACTTCAAAGTTCTACGTCTGGCCTCATCCACCAAAGGAGGTCCAGTTTGCAGGAGTTGGTTATTTGAATCTGGTAACAGAGGGGGTGACAGTTTGGAAACCACTGACAAAGAAGGATCCATTGCAGGATCTGCATATGTAGCTTTACCAGAGGCACAATTGCAAATGAAGCTGCCATAGAGCCTAGCGCCTGAAGGACTTCCCTTGCTGAAACTCTTGTTTGAGAGAGAGTATCACTCGAAGCTGGAGCCTCAATCAGTGGAGTCTGTGAATTGGGAGTGATACTAGACAGGACTGGGTAATGAACACTGCTCCAATGAATTATATTTGTTGTGTAGGAGTAAAGTTTGATTTCTTGCAATGTATCATTACTCCCAACAATTTTGCCAGAGAGAGAGTATAATGCAGTGTTGTTACCAGAAGATGCTCGGTGGGGGCGGTGAGGAGTCAGTCATCCAGATATGGAAACACCCGGAATCTTTGTGGTCTCAAGTGAGCTGTGGCCACTGCCATGCATTTTATGAACACTCTGGGGACTGTAGAGAGACTGAATAGTGGGGCACGAAATTGATATTGTCTGGCCCCTAGCCAGAAGTGAATTAGACTCCTGGAGTATTTGTCCATCTTGATGCAGTAATACGCATCACAGGGATCTATCGAGCACATCCAATTGCCTTCTCTTAAAAAGGGGAGAATGGGCTGAACTGTGACCACCTGGAATTTGGTTTGGGTTACAGACTTGTTTAAGCTGCTGAGATCCTAAATGAGTCTCCAGTCCCCTGTCGTTTTTGGCACCAAAAAGAATCTTGAGAAAAATCTGGATCTTCATTGGTCTGGTGGGACTGGTTGGATGGAGATGGCTTTATTATCTCTGAAGCTGCTTCTTCCCTTTGACTGGGTGGAATGTCGGGAAGTTTTCTTGGAAGGTTTGGTTGACAAGAAAGGGGAATGGTGTAACCTCTGGTGATGATACTCTGCACCCAACAATTGGTGGTAACAGATTGCCAGACAGCTTGGTGCAGTGAGAAATGACCCGACTGCTTCCAGAGGTAAGCAATCGGGCTACTCCTCAGTAGTGCTGGTAAGGCTGTCCAGAGAAGAAATCCCTGGAGCCTTGGTTATGAGGACCCTCTCTGCCTTTGTAGGGGCATCTTCCAGAATTGTTACCCCCTTTGCCCTGGGGATATCATCACAATGTGTGGCATGGAAAGGACCCTGAGTTTTTTTGTGCCACATTTTTCCACTCCTCTGATTCCTGGAGAAGGCACTTTGAGGGATAGAAAACCGTACGCCTGTGGCAGGCAGGTTCTTTCCATCTTGCTTGCACCTGGCTAGCATCTCCTTCACTTTGAAAACAAAAAGGGATGAATCTTCTATGGAAGCATTCAAAAAGGAAGACTTAAAGGGGTCCATGAGGTCACAAATGCACATCCAGGCATGACGCCTCATGACAATGCCCAAACCCACTGTTCTAGCCTTCCCTTTGGTCGCATATGAAAGCAACCTCATGGACGAGTTGGATATCAGTTCCAGGGTTGTGAGCTGTGAGGCCACTTTGTCCCTGACCTCATCAGACAATTGTCCTGCAAATGTCCCAGAGAGTTCAGAGAGCAAGTCCCTCTAGAACCTTGTAAAATGTGCCACATAGCTCAGAGACCATATAGCAAAGGTCCCTGATGCAAAAACTCACTTCCCAAGCTTGTCCACCAGCCAGGACTCCCTGTTGGGTGGATAGACAGTTGGACTTTTTTTGTCTGGTCTCTGAGGGATCACCTCAATGAAATCATGGCTCTTCCAAGCATGCTGCATGATGAGCTGGACGACCTCGTCGGCAGGTGGGGTCAGCCAAGAGGTAGAAGGCCGAGCATGGAAAGCCTACAGGAACAGGGACCACTGAGACAAAGGGTTGGAGGGCTTCCAGTCACCTCTCTGCTTTAGCATTTCCAGGATGTCTCTGAAGAAGACATCATCAGGAGGTGACCCTTTACTATTATCATAAGCCATGTCTTCAGTTAATGACTCCTCGGGTGAGTCCATGTGCTTCATCTTGCATGTCCTCTTTCAAAGGGGCTTCTCAGTGGGGGTCTCTGAGGAGAACTCTGAAAAGTGCGTACCCTGAACAGAGGTGTCCTGTGGCTTCTCTGCCCGGTGTTCCGGGGGTTGGTCTGTGGCAGCTATAGCTCAGGGAGAGAAAATTCAGGTTCTGACATCAAAGGAGTGATTCCAGAAGTGAGAGCCCTCTCCATTGCGTGGAAGGCAGGCCCACTCAAAGAGGGATGGGAGCCCAGGACCAAGAAAGACAACCTCAGGACTGGGGTCACATCCTGCTCTGATGAACCTGCCCCAACGAATGGCGCCTTAAGCAGAATCAGTGCGGACATGGCTATCGGTGCCAAGGATGGAACCGAGGAGAAAGACGGCTCCGTGCCCCGGGCCAAAGCACCCATCCCCCAATTCCCAGATTGAGGAAGGACTGGATCTGCAGGAACCAAAGAGGCAAACTCAGAGGTGCACTGTAGGTGCAGAGGTGATGGGTTCCAAGAAGGATGTCAGAGCAGAAGGCTTCAGAACCAAGATGGTCAAAGGAGGCATGTAAAATAGAGTCTGTGGATAAACCAACCCAGGTCCTGCAGGTGGATGGGTCATAGAAAGTGTGGGTATCCCCATGGCGAACAACAGCTGGTCCACAAGACGCACCATGTCATGTTCCGACAGGTTCCTGGTGGATCTAGTGAATACTCTGGACAGACTCAAGACGTTCAATGAATGGGCTATACACCTGGCCCAGAAACGGATCTACAGAAGAAGAGTATCAAGTCCATGGTGCAAGGTCTGCTGGCACTGAAGTCTCTAGTTTTAAGACTGGGAGTAAAGGGGTTAAATCCAGTGTAGTCAGTACAACGTTCGGTACCGAAATGGCACTCAGAGCCAAAACGGTCGGTTCCAAAATTGTAACTAATGAAGGAGTCGATGGTGTGCCCTGAGCCGAAGTGGCCACAGGTGCCAAAGTCAAAATAGGTGTAGTGAGGTCTGTAATCAGTGCCAGAAGCAGGACCAGTGCCAAAACTGATGCCGGTATTGAAGGTTTCGAGATGTTCAGAGCCGAGGAAGACAAAGTCGTAGAGGCAGATTTATGCTCCGAAGACAACTTTGGGACCTTTGCTTTCACAAGCTTGCCCTGACCACCCGATGGTGAGGATGGAACAGAGTGAGACCTCTTTTTGTCTTTAGTAGGAGGGGTTGAGACCTCCATCACAGAAATGGCCTCTGAAAAGGGAGACTTACGTAACCCTTTCAATATTAGTTTATTTTTTCGCTCATTAAGAGTGCATTGACTGAAACTCTGACAAATGTCACACAGAGGCTGCAACAAAAGGTGGGGCACTCCCAAACAGTATACACAATCATTGTGAGAATCAGCATTAGGTAACTTGCCATTACATGAAGCACAATGCTTAAAACCTGAAGTACCCTTCTTATCCGACATCATGATAGAGACACACCACAGGCCAACAGTATAATCCAGTTAGAACAAAAGTTAAATAATCGTTCAAAGAAGTCACAATTGTACCAATACAGTGAGAAGTGAGAAAATAGAAACACCTTACTAAAAAAACAAAGATAGCAGGTTAGACAGGAAAGAAAATACCAGCTATGGTATTGAAGGAATACCACAAGGGTAAGGGAGGAAAGGTCGTACCAACAACTTAAAAGTTTAGCAATGTTAACTTGAAGTAGAGTAGAGAGAAAAAAAAAAGGTCAGACAGAAGTAAATGCACTAGAAATACTATTTGCTGAATAAAAACTGAAGATATCAGACATTTTTCACACAAATATCAAAGTTCCAGTTAGCTGAGAGCTCGGCTGAAATGCGGCTTTATGGCTACGTGGCAAACGAGATCTGCGTTAACAGGGAGAAGGGCATTCTGGGTAGAGACTTAGCTCAAGAGTTTTTTGGCTGGTGCGAGCAAGGCCGACTCGGTTCCGAACCAAGTGATGAATGGAAAGAAGATTAACAACAGAAGATAAATGGTCATCTCTTGGCCAACCTAGCATGTCAAACCATATCAGAACTCAGCCTGCACTTTCCTCAGAACCCATTGAGTCTGCAATTGTATATCTATTGTTTCAGCTGTCAGCTGCAATTCCCCCACCATGATGACTACAAAACAATCAGTGTACTTCCATCAACTAGATTAACCATTGTATCGGCAACTACTCTTTTCACCTCACCGTGGCAGTAACTGGTACCCTTCCCTGTGTAGATTGTATAGGTTCATGGCTTTCTGGTCCCAGTTTTTGCAAGCTGAGACCAAGGCCTGACAATAACATCAGCAGCCTCCTTACATATTTCATTCCATTCTGTTTCACACTGAGGTTAAGAGCATGTCTGCCTTCTCCTGTGTTATATTAGTATCTCCCTCTCCACTGAACAAAAAAGTTTTCAAACTATTGAGTTTTAGTACTGTAGCATTTGCATAAGGTCGGCTGTCTTGTGATCTATTCTCTATGTCCACTCCTCCCTTCTAACCCCTACCCTCAGAATCATCAGGCACCATCAAACTATCAGAATTCATAAAATAATTTTAAATCTGTAAAGACAAGTGAAGCGGAGCATTTTTTTTTACTGTACTTGTATTTTGTATTTGAAAAGTGTACATGCAGTCTTTTCCTGAATACTTATGGTATTTTACTGTAAATACCACTGTGTTTAGGTGTTTGTCAAAATCAAACCTTCATTTGCTTGATGACCTAAATAAATTCTGCTGTAATCATCCTCCGATGGATCCCACTGCTAAAGCTGCTCCCTATGCCTCTGACTTGTATTTCCACTTAAGCAGATGTATCGGTAAAGCTGTTCCTTAGCATCAAATATAATGAGAAATTTAAAAGCAAACCCCTAAGATGGAATTTCTGTAGAAATAAATTACACAACAAGGGAAAGAAATTGCTTACTGCTTATAAGCCATTTCTTTTTACTTACATTAAGAGCACACTAAAGCAAACTAGTAAAGAATGTACGAGAACCATTAGGATGCTTAAACCTGTGCATGAACTTAAAATAGTCTCTATAACTAAAAATAACTACACTTTTTTCTTTAACTGTTATAAAGTTAACAACCAACACTCAACAATGTTCCAAGCTAGTCTACAATAATACTGTACACTCTGACCCAAAGGAAATAGCAAATATTCAACCCGACAAATTTACTGCTGCAAAAGTTATTCCACAATCATAGCCACCACTTTTAATTACTGCAGAACAAGTTCTCTCAGCACTCTCAAAAGCTAAGAATATCTCATCCATAGGCCGTGACAATATATGCATTTTTATGATCATCGGTGTTAAATATGGCCTATCTAAACATCTACTAAACTTCTTTAATCTAAGCCTATCCACTAATTACATACCTGAAGCTTGAAAAGCCACCATTGTGATGCTGTTATATAAAGTTGGTCCATCAAGGAACTTTGGTAACAGTAGACCCAGTAGTCTCACTAGCCTCATATTTAAAGCTATGGAACGTATTATCCCAGAACTCATTCATTTGGGATATTGAACATTTGTTAACTGTGAACCCTCATCAATTCAGCTTTACCAAAGCTAGATCCTGCTACTTTAATATCATTAATTTCTTTGAAAAATTCACCAAAGCAGTGAATAGTAGTTACATAATATATGCAGATATCTGGATTGGGCCACAACCTTTGACACTGTACCCCATGCAGGCATTGACTGCCTTTTAAATCTGAATATAAATCCTTATGATGTGTGGTGGATAGCTAACTAATCTTACAATACCTATGTGGTTAGAGCCTCAGGTGTACTACTGCAACCAAAAAAAAAAATTATCAGTGGTGCACCACAAGGCTCAATACTGGGTCCTCTCCAACTTGGCATGTATTTTTCAGATCTACAGGCCAACACACTTGGCCAATGGTTGCCTAAGTTTGCAGACAACTGCAAATTGGTTATCATTTGATCTTCCATCGGCTCATAATTGCTCCAACACTGTTTATACTGTATTAACAATTGGTGCAAGGACAATAGTCTGAAATTAAATGTGAAAAATGTAGTACAGTTCATTTTGGTAAACAAAACATTTCCCCATAACAAACAGGTAGCACACCCCTCCAGACACGGTCAGTCAAAGGATCTTGGCACTCTTGTTAAATCTTTATCTTTTGACTATTATATATCTGCAGTAGTTTGAGTGGCCGTCTATATGACTTGTACAATTTCCAAAGGCATCTGCTCTGTCTGAAGTTGTTTTAATTCCCTTTTGATCATATGTCATCAGACCTACTTTTGAATATAATGCCCCCTTTGTTATGTATTTAAACATACCACTCAACCTGAGAGTCAGAGAATCAGAACTAAAAAGATCAGTTGCCTCCAAATTAACAGAGCTGACTGGCAGTGCTCATGTATTTTAGACTCCTCGATGGGATTTGTGTCTAGCCTTTAGAGCAATTAAAGATCCATTCCTATTTGACCTCCTATTCATTCACAGAAGAAACAGTTCCTCAAAAACCAGGATAGAAGAATTCAACTTTCATCAGTAGATAGACAAGACACGTTGGTGTGATACAGTTATATCTCAAAGTATCCCCCACATCTGTAATAACCTTTCTCTACATGTCAAGCAGCATCCATGCAAACTTGAAGGTAATCCTAGAAAACTGGGTGGACAGCCTTAGATTCTCCATGAACTATCTTGTGTTGCCCTCACTGAAGCTGAAGGAAGCTCTTAAATAAGGCTTGTTGCCTAGGCTTGTAATGGTCTGTAGAATAACTGCCTTCTGCTTATCTATGAACCTATCATAAAATCATTTGGGTATACATGGTTTTGCTTTTATGTCACCTTTATTGGCTGAAATAATGAGTACTGTGCATTCACCATGCTCTTTTTAATTAAGCATGTTATTAGCTTTTATAATACTTAAATTTATGTCCTATAGGTTCATAGGTGTTTACTAGGCTAATGACCACAAAGGCCTTTTTAAGTGTAGCCATGCATCCCAAATCCATGACAAGTTTTCGTACCTTTGATAAGTGTAAGCAGAGGCTTGGGAGATGAAATATTTACAATCAGGGGCCTGGGGATGAATCATGTACAGGCTGCCTGTCTCCATTAGAGACATGAGTGCCAAACCAGGGATGAATTTCCTGTCCCCCCATCAAATTGTCCAAGTTGTACTTGAATTGGGTTAGAGAGGAGCTCTGCTTCACATGGATGGGGAGTCTGTTCCAGAAAAGTAGTCATCTCTGGGATACCTACCTGTATCTCCAGCAGGTCCTAGTTGCATCACAGGTAAGATTTAAGTCCTTAGAATGGGTTATTCTGCTGCTGTTTGCTTTGCAGATATGCAGGACGTCCATCAGATTGGGGTCTGATAATACCCTGCATGCCAAGCATAGATTTCCCTTCAACAGCCTGTAGTAGACAGAATACAAGGATAGGGCATTGAGGCAGTCTCCATAGGACATGTTACTTATGACCTGCAAATTATTATTTTTTTTTTTTTAGTGAGCAACCTCTGTGGACATTGCAGTTGTTGTATATGCCTGGTTAGGTACATAAGGGGATATTGTAATCAATGATAGGTCTGATGAATTCCAAACAAAGTGGAACAATGACTTCCTTTAACCTATATGCTTTGTTAATAACTTGCAAAACATAGATTTCTTCACTGCTGTAGACACTTAATGGTCAAAACTAGATTACTGTCTGTTTGTTCCCAAGTCCTTAACTACTAGGTCAGCTCTTAAGGGTGTGTTGTCAATACAATAGTTACTGGGGTGGATGACTTCCAGAAGGATACTATTATACATTTCTTGGCATTTACTTTTAGCCAGTGACTCTGGCACTATTTGTTTGTCTGTGTTAGCCCTAATATTTGCGTCATTGAAGGAGTCAATAACAGCACCTAATTTGTAATCCCCTCCAAATTTAGTTAGCCAGAGGTCACTGATAATGATTGACTTCAGAGAAGTACATGCCAAAAGGGAGTGGTCCCAGAAGTGATCCTTGAGGGACTCCGCTTGTGATTGGCCTCTTTGCAGAGATGAACTCCCCAATTCTAACTTCCTGGTTGCTCTGTGACCATCTGGCTAAACACTGGGTGACATAGGGGTTTGTAGCGGATTTCTTGAGTTCATCAACAATACCAGAGTGAGTATTGTGTCAAATGCCTTGGCTAGGTCAAGGTAGACGGTCAGAAACTTTTTGACTCTCATCCATTGCTTTGGTGACCTTGTCAAAGATGTCAACCAGGTTAAAAGACATAACCTGCCCTTGACAAAAACATATTGGGTTGGGTCCAGTGTCTGGAGGTTTCCTATGTCATTACTGATCATTTATGTGATAATTATTTCCATAGCTTTGATATGAGACTTATGGGTCTGTAGTTTCCAGGGTCTGTAGATCTTTGTCCTTACAGATGACTGTTTCTGTTCTCCATTCATGAGGCATGAAGCCTGTTTGGAGGCTACGTTAAATAGCAATTCCAGAGGGCCTTATAGGTCTTGCTTCATGCTACTTAGAAGGTATCATGGGATATTGCCTGGGCCCACTGATACAGTGTTCTTGGCCTTAGAGAGAACATTAAGGACCTGTTCCCTAGTGATAGCGGGGGGAGAGGGGTTATATCTGATTGTATTTCCTGAAGGAAGGTGGGAAGGTTGAGGTGGAGAGAGGTGTAAAGTTGGAGCTGAATTTGTCAGCCAGTAGGTTTGCTACATTTTCTGGCTCAGTATAGGTGGATCCATGGATCCATTTACAATGAACTCTGCACACAAGTGTGTATTGCCTTTTTGGTTGTGGACTTGGCTAAAGAATCCCTTTTGGTTTTCCTTGGCCTGGGAGGTGAAGTTTACCTGAAATTTGGCTTTGGTAGACTATTTGTCCTCAGAGTTGTTTATTTAGTTTGATGAGTGCTTTTATCTTTGTATTTTTATGTCTTAAGAGTCATATTAATGAAATATAGAGCTACAGTTGAAATAAATCCAAAAGTCACAGTTTTGTCAGTATCTAAAATATCCCTTTTTTCATCCATTATTTAAATCTAGAAGACATCTTTATAGAGAGAGTTTTTTCCTACCAAATGTACTTTGCTTATTGGCTATAATTTACACATCATATTTATTAAATTTATGCACTTACAGTAGTATCAGCTAAAGCTTTTATCATCTGGTCATGGTACGGGCTTAAAAATCCACACTGCTGGCATTAATTTATGTATGAAAGACAGGGGCTACAGTTCTCATGATCTGCACTGCTGACCACTGAACTGATATGTGGGGAGTACATTTATGTCTGTGTACTACTGCCTCAGAATGTGACCAGCACTTGCAACACCAAATAAGCCTTCCAATGAATAGAGCAGTTATCACTGGTTTCCAAGGATTTCATCTACCTTGCCATCAGCCCAGTACAATCTTATCAAGAGTAACTAAAACTTAGCTAAGACAGTGTTATACACAATGATGCATACACACACACACACACACACACACACACACACACACACACACACACACACACACACACACACAAACACACTTTTCCTTGGAAAGGCTAATATCTTCTCTAGTATCTGTGACTCCCTGTCCTAATGGTGATATACTACCATCAACTAGAATAGTCTATCACACCAAAAGTATAATTACTGTTTACTTCTAAAATAAACTAACTGCAATATACTTGTATGGTGGCTATGGCTGAAACAGCCACTATCTGTATGGTGGATGTCAACTATTCATAAGTAAAATGATTCAGACATCGCCATTGTATCCTAATTAATAAACCATGAACTACATACAAGTTGTTGAAATTAAATCATAAAATTTCTACTTGAAATAAATACAATTAAGCAATGTGGTTTGTATAAGTAAGTATACAGCAAATAAGTACTCTGGCAGGAAAAATAAACACACAAATGGCATTTAGAAATCATTGTCTAAATCTATCCACTAATGAAAGCATTTACTGTATTAAATCTGCTTTTCACTTTAGAAAGCATTTAGCAGTTAGAGGAAACTCAAAGGGAATGAATCCCAAACAAGAGCTCTTAGTCAAAACACCTCTATGTTCACTTAAGGAGGAAGTTTAACTTCTACTGCTCAATAGATGCTCTGTGAACTTAAACAGTGCCATGGTTCAATGTTTCCTGTTTGGTTAAGGTATTGGCTATAAGCTTTCTGTTTGCACAGTCACTCTATAAGACATGCAATCTAAATAAAGTAACATAGCTTCAGGCAGGAAACAAGTTCTGCAAATGTATCCATGCAGAAGTTTCTGTTTTCAAGGCTTGTTGCATATCTCTGATAAAGAAAATACAGTGGCAAATTCATTCTTATACATCTTTGTACATGTTACACATTATATGCTGCAAGATTTACTGCAAGCAATAAGTACAGAAGCAGTGGTTTTGTCAAGCTTTTTCATTTTTCAAAAGATAGCTGTCCATTTCACACAGTATAACTTCTTTTTCTAGTCCCAAAAATGTTTGATTCAGACATCACAAAGAAGCAAAGCCTGGGTCAAACATGCAGTTCAAGTTATGCGATCCAGTTCCTTGTCAAGAAGGACATTTACATTTTTAATAAAAGGTTAGAACCCTTTTGCCATTTCTACCTGGCATCCATTTGCTTTGATAGTTAACACTTCTCTTTTGACCAGCAATTGAGTTCATCTGTTTACATGGCCATCTAAGTGACTATATCCCACAACTTGTGTAATACTGCTCAGATTTCCTGAACATGAACGAGGGACTGCTGCTCGACCTCATTCACTGAAGTGTCAGGGTGGACCTCACTGAGTAGGCCTACCACTAAGCTCTCCCTCCAATTGCTCCTGTAGGTCACCACAAATTCTGAATACTAATGCTTCCCTACCATGGTAGGGGATTGTCATCTTAACATGACAAAATTTGCATTTTTGCTTCCTAATAACTTCACCATGAAATAAACATGGCTTCCCTTACTCCCAGCAGTAGAACCCTCTGATGCTGCCTGCAGCTTGTTCTCACAGACAGGAATAAGTACCGTTGCCTTTTATATGACAGCAAATTCTCAAAATCTGCCTGGTCAAACCAAAGTTTTGCTGTTGTACCTGTACTGTGTGCTCCTATGCTAACCACATGAGCTACCTAAGCTTAGTCTTAAAATACATCACTTACTGTACTACAGACTCCTTGTGGAAAACACAGATTAACTCAAGCAGCCCTTATCATCCTGTGACCATAGCATACTTCAAATGGTGAAACAAACATGGATTTTTGGGGCACCTCTCTGTTTTCACAGTGGAAATGGGGTCTGTTCTTGTCACACTTCTCCTTAAACTGGTTAGCATATGCTCTCTGCACTGTTTTAAGAGTAAAGTTAAAACCTCCCCACCAAATCATTTGTTTGTGAATGGTAAGGAATAGATTCTAAATAATTTACCCACAACACTGCCACAGTTAGGTCAGCAGGTTTGTCATGAAGTTAGCCCCCATGTCTGTATTTCCTTAGGAAAATATATCTGCTGAATATTTTTAAAGCATTTGCCACTATTTTTGTCTCAAAAGATGACAAAACCATCACCTCAGGATACTTAGTAGTGTAGTCTTCGATCATTACTGGAGCTAGGTTATCTGGTGCCCTGGATAGTTAACTAGACTTGTGCCTAATCAATTCAAAGATGAAGACCAAAAAAGTCTGTACTTTTGTAAACATAGTAATCTGCTTATTATAACTGTAACATGCAGCTTGCATTTAATTACTAACAAACCCTGAGCTTTACCTCAAATAAAAATGCAGTGCTGGGGCTTCATAAAGGAGTACCATTATATCTAACAACTCACAGCCAGGGAAACTGCCCATTTACTCCACCCAATAATGATTCTATCTACCAGCATTAAGATACACCTCTTATGAGGTATATGAGGTGCCAAGAGGCCCTACAATATCGAAAGCTACTCTGTAAAATAGTTCCTTACTAACAAGCAACGACATAAATGCAACCAGAGCTTTGTCTCCTGCCTTGCCAAAACCCTGACACTGCTCACATGTCTTGCAGTGTCTGGCCAATGGAAATTTTACATAAGTCTCCTCCTTGCATGTTTCATGCCTCTATGGCCTTGAAAAAAGAATATCATAGGATAAGACCAGAAGAGCCTGAGACAACCTACTGCTGTATCACTTTGCATTTAGCCATCCCATCTGAAGTCTATTCTGTATATTACCTTTACCATAATCCCCTGACCCAGTAGAAAACCTCTCCTTCTCCTCAAGAAACTATGGTCTCCTTGGCTATGTTCTTAAAGTTCTGCAAGGTGAACTTTGTGATCTGTACCTGACAAAAATTTTATGTTAGTGAAACTCCCCAGGTCACATTTTAGGGGAAGTATAGTATCTTTTGACAGACAGGGTTTAGATTTAGGCCTGTTGTTACAAACAACCTTCGTCCCAGAAATAACCCATTTCAGGGGATATCTAGTACTTATGCAGCTGCCAGTCAGATTCAGGTTTCCTGACAGTATTTAGCTTTTTATCTGAAGTAGCCACATTTTTGATCTAAGTTAGAGTTATGGGCACTGGCTGGATCTGTATATACTGACTTCGCCATGCATAAGGTGTTGCATTATCAAAATAACTTCTGTTTAAAATATCTGACAGGATATCATCAAACATTACTACCTACTTGTTTCTTTGCCCCCCTTGACAATCCAGTTGAACTCTGTCCAGTCACACCTGAAAAGATGTACCACCTCTTAAGAGGATTGCCTAGGCAAGTAATGCACCTCTATAACAAGAGACTTGACAATATCTGATGCAATATCCCTCTTAGCAGTGGCTTCTTGATCCTCTGCCAGAATTGGGCACAGGTCTTTGTGATAAATCTGGATCGGTTACATAGGAAACATTTAAACCTAAGACCTAGCATGTGCTGAAATAAGTAGCTTTCCCCTTTTCCTGTGGAACCTGCTATAATGGTCTGGACAGCTCCCAGTGGGTTATGCTGTACTCGTGTAGTCTTAGGTACTCCGTTCCTCTGAAGTTGTGTCCTACTGACTTGACTGAAGTTACTCTAACAATATCTTCAGAATTTGTACATTTCCAATGTGCTAACCAGACCATTGTATTTACAGGCAAGGTACTGATTGTTTGGTCCATTATCATAAGGTCTTCTAACATTTGAAAAATAGTAACTTGTCATATGCTCATCCACCTATTAAAGTATGATCTATCCCTGCAAGAAAATCAGTGGCACTGTTGCCTGCTACATTATTAAAAATAATACTTTAATAGGTGGGTGAACAGATGACAAGTTGAGAGCCATCTCTGCATGGAAATCAGTGACACTGCTGTCTGGTTGTCTGCTACATTATAAAAAATATATGCTTTAGGCAGTTGCTTAAAGAAAATGACATCTCCCTTGGGAAGTTTTGATGCCAATTAAATATCCATTCAAATGCCCTAATAAAACTTTTAAATTCATTCCCATTGTTACAGCAAAGAAAAAGTCTAGTATTTAATTAGGTATCCAAAGCTTTGTTTTCACCTATTTATCTTGTGTGTTTCGTAAAGCAAGATCATATACTTCTCATGCTGATGTTGCTTTTTCCATACTTCTTGCTCCTTCTCCTGTACCATGGGCAGCATCCTCTTCTGCCGCTTTAAGTTTTGTTTCCTCTGTTGCTTCAGTTTTAGGTGTTTCATGACCAGTTCTAGTCTCTCTAATTCAAGCAGCAATTTGGGATCATTTGAGAACAATTTATCCACACCACTGCAAACAAACTAATATGTTTGGGTACAGACATTACAATCTACACCACTGGCACCATTTAATATGTGAAAAACAGGGTTATGGACTCACAATGCACGCTGCCAATCACTGAAATAATGTGAAGGGTGACTGATCTTAACAGCATATGGCACATGCACTTGTCCGTCTCTGATCATAACCAACATTTGGATATCCAAATAACCTTAACAGTAAAGTGCAGAGCAGAGTTATAATCAATGTCTTCCCAAGAATTAATTTACCTTATTCTATGTCCAGTGTCTTCTGATGCTATCAAACAACAGTAACTGAAAACTGGCTAAGATAATTTTATGTACACCCTCACAATATTTTCCAAATAGTACCTTTTTCCTTGTCCTTGTGATAACACACTGCCACTAGCAAAACCAGACTAACAGAAATAACACAATTACTGTTCACTTTTAACAAACAGGAATATATTTGTACAGTAGCTATAGCTAACAGTCACTCTTTGTAAGGCACATACCAGCACTTAATAAATCAGGTTCAGAGATTATCCTTGTATATTAATAAACCAACAGCCACAAGCTGTTGAAATTGAGTAAAAATGTTTAACTGAAATAAATAAATAAATAATACACTTTGTAGGATTAAATGTACAGCAAAGAAGTACTTACACTTACACAGAGTAAAATAAAAGAATTTAAACAGATGGCACTCAGGAGAACATTGTCTGCAGCTATTTTGTTCCTACTGTTAAACTAACTGCAATTTTACTGCATTATATCAGCTTCTGACTTTTAAGAAACATTTGACTGATGTACAAGACTCGCAGTTAATAAATCCCAGACGTGAATGCTCAGTCCAAATAAAGGCCTCTCTGCACATTTCACAAGTTAAAGTATAATTGCTGCTCAGTCCCAAACTTTGTATTTTTAGCAGCTTAGATTGTGAATTCATGCTTTCCATACAGCTCTGTTTGCATAGCAATACGTTCTGTAGAACGTGCAGTCCAAATATGGTAGCATAGCTTTAAGTCCAAATATGGTAGCATAGCTTTAAGTACTTAGCATGTATGAAAAGCATTTAGTACTTGTAGAATACTGACAGCTAAATCCCACACATGAGCTCAGTTCAAAAAGTTCTCTCTGCATATTTCAGAAGGCAAAGATTAACTGATGCTACTCAGCAGTTGCTACCTGAACTAGTGCCAAGCCCTGCAATCCCTGTTTAAGTTTAGATTTTGAATGTTAGCTTTCTGTTTGTGCTATCATGTGCTCTACAGAAATATAGAAATATGTGCAGTCCATATAAGATACTATAGCATTTAACAGGATATAAGCTATGGAAATGAGTGCAAAGTGCAGCTTCAGTTTTCAAGGCTTGCTGTATCTCAACTAAAAAAAGTTAGCTACAGATTGTTATGCAGGTTTATACATGCTTTATACATGCTACACATTTTACATACTACAATATTTACTGAAGGCAACAACCACAGCTTTCACCTTTTTAATTTTTTTGATAATTCTATTTAAGCCCAGTTTAGTACTGCTTCTCTACATTTCAGATTTTTACTGCTTAACAGCAAGACAAATGCAAATTTCACACAGCTTCTCACACCTTCTTTGTGGATTTTTGTAACAATTTGTCATTTATTCTTATTACCTATATAACCGATGATCATGTAAGTAGTCATCAAGTTCGATTCAGCGTTACATCGACATGCCAACTTCTTGGAACATACAACGTTGCTTGTAGGGTCCCCTAATTATATATACTAACTCTGAGATATAACCAAGGAAGGGGCATATTCCTCTCCACAGGGATCATCCTTTCTCACACAACTGTCGACCTTATGCAGTGTTGACTAATACGGGCTGACAATACACAGGTCAGTCTTGCACAAAATCGACCGATGTAACATACACACATATATGTATAAAATAGTCGTTAACCCCTGCTGGATCAAGTAGTCAGAAAAAAAGTGCTATGTACTTACCATAATATTCCATCTTTGTTGTCCATTTTCATTCTTCCTCAACTGTTTGGTTTGGATCTAACTAGGCCATTATTAAAGCTTGTGGCCACCAAAAACTCTGGAGCTCCTCCCTTACTCATAATGCACCAACCCCTAACAAACCTCAGATCTTGTTTGCTGACTTGCATAAAAGTAGAAAGAATCACTACAACTTCCTTGACAAAAATATATGTGGAGCTCAATATTAAGGACAGTGCTGTCCTTATAGTCTCTCCTTCTTCCAGAAATCCTTAATGGCAAAGGATGGGGATTGGTGTGTGGGAAGTTGAGGAAGAATGAAAATGGACCACATAGATGGAGAATTATGGTAACTTCATAATTTTTTTTATCCAATGTTATCAATTTTCATTCTATCCTCAACTGCTGGGACAGAGTACCCGGCTACCTAAAATCCTGGGTGGACTCAAACAAGGATATTCCTAAGCACAGTTGAGTGAAAAGTCACTCTTTCCTTCAAGCCCAGATCCAGTTTGTAATGACTAATAAAGGTAAGAGGAGTGGACCAAGTTGCAGCTGCACACGTCATCCATGGAAGCTCTAGAGAAATACTGAAGTAGCAGCCATGGACCTAGACCAATAATAAATTATATGCAATCCATCAGCCAGCTGGCTAAAGTCGCCTTTGCAACTGATTTGTCCAACTTAGAATCTGCAAATAATTGGTCTAATTTCTTTTGTCCTATGTAAGCAAAAGCATAAGTGTCTGTGAACATCCAATAAATGAAACATATATTCACTTTTGTTTGCATATTTAGGAAAGAAAATTGGCATGTTAATGGATGGATTGAAAGTGAATTCTGACACCACCTTAGGAAGGAAAGACATATTGGTATGTAATGTGACCATCAATGAAAGATCAAGTAGGGAGGTTTAGCTGACAATGCTTGAAGGTCTGAAATTCTTCTAGCAGACGTAATGGCCACTAGAAAGATAGTTTTCCTGGCCAGGAATTTAATATCGCATTTTGCTGCTGGGTTCAAAGGGGGAATAAGTCAAGGCTTGCAGTACTAACTTCAAATCCCATGGTGGAGTAACGTCTTTATATGGGAGTCTCAGCAGAAGTGTGCCTTTCAAAAATGCTTTACAAGAGAAGAATTCTCAAATTGAATTTGAAAATTTGAGATTGCTGTTATCTGAACTTTAATCATTCCGAAACTAGCTCCCTCATTAAAAATCATTGCCAAAAATTCAAGTGCACGTTATACAGGAGATGAGAGGGGGTCAGTGTGTTTTTGTTGTGCCAGGCAATAAACCTTTTCCATTTATTTTTATTTTATTTGCTTTTGTTAACCAGGAAAGATCACTGGGCTGAAATGTATCCATTTTCAGTGGAGGCCCGGGGAGAAAAGCTCCACAAAAATATATATACATAATTAAGAGATTATTTAGAGAGTTAACAGCATTTAACAATATACAAGAGTTAATAATAGCATTTAACAATATACAATAGAATAATATAGGAGTCAGAAGTGACACAGTAACATAGGCAATGTATAGCAACATTTTGTGGAAGACTCGGGTGCTTGGCAGGTATTCAATAGATCAGACAAATAATGATAATCTGCACTTACACAATTTTTACACACCATGTGAGGCAGGGTGAGGCACACCTTGCTGTGATTAAGAGTGAGTGCATAATAGGGAGAGTGAAGAAGAGTGTGGGTATCTGAGAGATGAGTCAAATCAGGAATCAGGTTACTAAGGAATTGGGGATAGTGCAAGGGCATAGCCAATGAGAGGAGAGATGTTGGTAGAGTGATTTTTTTTGAATGACGGGGCATTATTTATAGTCCATAGAGAAGGCGGAAGGGCATTCCAGAGTTTAGCTACAGTGAAAAAGTAAAGGTATTGGCCTACAGGGAATTTAGGGCTCTTAACTTAGTGATTGATTTTCAGATCTTAGCAAATGGCTGTAGAGTTTTCTTGTAAAGTATATGACAGACAAGGAAGAGAGCATTGGTTGTTGGGCTATTAACAGAATTGAAGAAACCATGCTATTAGCTTGAGGTTTGAGATGTCAGGGTGAATCATACTCATCAGGTGAGACAGGAGGTCTGGAATTGGATCCAGAATCCAAGGTGGGTAAATTAGATTAGGTCAAAGAAAGAGGAACCAAATTTGTTGAGGCCAATAAGAAGCAATGAGGATGACTTTGCTCTTCAACTGGGCAGCTTTCAGTGGGAAATTGGGAACAAGGGAGTTGGAGCTAGGCATAGAAGAGCCCTGGGGGCCAGTCTTGGAGTGCAGCATCCCTCAGTGATCCCCCACTGGGAGGATAAGGTCAAAGAAGCTGCTGCACTTGTTTAGGGGAGATTCAAAAAGATTGCAGTAAAGCTGGTCCCATTGACAGAAAATCATATCTGTCACTTTCTTTTTGAGACACCACTCGAGAGGTAGAAGAACGGACCTGCTCAATGTGTCTGATATCACATTGGACCTCCCCAGAATGTGTATTATCAGAAAGCAGTTGGATGAGATTGCTCATTGCCATGCTCTGAGTGCTTCTTGACACAAGGGGGTAGGGATCTGGTTCCTCCTTGCTTGTTGAAGTACCAAACTACTAACAAATTGTCTGAATCACAATTGTTCCTAAAGGGAGAGCATCTTGGAAGGTCTGAAACACTAAGAGCATTACTCTCATCTCTCGAACATTTCTATGCAAATTGGCCTCTTTGGGTGACCATGCACCTTGGACTGCTCTCTGCAGGAAGTGCCCCCCCAGTCTGGTCACAGTGGCCTTGCGTTGAAGGTTGAATGACAGGAACCAAAGGTATTTCTGAGTGTTTTTTGTTTTCATGCGGTGGGAAAGAATTGACCACTGTGTTGCCAACATCCATTGGAAAATTCTCATATGAAATCTTGCTAGAGGGACTAAGATGATGGCAGCTGACAATGACCCCAAGGTTTGAAGAATTAAGTAGACTGAAATTATGGTACTGCAAATTATTTTTCTGACCTAAAATCTAATAGTCTGCACTCTTGAGAGAGGAAGAGGAGCTGTCACTGATCCATTATAGAGTACAATGCCTCATTCGGCATGTATCTCAAAGACACCTACAATAATTGGAAAGGCCACAGAAATACCTCACTAAGAAGATTACTGGCCTCAAACAGATGCCATATGCAGACTCTCTCAAAATACTCCAGCTCTAGTCAGTTGCATATCACCTACTCAGAGGCGATCTCTGCCCAACATACAAAGCTATGTCAAACCCAGAGCTGTTGGACATGCTACACAAAAAAATCCCAATCTCTCTGAGACACATGCTCCGGGGACCTAAACCTTGTCACCACAATAAACAGAACATGCTGGACGGATAGATTCCTATCACAGAGACTTCCCATACTCTGGAACAAACTACCCATTCATGTCAAGCAAAGCCCCTCATTGGCCCTCTTTAAGAAAAATCTTGACGACTGGATGGGAAATAGAAAATTCAGGGATTACTTCTGTGGCACTGCTTGACAGGGGTACAAGACAATAATTTTCTTGGGTGGCAAAAGCCAGGGAACCTTTTTGGCTAAGCTTATATAGGGCCCAGGGCTGATAGCCTAGTACCTACCTATGAATTCCAAGGTTTGAGTTGGTTGTAACTGAAACTTCTTGTAATTTATGGTTATCCCCAGATGAGAAGAAGTCTGGATCACCTGATCTCTTGCTGATAATAGTAGATGCCTGGTCAGGGCAGTAATCAGCCAGTTGTCTAGATATGACAACACTCAGAATCCCTGCAGTCTCAAGTGAGCCACTACTACCATCATACATTTGGTAAGGTGATGTCAAGGGGAAGTACTCTGAACTGATAAGGGCCGTCTCCCAGACAGAAGTGTAAATACTTTCTGGATTGTCTGTTTATTTTTATGTGATGTACACATCTTGAAGTTCTATCAAGTACATCCAGACAGCCTTGCCCAGAAAGGGTATAATGGAATGAACCATGACCATCCAAAACTTTGTACGTTTAACTGATTTGTTCAATTTGCTGAGATCCAAAATTGGTTTCCAGTCCTGTTTTCTTTGGCACTAAAAAGAATCTTGAGTAAATTCTGGATTCTATCTGGTATGGTGGGACCTCTTGTATGATTCTTTTCTAGCAGCTTTTGTATTTCAATTGTTGCATCTTTCCTCTGACTGGGTGGCGTACAGTTGGAGGTGGCAGGGAAAAGGGAAATATATAGCCTCTGGAAATAATTGTCTGCACCCAAGAATCTCTTGTTAAATCTTGCCAGGCTCTTTGGTGCAGGGATAGTTGACCCCCAATTGTCTCCAGAGGGGGACAATCGGACCTTCTTTCAGGAGCATTAATAGAATCAGTCAGACAAAATCCCTGGACTCATAGTTTTGTAGGCCTTCTCTGCTACGTAGACAAAGTCATCCATTAAGAGTTCCTGCCTCTGCCCCTAGGGGAACTATCTTCACATATCCTAAAAAGAGCCCTGGTGCCCTCTGAACCACATCTTCCAACCTCCTTGATTCCTAGAAAAGGATCTTCAATGGGTTGAAAAATGTATGCCCACTGTAGAGAGGGTCTTTCCATCCCTTTCACACCTGGAGAGTGTGTCCTTCATTTCTGGGCCAAACAAACTGCCGTCAAAGGAAGCAATGATAAATGAGCACTTGAAAGACTCTGCAAAATCACAAGTGCATCTAGACATACCTCCTAATGGATATGCCTGAACCCGCTGCCCTTGAGGCACCTTCGGCTGCATGTGAGATAAGCCTCAGACAAATTAGAAATGGATTGGAGGGTAGCCAAATGAAAGGTCACAGAAGATGATGCTCAGCAGTAATGATCCCTGAAAGGGATTTTGAAAGTTTCTTGATCAAGTCCCTTTGTGGTCTGGTAAAATGTGCCAAATACTTCTGCAACCCAAGGGCAAGGGTTGCTGATGCATATACAAACTTCCCAAACCTGTCCATCACCCTAACCCCCTGTTAGAGGGAAGAAATTAGGAACTCTGCTCAGTGAGCTCCTTCTTAGTGACTGCCACCATGACCATGGCATCCACTGGGACCCCCTTACTCCAGAATTCCTTCCCAACAGGGGGAGGCAGATTCTGATCTGGCATCTTAGGGATTGGTTCAACTGAGTCATGTTCCTTCTATGCCTTTCTAGATACCAAATGAAATTTTCGTTTTGCAGAGCAACCCACAAGGTAGACTGGCCAGCAATGAAGCCTTCCAGAAATACTGATTCCTGTGGTGAAGACCTGCTGGAGGTCCAACCACCTCTCTGTTTAAGGATCTTGAGAATGTTTCCAAATGAGACGTCTTCTGGTGGTTTTCATTGGCACCCTTCTCCCTCATCAAAATTAGTATCCTCAATGACTGACTCTGGTGGAGAGTCTAACAGCCTCTCCTCTTGCACTTCCTCGGAGGGATGATTTGGGTGAAAGGTCGGAAGAAATTGTTGTACCGTGTTGGGTGATCTGGAGACAGTGAGCTGGCTGTCCCTGTGGCAAAGAATGATGTGGCTCCAAGTGGAGAGACATCTGGGAAATGGGCTGGAGACCCGAAGGGGATGGATATGTCCATCCTGTCACAACAGAAAAACTCTCTTCACTACCTTGAAGGCAGACTACTCCAGAGAGAAAAGACAGCCACTATGTTGGAAGTTGAAGTGGTCACCTGTGTGTACGTAGAGGCAGACCACGCAACTGCATGTCAAGACTTATCTCGAACGAGAATGTTTTTTTATCTAGAGTGTAAATTCCTAGCCCACATGTTCGCTCTAAGGCACTACCCTGAAGAGCTCATCACCGAGGTGTTTCGGGAAGTTTCTCAAGTGCAGAAAAGTAAGTTTGGAAGTTTTTTTAATTAAGTTTCGGAAGTTTTTTAATTATATATATATATATATATATATATATATATATATACACACACACACACACATATATATATGTATATATATATATATATATATATATATATATATATATATATACACACACACACACACACATATATATATATATATATATATATATATATATATATATATATACACACACACACAGATATATATATATATATATATATACACACACACACACACACACACACACACACATATATATATATATATATATATATATATATATATATATACACACACACACACACATATATCTATAAATATATATATATATATATATATATATATATATATATATATATATATATACACACACACACACACACACCACACACACACACACACACACACACACACACACACACACACACACACACACACATATATATATATATATATATATGTGCATAGGTTCATAGGTAGGTACTAGGCTATCTGCCCAAGGGCATTTATAAGCCTAGCCAGAATGTGTTGGCTTTTGCCTCCCATTTAGATTAGTTTCCTGAGCCTCTGTCCAGCAGGGCCACTGAAGTGATCCCAGGGGTAAATTTATGATTTCCCATCCACTCATCAAGATTCCTCTTGAAGAGTGTCAATGAGGTGCTTTGCCTTACATAGACTGGGATTCTATTCCAGAGCAAGGTTATGTCTCTGGGACAGAAATCTATCCCTCCAGCATGTCCTATTTATTGTTGTGCTGAGATTTCGATCCCTAGAGCATGTGGCTCTAATAGATTTGGTTTTCTTGAGGTGGACCATGTCCATTAATTCCGGGTTAGACATGGCCTTGTACGTCAGGCAGAGATCACCTCTGAGTAGGCGGTAAGCAACCGAGTAGAGCTGGAGTTTCTTTAGTCGAGCTGCATAGGGCATCTGTTTGAGGCCCATGATCCTCTTGGTGAGGTACTTCTGTGGTCTTTCCAGCTGTTGCAGGTGTCGAGTAAGCTACATCCCAAATGGGGCACTGAACTCTATTATAGGCCTCATGAGCACTGAGTAGAGGGGCACACTAACCTCTCTTGATCTAGATGTGAAACCTTTCGTGATTAGGTGGGTTACATAGAAGGATTTTCTAACCACTTTGGCAATGTGATTATCAAAGGAGAGGTTGCTATCTACTTGGGTCCCCAGATCCCTAATTACATCTTCTGTACTTTGTGGATTGCAACTTATATGGTAGTTCGTGGGTACTTTGTTTTTCCCAAAGGGGATGACTATGCACTTTTTGGCATTTAGCTTGAGGCCATGGTTCTGACACCAGGTATTCGTCTCCGTGAGACCCTTCTGGAGGATGTCTGTGTCAGCCGGAGAGTTGATTATGGCCCCCAGTTTGCAATCATCTGCGAACTTGGTCAGCCATAGTCCTCCCGTGCTTGCCTGTACCTCAGAGAAGTATATACCGAACAGGAGGGGTCCCAGGACTGAGCCCTTTGGGACACCACTTGTAACCAGTTTAGAGTTGGACATGGCACCCACAAATCTGACCATGTGAGTTCTATCCATGAGCCAGTTGGCAACCCATCTCATGACATAGGGGTTAATGTTCAAGATGGTAAGCTTATCTATAATGCCAGAGTGGGGAATGGTGTCAAAGGACTTTGCGAGGTCCAGGTAGGCTGTGTGGACTACCTTTCCCTCATCTATGGCCTTGGTAACGGTTTCAAAGAAGCCAACTAGGTTTAGGAGGCAAGATCTGCCTTTAACCAAGCTGAATTGGGTAGGGTCCAGTGTCTGGAGGTTCCCAATGTCTCTGAGTTCCATGATGATGCGCTCCATAGCTTTGCAGACCAGGCAAGTCAGGCTTATAGGGCGATAGTTCCCAGGATCCATTACGGCACCACCTTTGTGGAGCAGGATAACTGTTGCTGTATACCATTCTTTGGGTATATAGCCTGTGGTAAGGCTGAGTTTAAAAAGGGAATTTAGGTGAGGGGTTAGTTCATTTTGGAGTTCGTGTAAGATGCAGCCTGGGATACCATCCAGTCCCACTTATGCTGTGTTTTTGGCTTTGGAAAGGGCTGCTTTCACCTGTGTGTCTGTGATGTCTGGGGCTCTACATTTTTCTGGGATGGACACGGGCCCTTTTGGGAGTGGGGGGGGGGGTAAAGTTTGCAATGAACCTGTCAGCCAGGATGTTGGCAATGTCAGTTGGTTCAGTGTATTTCTTGCCCTTTTTCACTAGCTCAGAGCAGATCTGAGAGTTGCCACGTAGATTCTTGACATAGCTAAAGAAGACTTTGTGATTAACTTTAGAGTCTTTGGCAATTTTTCTGATGAAGCTGGCCTTGGATGATTTTATGAGGGATCATAGCTTCTTGCTAATACTGATCAGGGATACCTTCCCTTTTTGGGATTTTGCTCTATCATGTAATAGTTTCCTCCTTTTGTTGTATAGCTTATTTATGGCCGGGGTCTACCAGACTGGTTTCCTCTTTTTGGAGGAGTGAGTCTTGGTTTTAATTGTGATGGTTTGATCCATGCATTCCTGTAGGTGCTCATAGAATGCATTTGTAAAGGATTCTGCTGTTTGGGCAGCATTATCCTTTAGCAAGGGGGCTTTGAAACTTTCCACCTCGGTCTTGAGAAGTGTGAAGTTTGCTGCTGAAAAGTTTTTCACAGTAGTTTCCTTGACTGGGGATGGTGTCAGGATGTGGATGTCCTGTGTGTTTAGTTTATGGTCTGATCTTACCAGCGACTGGTTTACATCTGGTGTCGAACATTGATCCCCCATGTTGGCGGTGATCAGGTCCAATATGTTGTCACCTCTTGTGGGAGTGGTGACCAGTTGTTCCAAGGTGTTTGAGTTTATAAACTCTAGGAAGCATTGGGCAAAGGAGTTAGTATTTGAGTAGTTTTCCCAGTCAATGTTTGGGTAGCTGAAATCACCCAATATCATGGTGTTAGGTAGGACCTTCATATTTTCCAATGTTCTCAGGAATGCTGAGTGGGGGTCCTGAGAGCAGGTGGGTGATCTGTAGCAAGCTACAATCTTAAAAGCAGCTTTGCCCACTGTTAGTTGCACATGGATGGTCTCCGAGGCCTCGTGCTGTGCCACTAACCTGGAGGTGTGAGTATCTTTGATGAAAATGGATACACCCCCCGCCTTCTGTATTTCGGTCCGGGTTCTGGGGCCGAAAGGTATGGTATGAGTTGTAGCCTGGTAGTGCTGGGGTTCTCTCTTGAGCCTTGAACCAGGTTTCTGTTACTGCACAGATATCGATTCTCTCCATACTGAGGAGTCCCTCGAGTGCGTGCATTTTGAGGTTTACACTTCTGGTATTGAGTAGCATTACCCTCAGTTTTTGGTTTCTTGTGTTGTTTATGGAGGTGGGTTTGTCTTTTGAGCCTTGCCTAAAAAAGGCACTATGGGGGTGGCAAGAGCCTTGGCCAGTATTCGAAAGCCTAAGGGCGACAGGTGCAAGCTGTCTCTGGCAAAGCAACGTGGCTTGTCGAGCATGTCATCCCAGGCTGACAAACACTGGATCCCCTTTGAATGACACCAAAAGCTTAGCCAATTGTTAAAATTGATCATTTTATCTTTATACTGTTGCATCATTCTTAGTGAAGGCAAGATGCTACTCAGGGTCAGGGTCATACCGGCCTGAACTACATGATCAGAGAGCTCCTCTATGTCTCTGTTTTCATGTAGTCAATGGAGGTACGACTCAGGCCGTTCACACCAACATGGACAATGACAGAGTCATATTTGTACCTGTTCTGGAGTGACCTCAGTGCTTGTGTTATGTGGCGGATCCTGGCACCCGACAGGCAGCTTACAGTAACCATCTCCTTGTTCAGTCTAGTGAGTGGGATTGTCAGTGTGCCTGACAATAGACTCACCTATTACTAGTGTATTGGGTGTGTTATTTAGCCTTAAGGGCTGTGAATGCATGGCACACTGACTTTGTGAAGTATGTGATATGTGGTTGTTGTTGGGGGGTTGGATGTTGCTTGGATGTCTGCTTTGGCAGATTTTTATTTAGAGCCTCCGAGTATGTTTTTGTGTATTTATGTGTTGTTTGCTGGTGCAGATATGACTGGTCTATGTGAGACTGGTAATGTGGTGCAAGTGTTACCCTTCTCCTCATAACTGACTGTTACAGTCTTAGGTTGAGAGAGCGTGGCCTCCAGTTTAGCTGTATAGTTGCATCTCTCGCATACATTTGTGTTTGTTGGAAGGAGGAGAGGGTTGTCTGTGTACATGAGGTAATTGTAACATTGCCTCAAGATGCCCAGATTCACCCGCTGGACTGGAGAGTACACCTGAAACTGCCCTTTGGACATGCCTGAACAGATAAAGTGAACTGTTTTACTGATTGTCCGGTAGGGAGGAATAGAGAGCCTTGTACTTCTGTATAGTGTAATGCTAGCATTTATTATTGCGTACTAAGTGATTTGAGCAAGTGCTAGACTGTAAAAGGAATAGTTTGAGTGCTTAAGTTGGCAGTTTGACTAGTTTCAAGGGAAAAATTGAAGAGAAGACTTTGTGGAGCCGGGAATAGTTTAATCT